>NC_092250.1:12818099-12845599 GCF_036320965.1 Panulirus ornatus
TCGTTTCAATATGTTGTCCCATTGGTTTGATAACCTTGTGTTTTCGACCCTTATTGGTCTAGTTCTTGGATCCCTCTTCTCATAAGTGGTTGGTGATGAGTCTTTAGTGTGCGAGGCATGTCACACCAGTGGAGGTCATGTTATTCTAAGGCATGTAAGCTTCAGCTGTCGTATTTGAATTCATAAAGTATATTGGTTCATTTTTTAGAGCGTTGTTGTCCTGGGTTAGGTTGTTTTTCATGATGAATTTACTGGCTTTTTGATTCTTGAATACTTGATTAGGTTTAAGCTATCTCGTCTGTTGCCCCAAGTGACGTTTCTCTATCCATTATATTTTGCAGTTCGCGGTCGTCTGCTTTATCAGCTGGACTCATTTCATTCCTTTAGTATTAATCGTTGGTTCTGTTCTTGGCTTTGGATGATTTTTACAAGTCTCTGTACGTACTGGTCGGTGACACTTTGAGTAACCATTATGAACAGGAGTTTGTTACACTGTGGTTGCTTGTTGAAGGAATAAAAGTCCACTGTAAGCAGTTCCTGAAAGTTATTCGTAAATACGGATTTGACACTGTCTATTGTGATATATATATATATATATATATATATATATATATATATATATATATATATATATATATATATTATATATATATATATATATATATATATATATATATATATATATATATATATATATATATATATATATATATATATATATTGTGAACGTCTCCCAAGGTATGTGGCATGTCAGGTGTAATACTATTGTACTCAGGTCGAATCTGTTATATCAGTTTCATTTCTCTCTTCTCTGAATCTGTTGGTGTACACCATATTTGCTTATGTATAACGTAGGTCGTCATCTTTGAGTACGTTTTCCACCAGTTAAGTTCTTCCTTGAGGCCGCCATGCGACCCCCATTGTGAACCATCTGAGCTGAAACTGTTGAACCAATGAACCATCGCTTAGTTTGGAGGCTAACTTTGATATCGTGTGAAGTTTTATGATGTGAGCCGAGGCTGCTGATCCATTAATCCAATGTCAGTAATCTGTTACGTTTAATGAACTTAAAGGGAGACATTCAACCCAGAGGTGATGCATCTGGTCCGACGCGAAGCGGCGAAGCCATTGGCTTCGAGCAATTGGCTCACGAACGTTAATGTGAACCACATGATGCGAGTTAAACTGGCAGACCACTTAATCAGCCATCAGCGCCACTGATACTAGCAGTGCTTCCCAGTTATTCCCTCGAAATATTGTTGTATCATAGTCTAATAAGGTTGGGATTTGATGACACTTCTCGTCAGTAATTTCTCCAAATTATCGCTGTGCTATTTACTAAAGGTAATATGAAATCGAGAAGACTACCCAATTCTCCGTCTCGAAAACTTTGTTACTTTACTATCGTCGGAACCGCAGTCTCCAGTCCCTTGATATTTGCTAGATGATATGACAGCGTGCCTCAAAAACATGGAGGAGGAGCAAGTTTTGATAAGGCTGTCGCTGGACGCCCCGGGCGGAGGGTAGTTCCTCTGAAAGTATCTTTTTACAGATCCTCTCGTTGTCTCGTACACTCCAGCTCCTTCGGCCTGGTTGGTTCTTGTGTGTGTGTGTGTGTGTGTAAATAATTGTCTTAACCATATGTATTGTTTAGTCAGAGGGTTTTACCCTCGTGGGGCTCCATCTCTTTGAAACTTTTTCGACAATCGTACAGCTTCGTAGATGTATTCATGCTGTCTGCATTAACCATGTCTTCAGTCATTTCATTCATCCACCACTCTCATGCTGTAATAGTATTTCCTCTCATCTTTCTTGACAAGTTTCTGGCTTAATTTCGTGTTAGGTCGTCTGGTTGCTCCGTCCCCACATTTGTCAAAGAAATATTTACTGTGGACGACATGGAATGGCTTTAAAACCTTAAAAGATTGTGATCAGATCACCCTGCACTCTTCTCTTTTTCAAGATGGGCAATTTCAAAGCCTGTAACGTTTCCCCTTTACTCAGTTGCTCTCCTCTGGACATTCTTTCTTAGCCTTTCAAATCGCCTCTTTAGTTGCCGTTGACCAAACCAAAGAAGCCTATTCTAGTGTTGACCGTATGTTTGACGTTAACGTAAAGCTAAATGTATCCTGATCCGTGAACCGGGATAGTGGTCTAATACCTGGCAGTAGACATTTGGTCGTCTTAATGCGAGAGTCTGACAAGTGGTTAGGGACAATATAGACTCCCAACATCGTTTTTATTCCACCTTTGACTTTGATGAATAATAACTGGATTATTAGCTTAGGTCATCGGACCAACACTTTCTTTAGATATTTATGATGTATCTTGAGTGTTGGGTATTGAGGAAAAAGCTTTTAAAAGCTTTGAATTTTGACACATGTAAGGTATCGTCCTTTTTTTTTTTTGATCAGTAGAGGAACGTCTCTCGACCCAGTATAGAGAAGTGAGGAGATAACATGGCTGTTTAAGGTTCCGCTTTTGTACATACCATCAACTTGCGTCTTGAAATAACCTCTGAAACATTTTAGTGCTTGTTAAACCTGTGCTTGAAGACTGCTGGCGTCTTCGTGAAATTCAGCTAGACCGAGAGAGAGGGATGCTCAAATCAACACTATAGTTTTGTTCCCCCACGGCGATCATTTCATACCCGAGCGTAGGTTGGTACAAGACAATTAGATAGGTTCATCATCAGAGTTGATCACTGCTCACTTTATGCTCGACTCTCCTGGACGAACGGTATCGTAATTAGATGTAGTACTGGGACTAAATGGGTCGTTAATGTTGAGGTTCATTATCGCCCAGATGAGGTAATAGCTTAAGTAATCAACATATCTCAACTTGATTGCGACAGAAGCCAGATGATCAACATTACTCAAGCTTGTGGCAGGAGTCGTTGATGAACAGTGTTCAGACTCGTCACTGCCTGGATGAGAGAGGAACCGGATGATCAATATTACTCATACCGATCATTATCTGACACGGATATGTACGAAATGATATTCTCCACCTATTAACTGCCTAGTTGAGGAGGGAGCCATTAATCAACATTGTCCTGGCAGAAGCCAACTCATCTCATTCAGTGATGCCAAATACTTTTTTTTCCAACATGATAATCGGTAGATAAGTGTGAGGCTCCTGAAATATCCGTTCTTTGGTAGTGCACCACACACTCTGGTGCCCTCGTAGAGGCCACATCCCTCGCCCTGGTGTAGTATAGGTCTGTTATCTTAATTGCTTCACTCTGGTTTTCATATTCAGTCTACAGTTTTCCCCCTATATGCCTACAGTATGTGTATGATCTCTTACAGAATGTGTTGTATCGTTGACAACAGCTTGCACTGTTATTTCAAGATGGATCATACATTATCTCGTACATTGTAGCTATTCTATACATATAAGAGTTGACTATGGCTTTACCACCACCATTTTAACAGACGATCATAAAAATATCTCGCTTCCCACGAACGAGATAAGAAAGAGACAGGTGAGCCACTCCCTCGGAAGGTTTCAACAGCTTTGCCGTGAGTCTGGAGTCCCACAAGCCACAGACGATCTTTTTCACCATCACCTTTGCCCGTCAGGGTTCGTGTGTGCGGTGGTGAGGACGCGTCTTTTCTCCCACCCTGTCTCTCTCTCTCTCTCTCGTCCTGCCTCATCCATCATGTCCGCCTGCTTCCTCTTGCACAGGGAGGCTCCCCCTACACTCGTGTTCTCATCTAAGGCGAACGTCAGGGTTTAAGAACTCCCTTGCGACGTTATTTACAAGGAATATGTAAATCGCCATCAAGAGTCTTGAGGGGAAAATAAGCTAGCTGGGAATTCCGATATTCTCGAGAGCGAATACAGATTATTTTTCTTACCCTCACCTCCGGCGATGTCATTCGCCATCGTCTGCACTTAAGGGTCAGGTCAGAGGCCATCCTCAGTACACTTCTTAGCTTTATCACATCCTCATCTTTCCTCCTTGTGGATCGGGTCTACTGTAAACTTCACGTCGCACTCGTCTTCACCACACACTTTTCTTTGCTGCCTCCTTACCTTGCTTTATCCTGCATCCTCGACATCGTGACCCGACACCACTAGTCTCTCATAGTCATCTTCGCTAGATCCTCCACACCACTCTGTCTGACCTGGTCACTATGGGTCAGGTTTAATGCCATCCTCGCTACACACCCTCACCTTTATTACATCCAGGATTCCACTGGCCTTCGGTAATGATGCGATTTACGAGTCTCTTCCAACTGATGTTCACTGTACTAGGGAAAGGGTGCTGATTGCTGAAAAGAAAGAAAAGGAAAAAAAATATTTTCCCCTTTTTGCGAGGGAAAACAGTAAAGAAAACAAGAATATGTATTCGGTTATACGAGAAGACCGTATTCTTCTTTGGCCACGGTGAACATTTGCTCACCATCATGTTTGCTACGGTGGACTATTCAAACAAACTCCTTACTGCACCCTAGATTAGACTAAATTTATTTCACCCCCGACAAACGCATCTTCACCCTTGAAAGGCTCTTTCCTCCCTCAACAAACTCATTTTGAGTACTAATTAATCGTCTCATAACTTGGGTAACACTTGCCCGAAGACCTAATTCTTGCAGGTCATCTTCCCTACAGTTGACCTTAAATCGATAACTGTAGCTCCAGAGTGCTGGAAATAGGAAGTAAGAAACACAAGGAGAAACGGCAAAAGCAGTAGGAAGGTAGACCCATGTATGGGAAACTGGTGGAAATATGGGAAGTTGACAAGATAAGACAGAAATGTTATCGCCACCATTCATTATTCACGAGCCAGTGCACTCTTTCTCTCCCCACACTCATCGTCATCTTAACTGCGGAGAGAGTCATTACCAAAATAGCTCCATGACACCTTCATTAAAGTTATATGAAGATTATCCTTCACAAACACGTAATTACTTCACCCTTGAAATACGCATCTTCATTAAGGTGTATGCAATTCTATATTATTTTCACCATCGTCAGACTCCCCCTCACTGCCAACAGCACATGTCCTCACCCTGACTCAAATGATCATCCTTCTACCACTTCGACGCTAATGGCATTTGACCTGACCGATACGCAACAGGTCAGAGACCATAGTCACAAAGCACCTCATATTCACTACTCCCCTCAACACCACTGGACTCGATCTAACCCATATATGTCGACTCTAATCCCATCTTCATTACCTAACCCTTGCAAACTCTCCGTCACACGCCTAAGCTTCGGGTTGAACACGTCATCCTTAAACAAGGGTTAAGTTCCAGGTGGAAAAGAAAAATCAAAAGAATAAACAGAACGAAACGTAGAGTAAACAATAGAATACACATTCTTGCCTCCTCCTGAGGGAGATACAATAGAAATTCAGTCCCTTGTGGGGAATGTCGTGTAAAGTTCCTAATTAAACTTCCCAACATAAACAGATGTTATGGTGGGATGGTGTACCTCGCTGCTGTTGTCTTTGCTGCTACAGGATAGGAAAAAAAAGAATATTCCCGTGATACTAATTTTCTCTTGGAAGAATTTTTCTTTCCAGATGCTACACTACAAACGATTGTGTGGGAAGGAAGTTGGAAGTCTTTATCGTATATGTGAGCTAGAACGCGTCATTTCTCTCTCTCTCTCTCTCTCTCTCTCTCTCTCTCTCTCTCTCTCTCTCTCTCTCTCTCTCTCTCTCTCCCTGTCAACCTGTAGCTGAAAGCGTCTCCTGTGCTCATGCACCGTGAACTGTATGACCATAGTCGACAGACAACATTTCTTAAGGACCGACCGCCACTCGCGTGGGTGAATGCGTGACAACACACGACAGATATTACCAAGAACTCCACAATGACCAACTGTGTTAGCCAACTGTGGGGAAGATGGTAGGCAGCTGGGGAAAGAAATCCAAAGAGAGATCACCAACATCTGTGTGTCATCGCTTGTGCTCAATTACAGTTGTACCTTAGGGTGTATACGTAAAGGATTTGTATGATGATGATATTGCGAGAAACCTACGAACTTTATTCATTTTTATGGACTGATCCTTACTTCATACAAACAGCATCTTCGATAATTGGTTTCTGATCTTATTTTCAACATTCATTTCATACGTCTTTTTTCATGAAGTACCTAAGAATCCCAAATGATTTTTGTCTTTCTATAACCACTGAATACGACATAAAACATTATCCAAACAGCAGAATAATATCATCACATCCTCGTCTTTCAGATTAACTTTAAGACTTGGCTGAAATTTCACTTTGATTAGAAATTATTTTTACGTTGAAAGTAAAACATTTTTTTTTTTCTGTTTTGGTACGAAGGGTAATTATCACTTGATATTATTTAGTTTGTATTAAGTGATGGGGAGAGTTCAGCTTATTTAACATTAGTAACTGGTTTACATGTGCATATTAAGGTTACCTTTCAGACCGTAAAGCTTACTTTGGAGTACATGTTTAGCGTCTTTATAGACGCATGTGTTGTTCTGTACGTGGGTTGAATTGTATCCACTTAGTTAAGTGCTTCTGACATACGAAACGAATTGGCTGACATTATTACTATACTGTTACCCATTAGATCAGTTGCAACTTAATGTCTGTTTCATTTGTTTTCCAGTGTAAGATGCTTTTGCTAGGCTTTGGAGAAATTCTAAGTATGGCTTTTGAATTTGTCGTGGGTCATTCTGAGATTAAAAAAAAAAAAAGAGGATTAGGCTTTTGCAATCCAACGAGTATTGATATCTAAAGTAACGGAAGGTGATACCTAACTCTTAAAGAAAATTCACCAAGTGAAATAGTCATGTTTGCATCACAGATCTATCGCATGCTTTACTGAAGATGGAATATAGTTCGACCTTCGGTGGTCAACGAAAAGTCGTGTTGTCACACAACAATTCGTGTAATTGTGTAGGTTTGCCATCCATCAGTATGTGCAGTAGTGTAGCAGAGACCCACCACTAGTATGTGCCAATGTAATAGGCTCGACCTTCGCTAGTTTAGTGTAGTTTCGTCCCACACTGGTATGTCCCAGTGTAGACCAAGCCCCTCCACCAGTAATGTTTCTCATAACACTAATGTACTATGAGAAATGAGTGTGAGAATTGCTTGATTTATACTTAACGATTGGAGACATTTAGCAATAAAGTATGAAAATGATCTAAGAGTTTTCCCTGGAAAGATCTGTATTTCTGTGCCTGGTGTGTGTGTTTGCTTTGTGCACGATAGACAAGAGGGAAAGATTAGGTACACTAAATGTACACATGAAGAACGTATGTTAACGATATTTCTGGCAGTAGGCAACGGGAAAGATAACAGGAGCCACGATTTTATAAGCTTGTTGGAGAAAATGCGAAAAGTAATATTTATGTAGAATGGCTAAACTCTTTCTAGATTTGATGCAGAGACGATCATATCAAAAGGAGAAATGACCCTGGAACTGTTTGTGACAAATGACCTCAAAGAAAAGCGAGAATAGATTTGCTCATAATGAAAATGAAAATTCGTAGCCTGACATGGACTTTTTTGGTACACATTGCTGTTGCTAAGTTGAGGGAGTTGTACAGTCTTACACTGCTGGCACGGAGATGTGATGCAGAATAGTGGAGAGCGAGCTTGTGCATGTCTGAGATAGTGTGAGTTATACGAGTGAAGGGCTGGTCTAACTGGCACATAGTAATGGAGGACGAGGTTACATTAATGAATACTAGTGGAGGGCAAGCTGACACTGGTACATACTAGTGGTGGGCAAGCTGACACTAGTACATACTAGTGGAGGGCAAGCTGACAATGGTACATACGAGTGGTGGGCAAGCTGACACTGATACATGCTAGGGGTGGGCAAGCTGACACTAGTACATACTAGTGGAGGGCAAGCTGACACTGGTACATACTAGTCGTGGGCAAGCTGACACTGGTACATACTAGTGGCGGGCAAGCTGACACTGGTACATACTAGTGGCGGGCAAGCTGACACTGGTACATACTAGTGGCGGGTAAGCTGACACTGGTACATACTAGTCGTGGGCAAGCTGACACTGATACATGCTAGGGAAGGGCAAGCTGACACTGGTACATACTAGTGGCGGGCAAGCTGACACTGGTACATACTAGTGGTGGGCAAGTGACACTGGCACATAACTAGTGGGGAAGCTGACACTGGTACATACTAGTCGTGGGCAAGCTGACACTGGTACATACTAGTCGTGGGCAAGCTAACACTGGTACATACTAGTGACGGGCAAGCTGACACTGGTACATACTAGTGGTGGGCAAGCTAACACTGGTACATACTAGTGGAGGGCAAGCTGACTCTGGTACATACTAGTGGAGGACAAGCTGACACTGGTACATACTAGTGGTGGGCAAGCTGACACTGGTACATACTAGTGGCGGGTCTTGCTCACACTGTTGCATGATGGTGAAGGACGAGGCAATACAATAATTCATTCTGATACAAGGCGAGCCAACACTACCCCCGTGACAATAAGAGAACTAGGCCAGCAAGGTTGACTTCACTTGTACAGAAATTTGGTACTTGTAACAACTAGTTAATGTTGTACTCTACAACAGCGGCTTCCAGATTCTACCAGCCCAACACCCCACTCAACCGCAGTGGCAGTTTCGTTACGTCGCGTTTCTTCATACTGAATTATTTTCCTTAAGATGTTAAGAACCAGTTTCTCTCGACCTGTTTTCTTAGCATCGTCTGGCTTGCGTTAATCTCTGTGCGTAGTTGCCATGTATTGTACGCTGTCGTACCATTTATGATCGTGACTGAATATTATTAGACGAGAGATCATTAACACACTGTCTATTCTTAAGTAATTTGTAAACACGCGGACGAAATGAAAAAAAAATTGGGGAGTGAAAGTATTTTTTTTGTTGTTAACGTCGACAGTTCCTCTCCTTTGTCCTTTGTCACTTAAAAGCTCTGCCATCAAAAGGTCTGGTCGTCCAGCCCTTGAGCCAAAGTGTACGTTTTCCCTCTCCATACACCCGGGAGGGTAACCTCACAGCCTGGAAACCACCGTATTTCAGGACTGACCTCACACTCTTGCCGCTCCGTGGTATGTACACCCAACCAAAATACTATCTTTACATTTTTGTGTGTTTGATGGTACGAGACATCGGACGAAGGATTTTTACATTTCCTATGGGCTTGCGTTCACCATATATATATATATATATATATATATATATATATATATATATATATATATATATATATTATGTCATTTATTTATTAGACTTAATCGCCGTCTCCCCCGTTAGCGAGGTAGCGTAAGCAAACAGACGAGGGATAACCCAACCCACCTTCATATATAAGTTTATACATAAACGCCCACACACGCGCATATACATACGTATACATTTCATCGTCTACATATACATTCACAGACATATACATATATATACACATGTACATATTCATACTTGCTGCCTTCATCCAATCCCGTCGCCACCCCGCCACACATGAAATAGCATCCCTCCCCCTTCCAGCGATGTAGCGCCGGGAAAAGACAAAAAGGCCGCATTCGTTCACACTCAGTCTCTAGCTATCATGTGCAATGCACCTAAACCTCAGCTCCCTTTCTACATCCAGGCCCCACAGACCTTTCCATGGTTAACCACAAACGCTTCATATGCAATGGTTCAATCTAGTGACAACACGTCGACCCCGGTATACCCAGCGTTCCATTTCACTCTATTCCTTGCACGCCTTTCACCCTCCTGTATGTTCAGGCCCCGATCGCTCAAAATCTTTTTCACTCCATCCTTCCACCTCCAATATAGTCTCCCACTTCTTCTTGTTCCCTCTACCTCTGACGCATATATCCTCTTTGTCAATCTTTCCCCACTCATTCTCTCCATGTGACCAAACCATTTCAATACACCCTCTTCTGCTCTCAGCCACACACTTTGTTACCACACATCTCTCTTTCCCTCTCGTTACTTACTCGATCAAACCACCTCACCACATATTGTCCTCAAACATTTCATTTCCAACACCTCCACCTCACAGCCATATCTATAGCCCATGCCTCGCAACCATGTAACATTGTTGGAACCACTATTCCTTCAAACATGCCCATTTTTGCTCTGCGAGATAACGGTCTCGCCTTCCATACATTCTTCAACGCTCCCAGAACCTTCGCTTCCTCCCCCACCGTGTGGCTCACTTCTGCTTCCATGGTTTCATCCGCTGCTAAGTCCGCTCTCATATATCTAAAACACTTCGCTTCCTCAAGTTTTTCTCCATTCAAACTTTCCTCTCAGGTAACTTGTCCCTCAACCCTACTGAATCTAATAACCTTGCTCTTACTCACATTTACTCTCAACTTTCTTATTTTACACACTTGACCAAACTTAGTCACCAACTTCTGCAGTTTCTCACCCGAATCAGCCACCAGCACTATATCATCAGCGAACAACTGAATCACTTCCCGAGGCCTCTCATCCACAATATATATATATATATATATATATATATATATATATATATATATATATATATATATATATATATATCTGTGTATGTATATATAAGTATACGTTGAAATGTATAGGTATGTATATGTGCGTTTGTGGACGTGTATGTATATACATGTGTATGTGGGCGGGTTGGGCCATTCTTTCATCTATTTCCTTGCGCTACCTCGCTAACACCGGAGACAGCGACAAAGTCTAATGAAATAGAATATATATTTAAATTTATTTTGCTTTGTCGCTGTCTTCCGCGTTAGCGAGCTAGCGCAAGGAAACAGACGAAAGAATGGCCCAGCCCACCCATATATATATATATATATATATATATATATATATATATATATATATATATATATATATATATATATATATATATATATTATCCCTGGGGATAGGGGAGAAAGAATACTTTCCACGTATTCCCTGCGTGTCGTAGAAGGCGACTAAAAGGGAAGGGAGCGGGGGGCTGGAAATCCTCCCCTCTTGTTTTTTTTGTTTTTTTCCCAAAGAAGGAACAGAGAAGGGGGCCAGATGAGGATAGTCCCTCAAAGGCCCAGTCCTCTGTTCTTAACGCTACCTCGCTAATGCGGGAAATGGCGAATAGTAGGAAAGAAAAGAATATATATATATATATATATATATATATATATATATATATATATATATATATATATATATATATATATATATATTTTTTTTTTTTTTTTTTTTTTTTTTTTTTGTGTCGCTGTTTCCCGCGTTTGCGAGGTAGCGTAAGGAAACAGACGAAAGAAATGGCCCAACCCACCCCCATACACATGTATATACATACGTCCACACACGCAAATACACATACCTACACAGCTTTCCATGGTTTACCCCAGACGCTTCACATGCCTTGATTCAATCCACTGACAGCACGTCAACCCCGGTATACCACATCGCTCCAATTCACTCTATTCCTTGCCCTCCTTTCACCCTCCTGCATGTTCAGGCCCCGATCACACAAAATCTTTTTCACTCCATCTTTCCACCTCCAATTTGGTCTCCCTCTTCTCCTCGTTCCCTCCACCTCCGACACATATATTCTCTTGGTCAATCTTTCCTCACTCATTCTCTCCATGTGCCCGAACCATTTCAAAACACCCTCTTCTGCTCTCTCAACCACGCTCTTTTTATTTCCACACATCTCTCTTACCCTTACGTTACTTACTCGATCAAACCACCTCACACCACACATTGTCCTCAAACATCTCATTTCCAGCACATCTATCCTCCTGCGCACAACTCTATCCATAGCCCACGCCTCGCAACCATACAACATTGTTGGAACCACTATTCCTTCAAACATACCCATTTTTGCTTTCCGAGATAATGTTCTCGACTTCCACACATTCTTCAAGGCTCCCAGAATTTTCGCCCCCTCCCCCACCCTATGATCCACCTCCGCTTCCATGGTTCCATCCGCTGCCAGATCCACTCCCAGATATCTAAAACACTTCACTTCCTCCAGTTTTTCTCCATTCAAACTCACCTCCCAGTTGACTTGACCCTCAACCCTACTGTACCTAATAACCTTGCTCTTATTCACATTTACTCTTAACTTTCTTCTTTCACACACTTTACCAAACTCAGTCACCAGCTTCTGCAGTTTCTCACATGAATCAGCCACCAGCGCTGTATCATCAGCGAAACAACAACTGACTCACTTCCCAAGCTCTCTCATCCCCAACAGACTTCATACTTGCCCCTCTTTCCAAAACTCTTGCATTCACCTCCCTAACCACCCCATCCATAAACAAATTAAACAACCAATGAGACATCACACACCCCTGCCGCAAACCTACATTCACTGAGAACCAATCACTTTCCTCTCTTCCTACACGTACACATGCCTTACATCCTCGATAAAAACTTTTCACTGCTTCTAACAACTTGCCTCCCACACCATATATTCTTAATACCTTCCACAGAGCATCTCTATCAACTCTATCATATGCCTTATCCAGATCCATAAAAAAACTGTATACAATGAAGAGATTGTTTTCAGGCAATTATGCATCTTAATTATTTTCTATTTCGAGAGTAATTACTCTGCAGGGCAGCAACCATAATCAGTAATAAATGCGTCTCGCAATGTTCATGTTGAAATCCATCTGAACCATTTTTAAAGATCATTTATTTGTTGTGTGTACATACTCCCAGCGTATCCCTTCTGTGATACTAGAGACGAAACATCTTATACAAGTTAGTCTACACTATTGACACAGTGTGAAGCACACTTGTGGAGCGTTAGCCTACAACAGTGACACAGAAACAAGATGCATGCTTATGTTTATGTGATACATACTGGTGGAGGGTTAGCCTCCTCCCCTCCATTGTCCCTCCTAACCCCTCATTTCCCTTACCCCCCCCTTCTCTTATCTCCCCTCAGCTCCTCTCCCCAATCCCTCTTAACTCATAGTCCTTATTCCCTCTATTCCCATTCATACCACTCGCCCATTCCTCCTAACATCCCCACCCTTCCTCCTTCCCCTATTTCATCTCTTTCCCTTCCCTCCCATTCCACTATCTCCTCCTACCCCATCCCTTCTCCTCCATCTTATCGTCTGGCTAAACCTTAATTAAATGAATTCTCGCGGCAGCCTTAGTGGCCTCAGAGCTCTCGTATAAACATCTGGCGAAATTAAGTCTGGTATTATTTATTTCAGGAAAACTTTTTTTTGTTTATATATATCGCATCCAGCTTTATAAACCCATAAAGTATATTTTTCCCTCGCATCATTCTCGTCCTAAATTGGCGCAAACCTCCCGAGTTATTTTGCTTCCTCAGTTTGATATTTGCAGTACAAAGTTCAAAATCAATAACGTATTGGCCACTGGGAGGTTATTGGGGTCGTAGGAAAGCTGCTCCTCGCTTTTAGGAATGTAGTTGGTAAATTCGAAAATATTCACACACAAAAAAGGAAAGAAAGATATTATACCTTGCACATGTATATCCACTTTGCGTTTCGTGGGGACAGTGAAGCTGGTGAAAAGGCTGAAGAAGGTATGCTGAAATGGTAGGTTTGGACACTTGGAGACGACGAGTGAGGAGAGGTGGTACGTGTCAGAAGTGCAGGAGGACTTTGGAGAAAAGAGCTTTATTGGTTCTTCGCTTGGTGCCTTTTTTGTTGTTGTTAATGATAGTGGTGTATTGCTTTATTTAATGTTACTGCGTGGTGTTCCGCTTGTAGTTTATTCTATTGTTGCCGCTGCTTCTGGCTGTGGATTGCTGCAGTGTGTGTTCATACTATTGAAAAAGACCCAGTTGCTGTTTCAGATGTTGCTGATTTGAATGATACTACACCTAGAACTGTACAGAACTGATTTTGCTTCCGAGATTCTGTATTGATGTATTGTTACTTTCTGTACTACTTTACTGCAGCTCCTTGCTATTATTGATGGCACTGTTGTGATTAATGCCCTAAACTGTTCCCGTTGCTGTTTCGGCCGATGTCACAACGACTGCATCTGTTGTTTCTGCCCCTGTTGCTCGCTCTGTTGAAGCAAGAGCTGCTAGTATTGCAGCCGCTACTTTTCCTGTTTCTTTTACTGTTGTAGTTGATGCTGCTCCTGTTTTTTTTTTTGTCTTGTTGATTCTACTACTTGCCGTATTTGCTTATGAGTCGACTTGCATCTACTGACTGTATCTGGTGCCAGTGTTCCTGCCACTACTACTGACCAGCGTTGTGTTGAAATAGCTTCGTCTAAAACTGCAGCTGTTCTCAACATTTTTGATCATATTCATTTATTTTCTCGCTGTTCATGACGAGAAAACTAATGACGTATTTCCATTGTCGTAATGGAATAAGAAAATTCCCTTCCATCTCTTGATCTATACTAGGAAACTTGAACTATAGACTGACGCCATTGCTTAATGGAAATTGATACTGAACCCACATTTGTAGGATCATATGCAGAGGACTTGTAATCCATCATTAAAATCTTATTAGAAAATATTAATCATGTTGAGTAATCATCTCTCCTGCTGCTAGATAGGTGTGGTTATCTTATTACTTATAAGAAGATAACATACTTTACCTAACTTTAGATTTACTTTAACACCATTTTTGTTTTTAAATACTTTGCTTGGAAAGTAATTACTTTGTTGCTCGTTCTGATCAATCCGGGTTTTAGTGGACGCGGTCATCTGGTGTGTACCCACTCGAGCCTACCTGATGAAACCGTTTTTTTTTTTTCTTTTCTTTTTAGTTCGTTTTTATCTTCAGTTTTAATATCGTGGTGAAGAAATATTTTCTCCCTTGCAGATAGAGTCCTGAGGAGCCTCGGGGCCATATATGTTTAGTAGATTTTTTCTGATTATATCTATGGTAAACTTATTATTTTGTATTGACTAGATTATTTTAGAGTGGTTTATGCTAATCCTTCCATTAGGGTTATGAATTAAGCCAGGTGTTTCACTATTTCCATATATATATATATATATATATATATATATATATATATATTGGAAAGGATCACAATTTTGCGCTTGATCAAGATATTCCTATGAGTCCACGGGGAAAATGAAACACGAAAAGTTCCCAAGTGCACTTTCGTGTAATAATCACATCATTAGGGGAGACGCAAGAGGAATATAACAGTCAGTTGACATACATCGAAGAAACGAAGCTTCATTTTCCCCGTGGACTCATAGGAATATATATATATATATATATATATATATATATATATATATATATATATATATATATATATATATATATATAATACTTGATCTCTGGGGATAACGGAGAAAGAATACTTCCTACGTATTTACATGTAAAAGGCGACTAAAAGTGGAGGGAGCAGGGAGCTAGAAATCATTCCCTGGAGTTTTTGCTTTCCAGAAGAAGGAACAGAGAAGGGAGTCAAGTGAGGATTTTCCCTCTTAGGCTCAGTCCTGTGTTCTTAATGCTGCCTCCCTAACGCAGTAGATGGCGAGTGTGTATGAAAAAAAGTATATTATACTTAATCACGGTTTCCTGCGTTAGCGAGGTAGCGCAAGGAACCTGACGAAGAACGGCCCACGCACCCACATATATACATAAACGCCCATACACGCAGTGAAAAGTTTTTATCGAGGATGTAAGGCATGTGTGCGAGTAGGAAGAGAGGAAAGTGATTGGTTCCCAGTGAATGTCGGTTTCCGGCAGGGGTGCGTGGTGTCTCCATGGTTGTTTAATTTGTTTATGGATGGGGTTGTTAGGTAGGTGAATGCAAGAGTTTTGGAGAGAGGGGCAAGTATGCAGTCTGTTGTGGATGAGAGGGTTTTAGAAGTGAGTCAGTTGTTGTTCCCTGATGATAGAGCGCTGGTGGCTGATTCGGGTGAGAAACTGCAGAAGCTGGGTGACTGAGTTTGGTTAGGTGTGTGAAAGAAGAAAGTTGAGAGTAAATGTGAATAAGAGCAAGGTTATTAGGTCCAGTAAGGTTGAGAGACAAATCAACTGGGAGGTCAGTTTGAATGGAGAAAAACTGGAGGAAATGAGGTATGTTAGATATATGGGAGTGGATTTAGCAGCGGATGGAACCATGGAAGCGGAAGTGAGTCACAGGGTGGGGGAGGGGGCGATGGATCTGAGAGCGTTGAAGAATGTGTGGAAGGCGAGAACATTATCTCGGAAAGCAAAAAATGGGTATGTTTGAAGGAATAGTGGTTCCAATAATGTTGTATGGTTACGAGGCGTGGGTTATAGATATAGTTGTGCGGAGGAGGGTAGATGTGTTGGAAATGAAATGTTTAGGACATTATGTGGTGTGAAGTGGTTTGATCGAGTGAGTAATGAAAGGGTAACAGAGGTGTGTGGTAATAAAGTGTGGTTGTAGGAGCAGAAGAGGGTGTATTGAAATAGTTTGGTCACATGTAGAGGATAAGTAAGGAAAGATTGACCAAGAGGATACATGTGTCAGAGGTGGAGGGAACGAGGAGAAGTGGGAGACCAAAGTGGAGGTGGAAGAATTGAGTGAAAAAGATTTTGAGCGATCGGGGCCTGAACATGCAGGAGGGTGAAAGGCGTGCAAGGAATAGACTGAATTGGAACGATGTGGTATACCGGGGTCGACGTGCTGTCAATGGATTGAGCCAAGGCATGTGAAGCGTCTGGGGTAAACCATGGAAGGTTCTGTGGGGCCTGAATGTGGAAAGGGAGCTGTGGTTTCGGTACATTACACATGACAGCTAGAGACTGAGTGTGAACGAATGTGGCCTTTATTGTCTTGGCGCTACCTCGCGCGCGCTTGGGGGGAGGGGGTGTCATTTCATGTGTGGCGGGTGGCGACAGGAATGGATGAAGGCAGCAGGTATGAATATGTACATGTGTATATATGTATATGTCTGTGTAAGTATATGTATGTATACGTTGAAATGTATAAATATCTATATGTGCGTGTGTCAGCGTGTACGTATATGCGTGTGTATGTGAGTGGGTTGGGTCATTCGTCTGTTTCCTCTCGCTAATGTGAGAGACAGCGACAAAGTATATATATACATATATGATTATTATTCTGATCTATCCCTCTGTACTCCAGCGAATATGCGTATCAATGCTTTGAATGGTTTCCAGTAAATTTTTATCTGTATATCTACGAGCGATTTCACTCGATTCCACTGACTTTTTGACTGCAGGGAATATTAGTGGGTGATACCAGTTGTTTTCAGTATTTTTGTACTTACGAAAACAATGAGTAATTCTTTTACTGGTTTCCGGCTCATTTCTTGGCTTTAGGGAATATTTGTGAGCGATTTCATTGTCATTCAGTAGTCTTTTTGCCTGGAGAGAGAGTCTCTGATTTCTTCGGGTTATTTTTCTGAGGAATATCTACAAGATTTATCGTCGATCTCCAATTGTCTCTTGACTTTAGGGAATAATTTTGAGAGGTTTCACTCGTTTCCAGTGGCTTTTCCCTTTTGACTGTAGAGAATATCTGCGAGTGATTCCAGTGGTTTCCAGTTGTTTATAACTGGTTCACACTAAGCTGTAAATACATGTTCCTCTTACATTATTATCCTCCTCTGGAGAAATGTCGTTCGTCTAGGAGGCAACGCCAGCACATTCCAGTTGGGAGAGAGAGAGAGAAGGAGGGAGAGCGCCTTGGAAATGGCCTTGACATATTTTGACTCGGTACATTTGATTCCTCTTTGTTATCAAACATTTCCTCAATAACCATTAGATACTCCTTAACTGCATGTGAGAATCTCTTATCTACTCACTTCGCTCGATGATATCTCATTTCAACTTCCTCTTTACTTGTGCATTCGTTCCGATAGTAATTTGCATAGTAATCTGCTAGCTTATGCATTCATAATGTCAGCTGTATTGCGTAGGTGCTACACGCTAACCGACCAGGGTAGTCGTACACGCCAGTCGACCAGGGTCGTGCTACCCGTCTTGACCTCGAGTGCGTTAAAACTGATCCTCTGAACCATCTTGCACCTTCCGTGTCAGGGTTAACGGTGGTTTTGTTAGTGCCCGGAGCCATCCTGCACCCTCCGGTACAAGATAACGTTGTTTTCACTGCCCAGAACCATGTTACATCCTTCGTTTCAGGTTTTTTTCATAGTATTTTCGATGGCCGGAACTATGTTTTAAGGTGTTAATGGTATTATCAAAGTTCGGAATCTTCTTAGTCCCTCCGTTTCGGTAAAACTGTTTTTTTTATTGCCCGAAAACTCCCTTACATCCTTCGTTTCAGGTTTTTAATGGTATTTTCAATGCCCTGAACCATCTATTACACGCAGTTTAAGTGTGTTTCGGGCATTCTCAGTGCCTGGAACCATCTCACTCCCTCCGTTTCAGATTATTAATAGCGTCTTTTCTCGCATTAAATCTAACCTTGTGAGTTACATTTGATATTTTTCCCCTTACATTCACAGTTCACTTTGTCTACTTTGCCTCTTGCCCTCACCTTCTGTCCGGTTTTCTTTGAACATCCCGTCACCTCAACCTTCCTTTGTCACTGCTTCATATCCTGACCTCGATGAGGGCTGACCATATAACTGGTGTCCGTCTCGTCAAAAAGAAATAGATAACTCTTTTCTGACAAACTATCAAAAATCTAAGAAAGGCAAAGAAAAGAAAGGGTTTTACGCTGGTGGCCAAAAGTTACCGGGTGAGTAGGAGTGGTAAAAAGAACTAAAGGAAAAAATATAACCATTTGAAAGTATGACGAGATTAAGTGCTATCGACAGACAGGGTCGGAAATGAAGACCAATTATCTCTACCACGAGTACCTTCCTCCACCCATTCGCTTGAGGACAGAATCACGGAACTTTTGTGCACTGAGACGTCGGCTGATGCACACCATGTTGCTCATTGGGAACTGCAGACGCTACTTCAGCAAGTGTGTGTAGGTTTGCAAGCGTAAACACTCTCTCTCTCTCTCTCTCTCTCTCTCTGTCTCTGTCTCCTGGAAATCCCAGTAGGATGAGTTACTTCGATGTCAGCTCTCGATAACCTTTCGTCCATTCAAAAAAAATTTCAGCGCCCGCCAGTACGTAGGCGAAGGAAATATCCCAAAAGATCCCGAACGATATTCTTTTTTTTTTTGTCCCATCTCGCTTGAAAATTGTCATTGCACCGTTGAGACTGCGGTCACGCAACAGGTAGTTCGCATTTTCTGATAGTTATTAGCATTTAGAGTGCCATTGAAAAACACTGGGCCGTTGACTTACGATCTGGAAACTGGAATCCAGACTACAATTCCCATTTGGTAAAGTTGTGCTTAAAAAAAAAAAAGGAAAACGAAAAAAAAAGAAAATGGATTCTCGTTGGCTAGATAAACAGATGAAAGAGCTTTGGTAAAAAAAAAAAAGAAATAGATCGAGCATCAAGTTCGCTTTGATTTTGAAGCGGTTCACATTGTGTGTGTGTGGACACTCCCATCATCCTTCGTTGTAGCCTGCCATCACTTTGTCTACGTTAATTAAGACCCTCGTTCGTAAAGTTTCTTTTAAAGTAACCCAGTTCTCGACTCGAACGCGTTACTCCTTTCTTATAAAAAGGTCTCTGTTTAACTGCAGCACTTGCAGTCTCTGCCTTTTTCGTATCTATAAACTTGACCATCTTCGAGCGTGTGGACGGTGGACCATCGGCTACACTTCCTCTTTTTTATTCGTCAGTTTTATCTCTTACGTTTATAGGTTTTTTTTTTTGTCTTCGCTGAATTCACATCATGAGTATTATCTCATGCTTAAATCACTTTGGAAAGAGTTTTTTTCGTTTTTCCGTAAGTCGTCATTTAACAGAAGCGTTCCCTGTCCTTTAGCTCGTCTCTGCGTGGAACTGTGATGATAAAACGGGAAAAATATTTGGTCAACGTCATTCATTGTGTTCCTGATATGAAAACCCATTAATTGCAGTCATACGAGTTGCAGTGAATCAAAGTGAATCCAATCTTGTTGGTTGAATGACATAATCTAATACGGAAGTGTCCAGAGCCATTTAGGAGTCCCCATGCATCACCCAGATGTGCCAGATATATATATATATATATATATATATATATATATATATATAGCGGTACGTTGAACTTGCATGACATTTTTCATTTTATAGTACGCTGATTACAAGGGAAAAATATATATGTACACACCGCTCATGGATCCCAGGCTGGAATCCACAGACTAATTAGTGTTTTTAATGCAACATGCCAGTTAAGCTATTGTAAATAGCTTATCATTCTTCATTTAGGTAATCAAGAGAGAATAAACAAAATGTTTAAGCCACAAAGCCTCGTCCACTATGGAACAGGCACCTCCGAGTGCAGCACACATTCAGAGAATTTTTTTTTCCTATACTTATTCGTCGTTTCCTGTGTTAGTGAGATAGTGCCTTAGCGCAAGGAGCAAATATAGAAAAGGCGTCATTCGTTCACACTCATTATCTAGCCGTCGTGTACTATGCACCGAGACCACAGCTCCCTAGTTCACAATCAGATCCTACAGACCTTGCCATAGTTTACAGAGGCCTCGTCATTCAACCCCGGTTCAGTCCATCGACAACGTGTCGCCCCCTGTATACCATACTGGTCCAGATTGCTCTTTCCCTTGCAAGCCTTTAAGAGATAATTTCATTTTCTGTATGCCATTTAAAAATTCTGTGGGTTGTGTTTCCTTGGTGGATAGGGGATCAGCTCGGACACAAAGCGCTGTTGGGAAATATTCATAAGCGTCATGTCAACATGATATACCAATCTAGCATAGAATTTGTCACCGAGTCTGTGAGCGTGGCTTTGCGTCGAGATTATGAGATTCACTCCAGTGAGTAGAGTGTTTACTCTTGTGGAATATCTCGCCTTCATAGATTGGATTATTGGACGTTCAAGCCCACGGAAGATGTTTTTGGAATTGGCGGTAATTTTCTCTCTCTCTCTCTCTCTCTCTCTCTCTCTCTCTCTCTCTCTCTCTCTCTCTCTCTCTCTCTCTCTCTCTGGCTTTCAGTCCACAACCACGCAATCTCTGCAACTCGCACTTGCCGACACGGAACTCGCACGACTCGTTCTTCATTGCCATGTATTTACCGATGGTGGGCGGCACACGCTGGCTCTGCCTTAGTTTTCTCTCTCTCTCTCTCTCTCTCTCTCTCTCTCTCTCTCTCTCTCTCTCTCTCTCTCTCTCTCTCTCTGTATCGGGAAGGTTAATGACTGTTGCCCAGTGAGCCAGCACTTCAGTGGCTGTCAAGTGTCACCCCTTTGTCTCGGGTGCCCCTCTCACTCACACACGGATGGCTAGCTCTGTCCACAAATATACAGTCTCTCTTCCCTTATATTTCTGAGGTGAGCGCTACGCGCTAGACCAGCCTCTTGGCGATATCTAGTCGTGAGGATGGTCGTACGTGTGTCTTGTCCTGTGTTTTATCAGGTTGATGTGGGTCGTTGGTCACGATTTCACAGCTTATGTTTACTCGGAGTTCTGAGCAGCGAACAAACAAATTTCGTGACAAAGACAATAAAAAGAAAGTGATCAGTGATGCCGTTGTGGCAAAAACAAGACCCAAATAAAGATTGGTGTAAACCATAAAAAGAGGAGAAAACAAAAACGAAGAAGAATAGTTGTCACAACACAATGAAAACATGAAAAGCCACGTCAAAGAGAGGCGTGGAAAGGGCTAACAAGAAGTTGACTCGAGAAAAACCAGCAGACAGAACTGAAAAATATCAAGAAGATAATGGAAAACATAAGGAGATGAGTCTATATCTGTGCAGCTCTCAACCAAGTTTGTGGATAAAGATCATTATTACAAGATGATTATGAAACCGCATTGAAAATCCTGTAAAGGTCAAGAAGCAGAAACAGTTGAACATAAATTCAAAGGGACAGATTGTGAGATGAAGCTGGTAATGGTAACAAGTGCCCATTGCCAATTAGTCATCCATTTCCGAGGCCACCCCGCTCCACCGGAAACAGCGCAAATGTATAAAAGAAAAGAAAACGACTGATAACATGAACTTTCTCCTCTCGACCCCACACCTGATCGCCGCCCCCTGTGTCACCGAGGTTGCGCCAGGAAACATGAGGAGAGGCCACATTCATACACGAACTTTCATGTGTAATGCATGGAAACCACAGCTACTTGTCTACATCCAGAGCCACAGACCTTTCTATGGTTCACCCCGGACGTTTCACATGCCCTGGTTCAGTCCAGTGACAATACGTTGACCCCTGTGTACCATATTGTTCCAGTCCACTCTATTCCGTGCACGCATTTCACCCTCCTGCCTGTTAAGGTCCCGATCGCTCAAAATCCTGTTCTCTATCAATCCATTTCCAGTTTGGTCTCCCCGTTCTTTGTTCACATCTGACACGCATATCCTCTTTGTCAACCTTTCCTCACTCATTCTCCCCATATGTCCAAACCATTTCAACACGCCCTTTTCTCTCTCAACCACACACTTTGTTACCACACATCTCTCTCACCCTTTCATTTCTTGATCAAATCACCCCACACCACGTATTGTCCTCGAACATTTATTTTCAAGACATACACCCTCCTCCGCACAACCCTATCTACAGCAACCCTATCTGTAACGCATGCTTCGCAACCATATGATATTTTTGGGACTATGGTTCCTTCAAACATACGCATTTTCCTCTCCCAGGTAAGTCCTCTGTTTCCGCTCTTTCTTCAGCGCTCCCATAACATTCGCCTCCTCCCCAACCATAGGACTCTCTTCCGCTTCCATGTTTACATTCGTTGCCAATTCCACTCCCAGATGTCTAAAACACTTCACTTCCTCCAGAATTTCTCCATTCAAACTTACATCCCAATTAACTTGTCCCTCAACCCTGCAGACCCTGTTAACCTTGCTTTTGTTCCCATTTATTCTCAATTTCCATTCACGCACTCTTCCAAACTGTCACCAACTAATGCAGTTTCTTTCTCGAATCGGCCACCATTACTGTTTCATCAGCAGACAACAATTGACTCGCTTCCCAAGCCCTCTCATCTTGAACAGATTGTACATTTGCCCCTCTCTTCTAGACTCTTGCATTTACATCCATCACCACCCCATACATAAACAATTCAAGCAACCATGGGGACATCACACACCCCTGCCGCAGACCAACATTCACTTGGAACAGTTCACTCTCCTCTCTTCCTATTCATACACATGTCTTACATCCTTGATTAAAAAATGAAATCCTCATTGCTTCTAGCAGCTTGCCTCCCACACCATATACTCATAAGACCTTCCACAAAGCGTCTCTATCATCCCTATCAATGCCTAGATCCATAAATGCTACATACAAATCCATCTTTTTTTCTAAATGTTTCCCACACATTATTTGAGCAAACATCTGGTCCATGTGTATATATATATATATATATGTATATATATATATATATATATATATATGATGTGTGTATATCAATAATATGACCTTAATTAACGGCATCAGTTGCCCGTTCCGTCTCAACTAACAGACAAAAAAAAAGATAATCGTAAAAAAAAATCTCTCATGTCAGCTCGCAAAAAAAGAAAAAAATGGACTGGTACAATTACACAAAAATTTCTGGACTGTGTAATCAACTTGGAGGATGTTTCCCTTGTTGTCAACTGACCGATGATGGTTTTAAAAATGATGGGAAAGGCAGCGGAGACCCACAGATTATAGCAAATGAACACAGACGAAATGCAGAATATATTACTTCGACTTGGAGAATCTTTAAACTTATGTCCAATTGAATTAATGTCTTGGGTACAGCGGGACTCGAACTAAGGTCGATATCATCAGTCGACACCACACAAATATAACAGTACCATAGATGGATGATGAATGAAATATGTATCACTTTAACAGACACTTTACGACGATTGGATGTTCATATACTGTGATTTCCCAAATCGAGAACACAACGATTGCGTCCAGGTCAGACCGTCCAAATGTTGAGCAGGAGCCAAACCCTCTGATCATCATGCCATAGAATCCTAATGAGCGACGGAGGCCTCAAGAGCCAGCAGAATTCCAGATGAAGAAGACTCGCTGGGTAATAGAGCCGACCGGAGAGGCAGGTCTTAAAGGTAATAGTCAGAATAACGTAACACTTTATCATGAAATGGCTCGCTGGGTTTTGGTAGTGAGGAGGCAGCTCTTCTGGATTTTGAACACGGTTTGTCATGCTCTCTTGTTACCAACGGTATTTAAAAGCTTTGAACTTATCGATATGAAAATCCCTTTGCTGATGGCCAGTCAGTGTGTGTACGAGCCAGTTTCAAGTCGCCTTATTTCTTAGTTAAGTTTCATTGGCAGATATTGATACCTGAGTGTTTATACCATGTTCAGTGTAACTGATATACACATTACAGAATTAGAAATTGTTTCAAAGGCTGATCCCGACGGCACGACTCTATTACATCCAACTGTTGATGCACGGGCTCGCAACACCATTTATTTCACGTAAATCTGGTCTTTATATGGTGCGAGACTTGACCAAACACTCTCCAAGACTATAGATGAAATGACACCAACTGTTCTAATTTCATCGTATTGATATGGCGAACTCATTAGACAGTTACGACACCGTCGAAAACTCTTGCTTAGGAGTCATTAAGTGGTTATCTAGTTCACCAGTTACAACCTTAGCATAACCAATGGTTCCCGTCCATTGTGGCTTGTTAGCCGCGGACGTCAGCAGACCTGGATGATAATAAGCTGTCGCGGTGTTGTTTACTTCTCATGAGCATCAGGGCTTCGCTAAGACGACACCGGTCTTGTGGAACGTCCATACAGCAGGTGATGCCACGGTGAAGGCAGGCAGGGGCGTAGCTCGCACATTTTTAGCGTTCCTTCATTATCCCCCGTCTTCCTTCATTATCCCCCGTCTTCCTTCATTATCCCCCGTCTTCCTTCACTATTTATTTCATTATTGCCTTTTAGTACCTTCGTGTTTGATATTAAAGCTTCGTCGTGATTGTACTTGTGTGTGTGTGAACATGTAACGAAACGTTTCTCCAGTAGTGTTGGGAATTACGTTCCGAGAACGCGAGACGACGTGGTGTTTTCAGTGACGAACATTGGTGGGTAGTATGAGTCCTAAGGTGAGCGTCTCGCTGTTCTGAGACCCAAGTCACTGTTTTCCTGCCGCTGCTGCTAACGATGTGGGGGAGCGATTGAGAGAGAGCCAGGGCGAACCCCACACCGGCAAACAACATCGCTCACTCCCCATGAGGGTGATATTCTCTCTCTCTCTCTCTCTCTCTCTCTCTCTCTCTCTCTCTCTCTCTCTCTCTCTCTCGTTAACTTATCCTGGAACTTGTTAATAGACATTTTAGATGACGGCAGCAGAGAGGTCTGTAGAAATGAAGCGTATTGGATGTCGTGTATCATGCAACGATGAAGTGAAGAGCTTGTTTTTTCTTCCATCTTTAGGTTTTGTGATATATTTTCCTTTTAAATAGGAGGAACTCTGATCCGTCAACGGACTCTCGCTCCCAAGGGGGCAGCAGCACCACACAGCCTCCCCACCATCGTCTCTCAACGGAGCTGGTACTAATTGACTTGGGTAAAACCTTTCTCGTGTTCCAAACACGGCTTTAACATTCTTTATGGTACAGTTTGCTGTTTTCACCGATACACGCTTCTTTTCGCCTATGTACGCTTCATACTGATGATGTTTTGGACGGATAATATTTTTGTGTTTTTTTTTTCTGTATAGATTTACGTAATTGTAGCAGTTCACTAATTCTTTCAGTTTCTCTTGTGCTATTTTCATGAAAGAAGGCGGTTCTATAGATCACTATTTCTCCATTTTAATCAGTTCTAGAGAAGACCGTGGTCCTTGCACTGGGGTAAATTCTTCTCCTACTGCTTTGAATGTGTTACTGATTTTTTTTTTTTCCAAAATTACGTCCATACCATTTCCACTGACAGTTATTTCAGTTCATCCCTTCAAAACCAATGCAGGGATCGTTTAGATTTCTTAGTCCGAATGCAATAGTATATGATCACTTGATATGCCCAGAGACATCAAAAGCCGCACTGGGAGATGTCAGATTGTAATAGTCTTTGATCACTTGCACCAAACGCTTCGCCACCCATAAGATTTTGAGGATATCCACGTTTGTAGGTTAAAGGAATCTGTGTTCACTGTGGTGTTATTACGTCTCGGCGATCTCTCTCTCTCTCTCTCTCTCTCTCTCTCTCTCTCTCTCTCTCTCTCTCTCTCTCCCCCTCTCTCTCTCTTTCCCCCTCTCTCTCTCTTCCCCTCTCTCTCTCTCTCTCTCTCTCTCTCTCTCTCTCTCTCTCTCTCTCTCTCTCCCCCTCTCTCTCTTTCCCCCCTTCTCTCTTTCCCCCCTCTCTCTCTTTCCCCCCCCCCTCTCTCTCTCTCTCTCTCTCTGTTAGCGGAGACTGAAACTTTTTGTTGATAATCATCCGAAAGTCTGATTTAGATAAGTGGATGATGTGTAATCGTTGTGGCCATCCTACCACGATTGTGATGTTTTCTTGAATGAGTTAGATAACATTCACCCTACTATCATATACAAGATGGGTGGGAAAAAGAAGGCAGATTGCCCTTTCTAGATGTGTTGATATAATAATCTGATCATTGGTAGTCAAAAATCTTCAGGAAACCTACCAACTCTATGCGTTATATTCATTATTTCTTAGGACAATGATCCCTCTGTAAAAATGTCTTGTGTTTTTAAGATCACTATGGTTATGTGATCCCATAGGCCTGGTGGATGAATATAGTCATATAAGACGCATCTTTAGGCAGTTATATTATCCCAGTTGGTTTTGCAACAAACATTACTCTAATGCTAGGAAGATATTTTATGCTTTTTGTGACACAAATGTGACAATGATGTCTAAATGTTTAGTGTTGCCCTATTCTCCCAACTTAGCTAATCTAGGACGTGTTCCAAAAAAGTGCTTGCTTTGTTGCTTTCCAGCACAATAACACCATACGCAAGACAACTGGGAGTGTTTACGCCGTCAAATTTAAGGCATGTAAATATATTCATGTTGGCCAGACAGGTAAAACTGGAACGGAGAGGCGTTATTGGCACCGTCATGCAGTACGCAGGGATGACCACAAAAATGCGATCGCTAAACATTGTCATGAAAATGATCACCCCATAGATCTTGAAAATCCCGTTATTCTATACCCCTCTGCTGATTATGCCACACGTAACGTCATTGAATCTGTCTTGATGGCTAATACTAAGAACTTTGATTTGTTCCCAGGCAGGTTTAAAGATCATCCCAGCATGAATCAAATCATTGACAGAATTGACAAAATACGAAAGCAAAAAATGTTGTTCAAAACACACCCAGCTACCAGGTCAACCCCCGCCATGTGAACCCCCTTAATCACTCTCCCTTACGAGGGTTTGGCCAGACATAACGGAAAGAGTTTGGTCTTTACAGATTGGTGCTGGACGGCGGGACTCAAGTGTGATGTTAGGATTTGAATAATTTTAAGTACTGGCACCTGATGAGGTGGATTGTCTCCATGAAACATGTCGTGCCATATGTATAGAAAAATTACATGTTGAATAAGATTG
>NC_092250.1:12850599-12888099 GCF_036320965.1 Panulirus ornatus
ATGACAGTATAAAGCTGGTAGGTAACCAAAGTGAGGATGGGTTATACGTGAAATAAGAATCGTACAATATAACAGAACAACATAAATCCAACGACACACCAACACATTTAGATATCAGTAATGTGTGGATAACTTCCTCACAGTATAGGAACATAGTCAGAGAACCTTACTTGAAATTAAGCAGGTTTTCTCTAATGTACATAGAATTGAATACGACAGCATCTTTAGAGTTATTGGTCTTTTTTTCTTTTGTTCTCTAGTATTTTTTTTTCAGTTATTCTACCATTAGGTGGGTGCTCAAACACCAGTTCTCCGTAGTACATCATTTAATACGTTCAAGTTTTCGCCTTCACAGAGGCATCATTAGGAATCTACAAAACGAGAAAAAAATTTCTCTCTCTCTCTCTCTCTCTCTCTCTCTCTCTCTCTCTCTCTTTCTATATATATATATATATATATATATATATATATATATATATATATATATATATATATAATATAAGTGTTTTAGGGTTCAGTCATGGACAAAAGTCCACGTCGAGGCTGGACCTTAATTGAAATATGCAAAGGATTATGAAAGGGAAAAAGATGAGACAAGGGAAAGCAATTACGAATTTAGGAGGAGGAGAAAAAGCTTTATTTTGAAATATGCCAGGTCATAGTTATTGGGAAAGACATGAAAGTGTAGAATTCCAAATATTCGAGGTGTAAGGAGAAAAACAGTTATCAAAACGGCCCACCCTTGAATTACCAGCGGACACACAGTAATCATGTGACGTAGCAGCTTCCCATGCATTGTGTTATCTAGCTAGTGGTGGGGAGCATACAAGCAGCCAGCTCTTGGGAGCAAAAACCAGCATAATGCTTATAGAAGAGGGAAAGTGAACCAACATTGCGGCGTAGGGCAACTGGATCGAGTTTTAAAGTTAGGATTGGAGGGTTAAGTCATACCACTTCCGACTCGACTCTATTAAGTAAGGATGCAGAGCTAGAACTGCCCTAGATGTAAGAGCAGTACTGCATCAAGGACGGACTCGATCCTTTGTATAAACGGAGAGCAAACGTTCAGAACAAAAGAAATCTTGACATGTAAATAGCTCTCTCTGAAGTCCTTAAATCGTGCAGAAATTAGAATTCCATCTCTTATCTGGGGATTTTCAAATCAAAACACTCTCTGTACTGTTGGAAAATGGAAAACGAAGGCTTGAGGGAAGAATAACTTAAGAAATAGATATTATTGAACGTAAGGTAACCAATTTACATAGGTTGCTCTTCCCATATCCATTATTTCCCTAAATACAAAAGTCAAGTTCACGCTCTAAAGAAGTTTGGAATTTTAAAGTTGCTCGATTGTATAGTTTGGTCATGCTCCCCTGAAGTCTTTCTTAACTTGTATGTTAGCTTTTATTATCTGAGACGGCACAGGGAACTAAGTCAAATACCCTGTTTATTTGCCTCACCTTTTGGAGGATGAACAGATACGCCGACTGTGGACCAGCAGCCGTGACCAGGATTCGAACTTTTGCGCTCATCCCTGGGTGGCCCATGAATACGCCACAGTCAACCACGCTGGCCGCTCCATTACGGAGGTACATGAACTGGGGAGTTTGTGGATGTTTTGAGTATCCTACCTGTACGTAATGAACGACAGATACGTTCGTCGATGCGCATTGAAATATTACGTGAGACATTTCCAATATAAGCTACTTATGCTACAATATAAACTACATATGCTACAATGTATGCTACATATGCTACAATATAAGCTATATATGATATAATATTTGCTGCAATTTAAGCTACATATGCTACAATATAAGCTGCATGTGCTACAGTATTAGCTACATGTGCTACAGTTTAAGCTACATAAGTTACATGGTCACTTTCAGTGGCAGGGTTCTTATCAATTACCGCTTCACATCTCCCTTAGTAAGTCGAGCTTTGGAGATGAGTGTGTCATCCCTCTATCCTGGCATCACCTTGGCCAGGCTTTTCATCAGCAGCCGGTGGTGGGTCATCGGCACCATCGGGTGACGTTAAAGTGAAGATCGTGGGAGTAGAAGGGAGCGAGTTTTAAGTCGAGTGTTTCCAGAGCTGGGTAAATCCATAAGAGGGGAGAATCTTCAGTGGATACGACATGTTGTTGTTCGGTGCGTGGACTGTGTTGATTGGTTATACAGGAGCTCGTATATCAGTAGGGCAACCAGTAATTGTCGTAGAGGTGGATGGTACGAGTCCAAGATGGGTATTTGGCACATTAGGGCGAAGGAGGAGGTAACAGCGTGGGGATCGGTGGGTCCTGAGCCATGTGCTATGGCTTAGCGAGACTGAGGCCTGTGGCGCAGGCGGATAAAGGCACCGGTGCATCACGGATGGAGGAGTCCGTGGGAAAGACAGAGAACAGATTAACCGTAGGCCTCTGTCTTATGTGGTCTGTCTTTTGAACTTGGATCTCTTCTGTTCCTACACTAAGTGGAATAGGTAAGGATAGAATAGTAAGTAGGCTCTCTCTCTCTCTCTCTCTCTCTCTCTCTCTCTCTCTCTCTCTCTCTCTCTCTCTCTCTCTCTCTCTCCACTCCCTTCTAGAACAACAGCTGGCAGGAATAAGAAGGGATGAAAAGCCATACACTTGGTGAAGCCTTACCGAGGCCCGGAATCCAGAAGAATAGGTCATCAAGACAGCATGGGAGGCTTGGTGCGATCAGAAGCCCTTCGAGAAAACAAAAGAACCGAGGTTGACGAGGTTTACATCGTTAGTGAAGAGCATGAGATCGGCCCAGTTCGGGAGAGAGAGAGAGAGAGAGAGAGAGAGAGAACCCACGATGAGATTTTCCGAAAGGCAGGACTAGCGCGTGGCACTCGCCGAGATAGAATTCAGGGTTGCGAGAGAAGAGTGGTGAGACATGTCTAAGTGTTGTGACGGTATATGTTTGTTAGCTGCACGACAGCAGCTTAGGTATTTGCGGGTGCAGAATGAAAAGACTTGGGCGAAATGAATCCAGTCTTGAGAGCCACTGAGGTGCTGGTTCACTTCGTGGCAATCGCTAAATCCAGTAAATTCCTATTTGGCCGACAGCTGCTCAACGACCTGAGAAAGAAAGAAAGAAAAAGAAAAGACTTCTCTACTGGCGACTTGCCTCATTAGCCACTTGGGTACCCATTCATCCCTCCATTATGAATCAGATGCTTCACATCAATACCTCCTTAAGTCAAAGAGGAAGAAGCTCTTTGATCTATTCCAAGTTGACGCTTGTATCCCCTTGACGTGAAAAGCTACTGCAGTCAACAGCAACTTTGTTTCCTCGGCAGCTTCTTCTCGACCTCGAAAGGTCTTCGACCAAAGGAGTTGGATTCTTTCTAGAGCCAAATCTTTTTAAATTTTGTTTGTGGTTTCATGGCTATATTGACCTTACTCTTTCAACTTGAATCATAATGATTCATTCAGTCTTTTTGTAATGTTTATATATATATATATTTTTTTTTGCTTTGTCGCTGTCTCCCGCGTTATATATATATATATATATATATATATATATATATATATATATATATATATATATATATATATATTATCCCTGGGGATAGGGGAGAAAGAATACTTCCCACGTATTCCCTGCGTGTCGTAGAAGGCGACTAAAAGGGGAGAGAGCAGGGGGGCTGGAAATCCTCCCCTCTCTCTTTTTTTTTAATTTTCCAAAAGAAGGAACAGAGAATAGGGCCAGGTGAGGATTATTCCCTCAAAGGCCCAGTCCTCTGTTCTTAACGCTACCTCGCTAATGCGGGAAATGGCGAATAGTTTAAAAAAAAATATATATATATATATATATACATATATATTCCTATGAGTCCACGGGGAAAATGAAACGCGAAAAGTTCCCAAGTGCATTTTCGTGCAATAATCACATCATCAGGGGAGATACTAGAGAGATCACGCGCAAAATTGTGATCCTTCCCAGTATATATATATATATATATATATATATATATATATATATATATATATATATATATATATATATTTGTGCGTGAATGAGTTTCAGGAAATTCCCAAACTTAATCTTTTCGAAGAGAGAGAATCTTTAGAAATCTAGACAACTTGATAGAAAATGGTATTACAAATTACTCCTCTCAAAAACTCAGTGTCTCAGAGACCAGACGAAAAAAACATGGAATAATTTCCTCTTTCATTACAGGTCCTCGCTAATGATCCAAAGAAAATGGTGAGATTCTTTCATCTTCGTTGCCCAACTGGCGAATTGCTTCTATGCTACCTTTATAAGCTTTAGCTGAGGTTACAGTGGCAGGACACCAATAAGGACTTTTGAGTCTCCAAACTTCATTATGTGGTTCAAGGTCTGTCTCTCTACTTCCACTCTTTTCCTCTGTTTCGCCTGTTACTCCTATCTCTGAAAACTGTATATCCTTCTTCGAGTATCTAACTAAACTCCTGCCATGAGGCTGTGACATTGTCACCCGCAAGCCGAGATCCTCTTCCTCGGGGATTTCATCATTCACCATAGGGAATGGTTGAATTCCTCCCATACGGATGGTTAGGGGATTGAAGTCCTCGCGTAGTCCATTCTTAATGGCTTAGAGCAATATCTCTCTCTCTCTCTCTCTCTCTCTCTCTCTCTCTCTCTCCCCCCACCCCCTCCATAATTCTGACCGCCTTGACCACTCGCCTAATATACTGGATCTGTTTTTCACCTCTAGTCCATCCCGCTGTAAATACACAATCTCGCCCCCAGCTGGCTCTTGTGATCACACTCTCATAAATGTATCTATTCTAACGGCGGCACCTTTTACAACAGCTTCTAATGCCGTAAATGCTGGCACCTGGACAAAGCTGACTGGAATAACTTAATTCGCTTCTTTTCTAGCTTTCCTTGGATGAATTACTGTCTCTTCTGTGGTGATGCTTCTATATCTGCCAAACGCATAGCAGAGGATATTCTTGCAGATATGGAAGCATTTCCAAGACGACCTCTTCATCCAATCTATGGTTCAACCGCTCCTATTCTGAGGCCATTCAGGCAAGGGATCATGCATATCGGGTTTGGAAAAATTCTCCTTCCTCTGGCTCCCATTCAGCTTTTGTCACTACCCGTAATCGCTGCAAGCACATTATCCGTGAGGCGAAGATTTTTTTTTTTTTTTTTTTATTCAAAGTAAGTACGATAACTTCTCGTCATCAAATGGTAAGTCTTTCTGGCCTTTAGCAAAGGTCATCTCTTAATAACTGCTGTCGTTTTACCTTCCCTTCACTTTACCGTTCTGACGGTACTGTAGCTGTCTCTCCCGTAGACAAAGCAACTCTGGTTCCCGTTTCTCCTCTAACTCCACCTTGGATGATTGACATTCATTTTGCCCCTGATGCTCCTCTTACTAATCCTGTGCTTCTTCCCGTAATCTCTTCGGACTCTGAAAAGCGCCTCTTTCTCAAGATACTAGCAAGGCTTATGGTCCGGATGGCATCCATCCCCGTGTACTGAAAGTGTTTGCCTCTTGAATTTGCACCTGTGCTTGCTCGTCTGTTCCGTTTCTGTTTAAAACCCAAAGCTTTTCTTTCTCCTTGGAAGCATGTATTGAACCACCTTATCCCTAGGAAGGGTGACCGTTCTGACCCCTCAAACAATCGCCCTATTGCTTTGACACCTGCATTTCCATAGTCTTTGAATGCCTTCTCAACTGTCATATACTTAAACACCTCGAAAATCTGTCATTTCTCTGGTTACCAGTGTAGCTTCCGTAAGGAGAGATCCGCTCGTAATAATTTTTCCTTTCTTACTAATGTCTGGTCATCAACCTTGAAAGATTAGGTGAGTCAAGTGTAGTTGCCCTTGACATATCTTAAGGCTTTTGACAGGGTGTGGCATCGGGGTCTCATCTCTAAGCTTTCCTATTTCTGCTTCCCTCGCTCACTTTGCTATTTCATATCTAGCTTCCTCTCCGACCAATCTCTGTGGTAGTTGATGGATCAGCCTTCTTTTTCTATATCAACAGCGGTGTCCCTCAAGGTTCAGTCCTGTCCCCTACACTTTTTCTTCTTGTTTTCAACGATTTCCTTTCCTCTGCAAAGATTCCAATGCACTCATACGCCGTCGACTTCACACTGCATTCATCCAAATCCTTCAATTCTATTCCCTGTTCTCTCAATCGATTACAGCTTCCTGCGTGGCAGACAAAACAATATGTTTAATGCCTCCATGACCCAGTTTCTACCCTGCTCTATGTAGAAAACTCCTCACAGCTCTCATCTCTCCTTTCATTGCTTTTTAATTCCACTTAATCAATGGACATACTTGGCATAAATGTAACATCCACTCTTTCTTGGAAACCCCCACATTACAGGAACAGCTAAGTCTGCCTCCAAGAAACTTGCTGTTCTGTTTTGATGTCGAAACTTCTCCTCTGAACGGTTATTCCGTTTATACAAGGGATTGATTCGTTCTTGTATGGAGCACTGCTCTCACATTTGGGGTGGTGTAGCTCTGCATCCTTACTTGACAGAGTAGATGCGAAAGCGGTCCGCCTGATAAATTGTCCCAGGCAAACTTCCCAACTTGACCCTGTTGCCCTACGCCGCAATGTTGGTTCACTTTCCCTCTTCTATAGTGTGACTTTGGTCTTTGCTCCCGGGAGGTGGCTGCTTGTGTGTCCACACCACTAGCTAGACCACGCGATACTCGGCAAGCTGCTGTGTCACATGATTACTGTGCGGCCGTCGGCAACTCAAGGGTGGGCCGTTTTGATAACTGCTTCTTTCCTTACATGTCGAAGCTTTGGAACTCTCTACCCTCTCATGTTTGAACCAATAACTATGGCATGGCACATTTCAAAAGACATGTTTTTCACTTTCTCAAAAATTCGTGAATATTTTCCCTTGTCTTTTCTCTTTCCGTTTCATAATTCTCTCCATATTTCATTCAAGGCCCGGCCTTGATGTGTATTTTCGTCCGTGATTGGAACCATCAACATTAAAGAAAAAACATTCCACTTAGAACTCCACTGTACCCATCGTTCCCAGTGGTATAACAGTGATATGCTGAATGTGATAAGAATTATACTCAGTTCGAGTACGTGAGAGCTTTATATCTTTGATATTGCGTTATGTTTCCTCTCTAACAATTGCTCGTAGATCTGGTTTTCCATTTTGTTGTCCCTTCATCCATTTGTATTTCATTTGAATGTCCATCAACATATACACACAGATACATATATATATTTGTGCATACATTCATAAGTTTAGATATAATGTAAACACTGCATATATATATTTGTGCATACATTCATAAGGGTAGATCCAATGTACACACTCGCCTTGTTCAATCGCGATGGGCAGGTGGAACAGCGAGAGTCAGCAATTTTTATACTTGTGTTACGGTCGAAGTAGAACGAAGCCAAACAGTAGACATTACCGTGAATGTTGAATAACATTCTCCATGATCGCTATACACATGCTACCACCATTCACGACGAGCCACGCCCTACAATCACTGTTTTTTTTTTTCTATTCTCTAAACAAGAGCTGGTGTAGAGCACTCCAGCCCGTCGTGAATAGTGTAGTGTGTGTGTGTGTGTGTGTGTGTGTGTGTGTGTGTAGCTTTAATGAAGAATGCTGTTTAATGTTTAGTTTGGTCTCCACTGTTTAGGCTTCGTCCAGCCTCGCGGGTAACACTTAGTCATTAGAACTGTTGAATGTACACATGCGAGCCTAATGTATTATGTAAGGGGATCGTACATACTACATACTTAAGAGGCGAGTGTATAACTCGCTTCCCGTAGCACAAAAAAGTATTCACACACACACACACACACACACACACACACACACACACACACACACAATCACTTGCATATGTGTCTGAAACCGTTCTTCATTTTGATCGTCCACATAAAGCCTATGGTTTATGGTCTCCTCAGCTACCAACGTAGCTACCCAAGCGACATCAGGAACGAGTCGAGATACAGGTAACTTGAGAGGAAGCGTTGGCTCTCAAGTTAACATGCCGAAGAAACGGAATTTCTCGTTATATTTTCTTTTTTCTTTTAAACTATTCGCCATTTCCCGCGTTAGCGAGGTAGCGCTAAGAACAGAGGACTGGGCCTTTTTTGGAATATCCTCAACTGGCCCCCTCTGTTCCTTCTTTTGGAAAATTTAAAAAAAAAAAAAACGAGAGGGGAGGATTTCCAGCCCCCCGCTCCCTCCCCTTTTAGTCGCCTTCTACGACACGCAGGGAATACGTGGGAAGTATCCTTAATCCCCTATCCCCAGGGATAATATATATATATATATATATATATATATATATATATATATATATATATATATATATATATATATTATATTTTCTATTTAGATAAAAGTTGATCTGCGTGATGGAAATTGTCTGCCGTGCTCGCTTTGGGTTATTCCTTTGGCATAAAATGACACTCGCAGGATCGTTATTTAGTTGCTGTGTGTGTGTGTGTGTGTGTAGGAGTATATGTGCGTGTGTCATAACCTCACTTCCAATATAGAATGGTCGCCGCTGTGTTTGCGTCCCTCCCTCATCCTCTTATAGGTGCGCGTCCGATTGGCCTCTCTGTCCACAGTTGTAAGTGGATCACGTCCTCCTCTAACCCTCTCTCTCTCTCTTCGTATCATCGGCGATGTCGCTCAGGATTCTGTCGCGTCTCCTACGTTCTTCTTCGTCTTGCGGTCACCTGACTTCCTCTCACCATCCGATAACCCAATGGTCTCATACGCTGGCGACTCGACACCTACATTCCTCCACCTCTTTCACATCCTCTCCATCTTGCCTTGGTGGTTCTGTGTTTCGTCTCATCAAAACTCCCTCTTTATCAACTCGGATTTGGATGGGGGTTTCTGGTGGGACAGTGGAAAATAAAAAGGACCAGTCACCTTTCATGCCTCGAAAACCCGTTTTTTTTTTGTTTTTTTTTTGTCCCGTTTCGTATGTAAAGCCCCTCATAACCTGATGCTTACCATCTCTGATACCATGTAAGTCCTCCAGATCCGTACTGTATAAACGTAGCTGATATCACCGTAAATATCTAGTCTGTCGTGGAAACCCCATGTTATCTATAACCTACATTGCTCATAAGAATATGAGGGTCAGGTTCAACGGGCGGAAAATTATCATTTTCTTTAAGTTTCTCTGTTTATACAGGAAAATTATATTAGACCCTTTTTGTTTTTAGTTCCGTTCGCACATGAGGGGAGTGACAGCTCTACAAACTTGATTACAACAATTCATTCAAAAGCAATCCGACTCGTCAACTCTCTCAAGTCTTCCCTCAGCACTTAAACCACCTGACATGAGCTTTAGTGTTGGTTCTCTCTCCCTCTTCTACAGCTATTATTACTGTTTCTGTCATAGACACTTGCTGGTTATGCGCCCCCGTCATTACCTACTCCACGTAATGCTCAGCAAGCCAATGCATTATATGATTACCATGTGGCCTTTTGCATCTCAGAGGCGTGCCTTTAAGATATATGTTTCTTTCCTTACAAAGTTTGAACTCGGAGACATAAGCTGCTAATCAGGATTTAATGTTATGATTTACGACAATTATTCTGAGAACATTTTCATGAAGACAGTTGTCGAAACGTTGAAGATTAGTCAATACTGATACTCTATACGTAATGTTACAGTCTTTCATTCCCAGTTCTTCACCCTCAAAAAGTACCAAATCTTTGTTAGCAGTAATATCAAGGTGATTATTACATTTATTGATCGATTCACCAATAAGGGAAGATAGATAGATAGATTGGCCACAAATTTTAAAGTACATAGATTGCAATACATGTAATCATACAGAACCTTCAGATTAGAATACTTCGAACCTTAATAACATTAAAGTAAATTCATTTATGTGACTCGTAAAGTAAATTCAAGCAAACATCAGAGAAGAGTAAAAGACTAAATGCCTTTTGAAATACTAGGCTTTAGAATAACATTCAATTTCAAATAACCTAACCTCTCTTACTTCCCTCATTCCCTCTTTCCTAACACTGACAAATGGTTGGAGGAATCATTGCATCATCATTGCATCCTCTTGTTATTACGCCATCTCTCACTGTCCCTCACTATATACGTGTGTCTGTTGTTCGGTATATACGTTTACAACAGCTTAAGTTCATCATGCCTGAATCTGTGCCATACGTGGAACGTAGGAAGGGCAGAAGCTACGCTGTTTGTCATTTCGTTGTATATCAGATCATTGGAAAGTGACGCTAAGTATTTGACGTTTAGGTGTAAATATGATAGATTATAGGCTTCATTTTTTTTTTGCAGCGTTCCTTCTATCTACATTATTTTCTTGTAGTTAGAAGACATTTTTGTAACATCACCTCCCGTTTTTTCTTTTGTTTTCCTTTGCGTAGCTCCCTCATATTGAAGATACTTTACCCCCTGGGACTTCTTTATGTACGAGAAAGTATACCTTCATCTGTCATCGACATTATACACGTAAGTGATTTATTTTTTTTACACTGATATATGTCCGTAACTCATTTTCTGTCTTGTGTGTACCTCTGGTGTTTGCAGAGAACACTTGTCTGTCACGTACCCTTCTCGAGCTGATGTTAGTGTGGGATGCGTTCCACTTTTATCCTGACTTTAAGCGACCCCAAAGCGTCGCTTTTGAGTTGTGTTGTTAGTTTCATTTGGTAAATGACCAACTGATATCATTAGCTTTTAGGGTCTTAGGCAGCATTAGATGATAATACAATCACGTGGAAATTCTACTGTGATGAGAATTAACTAATTCTCTGCGATCATTCGAGTTGATTTAATTTTTTTTAAAACTTATTTTGATCGATATGATTTTGAGCTGAATATATAGCACAATGAATCTCTCACGTAAGAGATGGATTGGACGGGAATATACGGGGAAATTGATGGAAAAAGAGGAAGAAATATGGGGGTGTTTGGAATCGAATATTGTCTCCAGTCCTCTTATGGGAAAAAATATAGCATCTCGTCCCGTTCCCCACCCAAAAAAAAAAATTATTTCACTCGAGATATCCTTTTCCAGGGAGGAAGGCGATGATTGCGTCCTCCTGGCCTCTGGTGTTAAAGATTCCATCTGAAGTGGGACCTTGGAAGGCTAAACTGTATAGAAGATATTGACGTTAAAAATGAAAAATGAAAATCTTGTAGCTTCTAAGTCTGTGTCGATGGATTCATGAATAAAGAAGAGAGTCCATCTGGTTTCCCCTCAAGTACTGACGAAGGCTTTGCCTATGCATTTTGCACCGATTTGCATACTCTCCGTAAAGTTGGGTGTCCCCTGAAATTATGACTAGCTTAGCATTTTCTTCTCTTTTTTTATGAAGCTGATCGCAATTACCATTGTAATGACAACCTCAGCTTTTATCAAATTGTTAATAGTAACCAGTGGAACGTCTTCATCCAACACCTGCAAACCTTGAACGTTACACAAGCTGCTCAATGGAAACTTTTATGGAAACTTTGGACAAAACTCTCGCGTCTAGGAAGCGTGTCTCACCAACCAGCTTCTGGAAGAGTCGTCACCAGTCTTACGGGTCGCATCCTACAAGAACTTCACTGATCACAGGGCAGCTGCTCTGCTTGGTAGCAGCGGATCGACCATGAGGAATAGTACATATTCATGAAATTGATAGTATGGCTATTTTTGGAATACTGTTGGTGTAATTGTGATGGTCAAGTCTGGCCAGCTGTTCATCGTGTGGCTCACTGAAAGTATCTAAGGCTTGTGCGTTAAATTTTTACCAAGAGAAAATGTACAGCTAGTTAGCGTTGGTCTCTGGTGTATTGGGAAGCAGTGTGGTCACAGTTAATAAAGTGTTTCACGTGGAAATTCTGCCGTGGTGAGAATAACAAATTTATGGGAATTTATCGGACGCAGATATATTTGTTGGGTTTGACATTGGTAGACGGAGCGAGAAATATAGACCCAGCCGTTTATGGATTCTTGTGTGCATCATTTCGTTTCTTCCGTAGGTCAAAAGGCAACAGAACCTCGAATCGGATGTGACTTTCCCTTGAAATATAGGTTACTATCTAGTCTTACGTACACCGCTTCGTTTTATATTTTCAAACCATCTCTTCGGATCTTATTGAATATTTCTCAAACTCTTGGAAGTCTAAAAGGCCTGAGTGTGGATCATATCGCCAGATTGAAGTCGCGTATCAGAAGTCTGTGAGGCGAGGGTGTCTCGGTTGTACCTGTATCGTCTTAGAACAACACCATTATTTCTAATGAGGAACAGTTGGCTCGTGTTACCTTCGTGCCTCCCGCTGTGCCAGTTCAGGACCAAATCCTAGTATAAGGGTTCGATCCTCCGTGAAGGGTTAGCAGTACATGTAATACTGCAGTTTAAACTCCATTCACATACGTCTTCAGTGATTGCAAGGGGCTACATGTTTGGAGATTAATGCGTGGGTGCTTACATATATATATATATATATATATATATATATATATATATATATATATATATATATAGAAATATTTTACCCCACTCCCTCTCAACTAGTCCAGTTAGGGTGTGGTGGATGCACAGAGCTGATTGGAAAGAGAAGGAAGCGTGCTGTTGAGTTGGAGGAGACAAATTTACTGTAATAAAGTACACGTAAGGCAAGTTTAGGTAAGGTAAGGTCCCTCACAGTCTAATTTGGTTGACGCGTTATGCCTTTTGTTCCTTATTTACCTAGCTCTGTCCCATACTGTTGGTTCAATTTTATGCCTTTATTTGAATTAGTGTTGGAGATCACAGCCCGAAGGTTCTTACACGGCTCTGTGTTACGTGCTTGTAAAGTTCTCTCTTCAGTATATGCTTTGATCTCGAGTACCAGATAGGATCTTAGGTAGGTGAAATGGTGTATCTGTTGGCTGTTGTGGATGATTTCACATGATGTGGATTTATTAGCACTGGACCAGGACTGGTTTCCATGCAGTCGGTCTTCGTCCTGCGATAGGCGGATGTAATAGTGTGAGGTTGGAATTGATGTCCCTCGCTTCCTGGATTCATTTAGTACGAGATGGACTAATCAGGGTTGGACTGAGATTGGTTTTCCGGTACTGTTGGCAATTGATTGATCTGCATCTTCACCAGTAGGTAATACTATTGTTGTTAGGTCAATATTCTCTCAGTCGGGGGAAGTAAATCTACCAATGTGGCCGTAAAGGAAATTAGACTTTGACAGTCTGATTGAAAGGGTTTGTGTACTCTGCAGGCAGCCACAGAGAAAATGGAACACGATGATCTGAGAGCTTTCGTGTTAACTCACGCCCTCAGTTTAAGTGCAACGTGTTGGTGGGATCTGCTGGTAGCCAGAGGGAAAGTGAACAGACGAAGATCCGAGCGATTTCCTGACGATCCACCTCCTCAGGACTACAGAGATAATGTCTGCGTTAGTGTACCATGTATGCAGTTAGTGATTGACCTGGTTGTATTCAGGTATAAGAGCGTTACACATTCATATGTAGGTTGTGGTTACGACTCTGTTGGAGACGAGTCGAAAGACGTGGTGGATTTTAAGGTTTGAGTTTGCAGTACTCCAGCGTATGTTGCTAGGTTAGAAGAGGCAGTCTGCCTTCTCTCTCTCCTTTCCCGCTAACGAGTCCATAATGTGTGTCCCAGATGAGACATTTCTCATTTATATTTACATCTTCGGTTGTGAGTGCCTTACATGGACACACCTCGAACGCAATCATTCCCTAGGCGCTGCCTCCCTGAGTGACACGATTGCATGTATGGAAGTCTTGTCACTACGAGCCTAACGCAGTATAACGATAGTCCGTTTTGTTATCCAGGACTGACGACGTGGTGACTTGGAGGTTTCTTCTGTGCTCATAATGTTTCCGTGCTTCTAGGAATGGGACTTTGAATCTGGCCTGCACGTGGTGTACAAGGCGGCTGTCAATCCCACTCATTTATTCGTGGTCACTCAAGGACCTCTCCATTCCTGTACTCAAGAGCTGTGCGGTGTAGTTGAGTTGATGCTATAGTGTGTTAAGTTGTCCCAGTGATCGACAACCCGATTTCTAAACCAGTGTTTCCTTGCTTTTTTTTCTAACTGTCCAATTTAAGTTCATTATTTTTCGAGTTTCGTCTTGAACTACTTAAACATCATTAAGCATTTTATTTTTTTTTTGTCCCTCCATCACCCATATAAACACCTCCATTTAATTACTTTCATTCTGCGTCTTTCATGAGTGTAAAAACATTATCTTTTAACCGGAAAAATAGAATTGTTTTGTAAACTTACTCCATTTTGACATTTCTTTAACTCGACACCTTTTGAAGTGTCTACACATCCATTCTGTAATTTGGCAACTGAAACTTGTTTACTTGCTACCCTAAGACCAGTTACTGTGAGAGTCCTAGTGTTACACAGGACCTATATAAAGGCACCTGGAGCGTTACTTTCAGTTGCAGGGAAACGTAGGCCATACTCGCGTAACAAAACTGTTTTTCTAACGTTGTAACCTCGATCTGGAGGAAAGCGGTAACGCCAAAACTGAGCCATGTAATGTAGATGAAACTTTATTAAAGGTCTATAGTGTCACAGTACAACATTGGCAAACCTGTTGTTTTCAATCTCGACTGGTCATTACTTATGTACTAATATATATATATATATATATATATATATATATATATATATATATATATATATATATATATATATATATATATATATAAAATGATTCGCCGTTTCCCGCGTTAGCGAGGTAGCGTTAACAACAGAGGACTGAGCCTAAGAGGAAATATCCTCACTTGGCCCCCTTCTCCCCTTTTTTTTTGAAAAGTAAATAAAATGGAGGGGAGGACTTCACCCCACACCCCCGTTCCCTCCCCTTTTAGTCGCCTTCTACGACACGCAGGGAACACGTGGGAAGTATTCTTTCTCCCCTATCCCCAGGGATTATATATATATATATATATATATATATATATATATATATATATATATATATATATATATATATATATATATATATATATATATATAGGTCCTCTATCAGTGCAGTGCGAAAGATAAAAAGATAGAATAATAATAGCAGCTTGAGATGTTAAGTCTTTTATTGGGCTTTTGTTTCCCCAAATGACCTCGAACTGAACTGGCTGTTATTGCTTTTAGCAGCATTCCTCCGTCATACTCGAGAGAACCGTAATTTGAGGCGTGTGACCTGGCCCTCTCTCTCTCTCTCTCTCTCTCTCTCTCTCTCTCTCTCTCTCTCTCTCTGAATATTGGTACGATTATTAGCCAGCTTTCCCGAGAATTATGCGTCACCAGAACTTTTAGATTTTCGATGGATTATTGAACAGACTAGCCTACGGGGCACCCTATATGTTCCCTCGCTGTATTTCCTAGTTGTGTCCAATGTCATTATCAGAGGATTTCTCTGGTTTCATTACATCTCTTTGTTTAAGAACGTTTTCTGTGTTTATAATAAGCGTGTAGATTTAGGAATGGGTAAATTATTATTCGTGTATGTAAATGCAACCATTTTCCTGTCTGTTATTTGTCCTAAAGTTGTTTTCTTAAAAGAACTTTACTTTTCATCGAACCTTAATTTTATATCTTGGTGAAACCTTTTATTACGATTTGATTGCAGTTCTGATGCTACTCTTAAACTTCATCATCCCTTATGGCCTCCTTGATCCTTTTCCTTTTACCGCCTCTGTTTTATTTCATTGCAATGCTCGTTTACATAAAACATTACCTTATTCAGTATTCCTCGTTTCGGCCTTGCCTCTAGTCAGCAGATGAAATTTGAATGTTCCTGTCAATCCTGAAACATTTCTATTTTTCTTGTGTCAGCTGGAAATAGTATGTGACATATAGTATCAGTCTTATTTCCGCCTCTTCCACTAACTGTTCCATCATTAGTGGTACGTTTTCTGTTCAGCGTCCGACCTTAAAGCAGCCCTAGTGTGCCGATCTATGTAGCTAGGGTCGACTCTCCTTGCCGTAACTGGTGAGATCCCATCGTTTTCATACGTGTCACTCTCTGCCTCGGGGTTTGTCGAAGAATGGTATTTGAATCCAACCTGGGGTGTTTGTTGACGGGACAGTTTCATCCACATGGCCTGGATGGCCAGTCATTACCAGCGCCTCTTCTCGACGAAATCTCTACATAGAGGAAAAAAAGATTGAGTCCGAAAATTCTTCTCAATATCCTTTTTTTTTTCCCCCTTTTCAGACCCCCTCCTCACTCTTTTTCACTTTTGCTTCCCGTAACATCATTTCCCTCTTCACAAAGAGGGATTGTCCCCTTTTCTTGACATTATTTTTTCCCATCCTTCCAGAATCCTTCCAGTTCCCGGTCTGGAAGACGAAACAGACGAGCATTCTTTTCCTCTCATCTAAGAAGGCACAGTGCAATTTCGTGATATTCATTTCCAGGGACTTATTCACATGATGAATGGCATGTTAGTCTCTTCACGCGGTAATAACCTTATGTCTGGTATGCTTTGTATTAATATTAGGTGAGTTTTTGTTTTGAATTTCTTACTTTGTATATGTTCGTTTCATTCTGTGTGACGCACACGTGATGGTAGTATGTTTTGTTTTTGTTTTATAGGAGCAAAAACTGGGCAAAAAAAAAAGAAAATCTTTTTCCTGTTCATTTGTTCAGTGTTTCTGTCAACGAGAAAGGCGAGAGACTTTCGGCTTCAGTCACAATAACTTTGATTCACCGTTGTATCCTGGAGGGAAGACAATGCACCAGCGGTGCACTTTAGTTATTAAGGGCCTTATGGTCACAGGAGACCACACTGAGGATTATATTAATTCAGGGTAGCTGAGTTATGGGTCCACCACAGGGAGTTTGGCGACCCTGTACCTTTCCTAAGCCTTGGGAGGCTCTGGCTATGGACCTCAGCATGGGGATTATATTACCTGCAAAAGGTGCGTTGTGGCCTCGAAATAAGAGAGGCGTGCTAATAGCCACTTTCACTCTAGAGATGTATGGATGAGTGGAATCGAAGGAAATGATAGTATGGCCGTAAGAGGATGGAAGATGTAAACCCTTTCAGAGGAGTGTGGAGAGGACATATACAAGTTTCTGTATAAGACAGGACCTGGGATGGTTTACGCGTTGGAGTGACGAGCGTGAAATCAGGCCAGGAAGGCGACCCAGTTGGTAACGCGAGAGGTTTAGCATCGCTGATGAATTATGAGTGTTTTGGAGCGGTACGTTGGGGTTGTAGGTGCGTCCGTACAAGAATGTTGGACGGGAAATTCGCGTGTGTGTATGAAAAAAATGTTGTGGTTCCATATGCGTTGTGTAACGAGGGAGAAAATGAGTTTAAAGCTGGTCTCTGAAGGGAACTGGAAAATGGGAATGGAGGATGAACTGACATCTAGGGTGGAAACTATTTTTCTTCGAATCCTCACATTAACGGCTTGGGAAACGGAAAGAGGAGGGAGTGACGAGTGAATATGGGGTCTTGCTGATAACCTAAGCCACTACCACTGACTGATAACTCTGAGATTGTACCACTTGGAGCACAGACTATAGAGAGATATGACTTGCATTTGTAAAACCTTGGAGGGCGTATGACGGTGAGAGAGAATACACAGCTTGTGTGCTTCAGTTCGACTGAGTGCTGCAGACACACTTTTGAGACGGGGGATGATCATACACAGGGAGGGTGGAGTAGTCCAAGACACCTGGAGGATAAGGTTGTCGAAATCACAAAGGAACTCTGGTGGAGATGAGCGCGATCGACAGCACACATCATATGTGTGGACCAGGAAAGGGTTGGGAGGGGGTTGGCTGGTGCAGCTGTCGACATACGTTTTCTGTTGTAGCTTTGTTTCCCAAGCTGGTAACGTCTGCGAATTCTGACACCTTACAACGCAGCCCCATCAACAATGGTCGTGAAGTGTATAAGAACGAGACCCGGTCTCAAAACAGATCTCAGCGGCGCACTAGTTTTGCACGTCTAACCATTCTGATGTTTGATCTTTTAATCTCTAGTTTTTCTTGGTCTAATTAACCAGTTAATCTCTAGTCTTTGTCTGGTAAACTAATTAATTTCTAGTCTTTGTTTAGTTAATCATTTAATCTCTAGGGTTTGTCTTTGTCTAGTTACCCAATTAATCTCTAGTCTGTTTTTGTCTAGTAAACCAATTAATCCCTTAGTCCTTGTCTAGTCAACCTAATTTCCTAACCATTGAAGTAAAACCCCATCTGTACCATGCGACATAACGTGTGTGTCATCTTGAAAGACTTAATTGCAATCTTGGTGGGAAAAAAATAGTTTATTTGTAAAGTAGAGACAGAGGTAAGGACAGAGAGAAAGAAAAGATCAGTGAGATAAGTGTAAAGGGAGAGGATGAGATAGCAGAGAGGTAAGAATGAATATAGGAATACAACACAGCTCTTAGAGCAGTGGAAAATGCCAGGGTTATAGCTGTAGGGGTGTATACTTGTTGAGCTGTGGGCTTAGCTGTACTGGTGAGCTGTAGATTTAGCTGTAGTGGTGAGCTGTGAGTTTAGCTGTTGTGGTGAGCTGTAAGTTTAGCTGTAGTGGTGAGATGAGTTTAGCTGTAGTGGTGTGCTGTGGGTTAAGCTGTGTGATGTGGGTTTAGCTGTAGTGGTGAAATGAGGGTATATAGCTGAAGTGGCGAGCTGGGGATTTAGCTGTGGTGGTGTGCTGTGGGTTTAGCTATAGTGGTGAGCTGTTGGTTTAGTTGTGATGGTGAGCTTTGGGTATATAGCTATAGTGGTGAGCTGTTGGTTTAGCTGTAGTGGTGTGCTGTTGGTTTAGCTGTGGTGGCGAGTTTTGGGTATATAGCTGTAGTGGTTAGCTGTGTATTTAGCTGTAGTGGTGAGCTTGGGATATATAGCTGAAGTGGTGAGCTGTAGGTTTAGCTGTAGTGGTGAGCTTGGGATATATATATATATATATATATATATATATAGAGAGAGAGAGAGAGAGAGAGAGAGAGAGAGAGAGAGAGAGAGAGCTGAAGTGGTGAGCGAGATGATGAAGAGTGAAGGTTTAAATGGTATGAAGTGGATATGGAAAGCAAGTTTTGTGGCATGAAGGTGTGGTCAAGTGGCTGACGACTGGACGAGAGAAGTCATTCTTCCACTGCATAAGGGAAAGGGGAATATAAGTAAGAGTTATAGAGACATTATTCGTCTTTGTAAAGTTACCCCTGTCTATAGAGATGAAAAGTCCTCCCATCCTGTATTACTTTATGAAAGAATGAACAAGTGTGAAGAGCCAAATGAGGACCTTTATTCATTTAAGGTTCTATTCATCCGTTCTGGACGCTACCTCCTCCACGCGGGAAATAAATGGGGAACATACATGAAAGAAAACGAAGTATAGCTAGCAAGGTATATTGAAGGATTGTGATCGGCTATGTTCAAATGATTCATGAACCTCTTGTTGGTGAGGGACAGAGCGGGAGTGTCAGTGGAGCGGGTATGAATATTTGATCTTTAAGCTAAGATTATTTGACAAACGTTCGTAGAGGACAGATTATATATTGTTTTCTATTCTAACTAAGACCTTAATCAAGGCCATACCATCAACGCTATATTAGTATATATATTATATATATATATATATATATATATATATATATATATATATATATATATATATATATATATATATATACTAATTTTTTTTTATCATACTTTGTCGCTGTCTCACGCGTTAGTGAGGTAGCGTATATATATATATATATATATATATTTTTTTTTTTTTTTTTTTTATACTTTGTCGCTGTCTCCCGCGTTTGCGAGGTAGCGCAAGGAAACAGACGAAAGAAATGGCCCAACCCCCCCCATACACATGTACATACACACGTCCACACACGCAAATATTCATACCTACACAGCCTTCCATGGTTTACCCCAGACGCTTCACATGCCTTGATTCAATCCACTGACAGCACGTCAACCCCTGTATACCACACCGCTCCAATTCACTCTATTCCTTGCCCTCCTTTCACCCTCCTGCATGTTCAGGCCCCGATCACACAAAATCTTTTTCACTCCATCTTTCCACCTCCAATTTGATCTCCCTCTTCTCCTCGTTCCCTCCACCTCCGACACATATATCCTCTTGGTCAATCTTTCCTCACTCATTCTCTCCATGTGCCCAAACCATTTCAAAACACCCTCTTCTGCTCTCTCAACCACGCTCTTTTTATTTCCACACATCTCTCTTACCCTTACGTTACTTACTCGATCAAACCACCTCACACCACACATTTTCCTCAAACATCTCATTTCCAGCACATCCATCCTCCTGCGCACATCTCTATCCATAGCCCACGCCTCGCAACCATACAACATTGTTGGAACCACTATTCCTTCAAACATACCCATTTTTGCTTTCCGAGATAATGTTCTCGACTTCCACACATTTTTCAAGGCTCCCAAAATTTTCGCCCCCTCCCCCACCCTATGATCCACTTCCGCTTCCATGGTTCCATCCGCTGACAGATCCACTCCCAGATATCTAAAACACTTCACTTCCTCCAGTTTTTCTCCATTCAAACTCACCTCCCAATTGACTTGACCCTCACCCCTACTGTACCTAATAACCTTGCTCTTATTCACATTTACTCTTAATATATATATATATATATACATATATATATATATATATATATATATATATATATATATATATATATATAATTACCTTAGCCTGTGCCAGGTACCCATTTTATGACATTACGTACAATGAGAAGTAAGGAGCACTTATACCAGTGTGTTTCACTTTGGTACGTTGGGCATGGGATGATGTGTGTGGGTGATATTGCTAAGGTTGCTTGTATCACCTCCACCGTATGACAGACCAGCAGGTCATTTTGATCAGGCTAGTCTTGTCTTCTTAACATATGAGAGGTTTGGTGTATGTTTCATCAAGATGACATGGTCAGACTGGATTATACTGGGTTTGATTAGGCTAGGGTGGGTCGTGTGATTAGCCAGTTATTGACCCAGTCGCTTTCCCTCTTCTCAGTACAAGTCTCGAACACTCCAACTTGATGGTGCTTTCTTTAAATGAAACGACAAAGTTAGTTCTCCATAAAAGCAAAATGATAAAGTACCATTATTGGTTTATGTTATACCTGTAAGCTAGGAGTGAGGGTTTAGCTTAAGCTTTTAAACCCATATAGGCTTATACCTTAAGCTTCTAGACTTATACAGACTTAAAGCTTAAAGTATCACTATTGATTTATGGTATACCTGTAAGCTGAGTGTGGGTTTAGCTTAATCATTTAGACCCATACAGGCTTAAACCTTAAGCTTTTAGATTCATAGACCTAAAACTTAAGCATTCAGACCCATACAGGCCTAAACCAATGTTTTCCTATGAAGCTCGATGCGTTTGGGGCCCAATGCCAAAATGTTTGCAAAGTCGTCCTCTTCCAGGAAGAGACGCGCCCGTCAAGCTGTTTGCGTGCTCCCACAAGCCACCATTCCCAGCCAGGGAACTCGAGAGAGAAATCTCCCAGCGTTTTGGGATCTGGATGCACGGGGTAGTAACCTCACCGAGAGAGGGGCACTTCGGGCACCTGTGGAGTACATTCCCTCGCAGATAAACAATAGGGCCAATTAGGCAGATGGGGAGATATATATGCCTGGTCTATAACCGAACTCGCCTGTACCATTCAAGGTCCGTAAGGTGAATCGCGTTTAATAGCGAACGCAGTTCCAAACAGAGGTCGGATAATGAAGCAACGAGGGATCTGAATCGCTCTGTTGTTTCGCGTTGGCTGAGTCTAATGTATACGAGGCTGGGCGAAAACGCAAAGAGGACTGGGACAAGCTTTCTGTCTCGAGTGTGTAGATGTGATCCAATAATGTTGCATTTCCTCGTCGGTACTGCAGAAAAGCCATCTTTCCTTCCTCCTAAAAAGTCTATATTTTTTTTTTCTCTCTCACATCGAAGGCAACAGTCATGGGCAATAATGCCTTCGATGAGGCTCTTTCTTTTTTTTCAATTTCCGTCACTGGTTCGTGGAAAGGATGCACCACAGCGGCGTTGTGCGTACGTAACGCCGATGGACCCCAGTTTTTACATGAAAAGACAAATGAAACATGAAATTGAGTGAGAGAGAGAGAGAGAGAGAGACGGGAACCCGGGTCACATGCGGTGAAAGCGTTTGTGTGTGTGTGTGTGTGTGTGTGTGTGTGTGTGTGTGTGTGTGTGGTTTCAGAATCATCCTCAACACTTGAAGGTATGCTAAAGACTTTGGCGTAAGATGGTTATAACTTGACGACAACAGCCTACACGACCCTGGTAGTGGATGGGTTTGAAGCCCAACCAACTAACTAGTCTAGAGAGAGGAAAGGAGAGCTGTCTCCGTGCTCTAGGTTTAATGGGTCGGGGCAGAACAGATAGGTAAATAAAGGAGACACAGAGGGTGAGAGTGTGGATGAGAAGTAATGCCTTTACCCTGTCACCAGCGAGCCCATCCCTAGTTTCTCTCTCTCTCTCTCTCTCTCTCTCTCTCTCTCTCTCTCTCTCTCTCTCTCTCATCCTAAATGACCTTGGATTTCGTGTTCCTAAATGAGGAAAGAGTGGGGGGGGGGGGGAGAAATGGAGGGCGAAAATAGTACGAAAAGACAAACGAGTTGAGGAAGATGTGTGTGTATGTATGGTGTACGTAGGGAGATGCCAAGAACCAGCCTGATTTAGATTATGATGGGGAGTAGGGACGACTAGGTGTAACGACACAGAAGGGGAGGTAAAATGGTCCCATGCACCACTGCAACACTCAGGATTCGGGACGATAAAACGTTAATCCAAATGGTCTCTTCTTCATCTTGCTAGCTGAGTAGACTTATATGTGTGTGTGTGTGTGGGGAAACTATATTAGTACTTCATTTGTTACAAGAGGGGAAATATATATCTGGCAACTAAAAGCCGAGAAATCCCTTGTTGGTGAGCGCCTCGTACAGGCGCTGGGTTAGGTTGTGGAGTAGTCTGTCAGTCTGTTTTAGAGGAAAAAATATTGCTTTTTAAGCACACAATCGTGTGTGTGTGTGTGTGTGTGTGTGTGTACCCTGATGAGAGAAATAATTAAGCTGTACCATATCGAAACGACCTTACGAATATTACGAATATAAACAATGTTGCAGTAAAACGAGCGAGTACGATGGTCAAACTGCTGGTTTGGTTGGTACCAGACTCCGCCCACCCGCCGGGGACACGGAACATCTCGCTCAGATTTCTCTTGACGTAGCAAGAGGCAGGACACACTGTCTGTGCAGTGTGCAACTCGTGTGATAGATTAGTTCTATGTAAGATGATATTGAAGCTCAGTGTGCTTACGCTGCAGTGAAAGACAGTGCTAACGCTGCAAGTGAGACTAGAGTATGAATTCGTTTTGATGTCCATTGGAACAAGTGTAGATGAGGCAGTTTATGTAAATGTGAAAAAAAACTTTTTTTTATCTTTTATATCACGTTGGTTATTGCGCATGTGAATTATATTCGATGAAAGAGATCAAACTGAGATTAAAGTACATGATCAAAAGTCAGATACATTCCATGTTACACAAACATATTTTTGAGCAAATATCCATTGAATATTACTCGTAATTGAGCAAATATCCAGTGAATATTGTTCGTGATTGAGCAAATATCTCGTGAATATTTGTAATCTCTCTGACGGCTTAGGAAATGGTAAGTGATGAGGATTATTTATTTTTCTTTCTTATGTGGGCATAGGATGATTTTCTCTTATAATGTGCGAGTTACTAACGTGGAACAACACTTTACCAATAGAAGAGGGCGTGGGAGAAAGTGAGGGAAGGAGGCAGGGAAGACGCGTGGCATGATTGGCTTAAATCTCTAAAAGGCGTCATATTGCCCCGCTGCGATTGGCTGATGCGTTCTCACCCGTTCGTGTCGTTTCAATAGTCTGATAAATATTTTGCGGTAAAGTTTTAACTTGCTGTGACGAAACAACTTGAGAAACATGGCATATACATTGGGATGTGTAAAAGACGAACTTAGGTAACAAAATAGTGGAAGATAAATGATATGCATTTTAGAATGATCTTTGTTGAAGTGAGTGACACCAGTTGCTTATTTACAGGGTAATGCTGACTGATTTTAATGTGATTGGTTGACTATATTGTAGAATTTTATATGTAAGTAGTCGTTGATATTTTATACAGGTGGTGACGACGAATTGATTACAACCTTATAATATTTGTAGTAGTTAATGATACCCATGTTCCTTATGCATTACAGACGCTTGGTTTACATTTTTCCCTTTTTTTTTTCGCTGTCGTAAACGATTCTATACGTAATTTCATCTCGTAAAAATGTAACGAATACCTTATGCAATTACTGAGTGCTTTTGAACAAGTGTAGACGTCTGGCAAAGATTCCCAACTGCCAAAATACGATATCCTGGTTGTCTGTTCTATGTCATTCTAGAATAATCTCTCTCGGCTTTTGTGTGTTAGGAAAGTTGAGGATTTAGAGTTATCAAGTTGGGACGGCGCTCTTCAGGATTTGTGATATGAAAGACAAGAGGGAAAATAAAAAGGATGGTAGTTAAGTAATGATCTGTGATTGGTTCAAAGGCGACGTAAGGCTACGCTGTGATTGACTGGAAGATGTTATAATGCTTCTCTCTCATTGGCTGAAAGACTTTATGACGCCAGTTTGTGCTCTTTCCTATTCTCCTTAATCATCGGTTCCCTAGAAGCCTCAAACATGCTGTAGAGAAGAAAAATATAAAAGGATGGACTGCACTATTGTGAAGGTCTGTTGATTAGTGTATAGACTGTCAGAAATATATAAAAAAAATGGAAGAAAGGCGGCATTGGGATGTATAGCTCGGTAGGGTCAGCAGCAGTGGGATAAAGAGTTCTAAAAGGTTGGGAGCATTGGAAAGACAGCTCAGAAGGGTTGGCAGCATTGGATAGGCAACTCAGAAGGGTTAGCGGCTTTGGATAGGCAGCTCAGAAGGGTTGGCAGCATTGGAAAGACAGCTCAAAAGGGTTGGCAGCATTGGAAAGGCAGCTCAAAAGGGTTTGCAGCATTGGATAGGCAGCTCAAGAGTTAGCAGCATTGGATAGGCAGCTCAGAGGGGTTAGCAGCATTGGATAGGCAGCTCAGAAGGGTTGGGAGCATTGGATAGGCAGCTCAAGAGTTAGCAGCATTGGATAGGCAGCTCAGAAGGGTTGGGAGCATTGAATAGGCAGCTCAAGGGTTAGCAGCATTGGATAGGCAGCTCAGAAGGGTTGGCAGCATTGGATAGGCAACTCGAGAGTGTTAACAGAAGTTAGTAAACAACACGAGACCCTGTCTGAAAGGGTGCTGATATTACCCCAGGACCCGTTCTCCAGCCTAAGACAGCGCTACACTCTCCTGCAGTGGTAGTCGGACTCCACTGAAGCGAGTTCTTTGACGAGACTGTACTATCCTTTCTGCTGACATTATTGCCTTACCTTAGGTGATTTCTCAGGGAGAGTCCGGTAACACTTGGTACTCAGTTGCCCTGCGTTTATACGCGCATGCACCACTCTATGACGGGCAGACATGGCCAACTTCCTGAGTGCTGCAGAAGTTTCTGAAACATAGAAGGAACTCCTGAAGCTAGAGGTGTGTGTGTGTGTGTATATATATATATATATATATATATATATATATATATATATATATATATATATATATATATATTGATACTATTCGCCATTTCCCGCATTAGCAAGGTAGCGTTAAGAACAGAGGACTGGGCCTTAGAGGGATTATCTCACCTGGCCCCCTTCTCTGTTCCTTCTTTTGGAAAAAAAAAAAGTTCTAACTAAAACAAGAAGCTAGTTACAATGTCTAGGATGCACCTGTAAATACTTATCAATTTTCGTACAAAGAGAATACTTTGAAAACGTGAAATCAGGTACCAAATATTCGTGTTTCGTGGATGATTTCATACCATACAGCACCTCATTGTGTGTGACCCGAAACGTTATTTTACAGGATGAAAAAAAAAACACTATGTACCGCATGAAGGTGTAAAAGACCATCAAGGTGGCATTATACAGCGAGGCAAGTAACGTACGTTTTGGTATTACGTAATGTCATTTTTAGTACCTCTTGAGATATACCAGAGTGAACATGGCTGAAAATACGAGACAGTAGGTGGCTCACCTTCAGGTGAATGAAGGCCCAGATTTTAAAAAGTTATTGGAACGATGAACTTTATGATGATCTTTTATCTGGAGGTGACTGAATAGGTTATGGTGGATAAGAGGAAGGTGGTGGTGTTGAGGAGCCGATGACTTTGCACCAATAATGTTTACAGGGTCCTATCTCACGACCATGTTCGTCCTGCATCACCCAAGCTTTAGTTATCTTATTTTCCTAACGTGTATGCTTGACTTACAACTTCGTTACATAAAGGAGAAATTAGAAAGACCTTGTATTGTGCTTGTCAGTTTAGAATCGTTCAGAACACTTCTGCCTAAGTATTCCCAGTTGCCAGTTTAAGATATTCTAGGTTACAGTGAGTCATTGTATGTCTGAACTTTTGATATTTGGGGGAACAAGGGTAGTTAGTCTTGAATGAAATGTCGTGTTGAAATTTACATACTTAGGAGCGTCACTTATCAAACTGTTGAATGAGAAAAAGTAACCTGATCGCACGTTACACCTGGCCTTGTTGTAGTTGGTGCGTCCTATTCCTCAGCCCAGAGTTGGTTTTATCCTCTTCGTCTTGACCATCACTGTCGTTCTCGAGCGGCCCTGTATGTGGTGTTTCTCTCTTGGGTGCACGGAAGATCACCTCTTCACGTAATAGAACCAGTGTCGACTTTGGGGGGGGTGAACTGCTTCAGATAATTTAGAATAGGTTTTCTCCAGTTTCGCCAAAATCTTCAAGACTCGGAGAGGGAGATTCGCCATTATAGATATCTTCACGAAAAACACTTTTTTTTTTTTTTCGTGATCTCTTGAGAAAGCATCGAGGACAGCATTATGGCGAGAGATTTAGGTCAAGAGCTTCTTACTGACCTCGTGTCTGGAGGGGCTATTTATTGATGGAAATGTGTACGGTGGATAATTGTTCATCTGTTTGATGATTGAATGCAGTTACCATTTCGAAGATGCTAGTGAAAATCTGGAGAAACCTTTTGCCATACATTGTTGTTGTCGTGTTGCTAAGGCATTCACCACGCTTGCAGAACGTGTGAGTCGAGTAACTTCAGATGATAATGTGTTGAGGGTGTTGTCATATCCACAGATCTGTTGAAGTTCAAGGCTTTGCCAAGAGGGTTTTAAACTTGCAGAAAGACTTTACTCTCCGTTCTCCGTGCGCCACTGACCGTCAGAGGTCGGATGATTCGGTAACTTGTTTGAGGTTACTTGAAGCTCTTTCCATAAACTTCCTTTATCAAGTTTCTGAAACTTCCAGAACGTTTTCCAAGCGCTTTGGCTCCACGGTGTCATCTGGTTGGAGCGATGTGCTCAATGTTGCGATGGTTGTATTTCCCGTCATAGCCTTCATCTTACATGTCCAGATGTTCTTTTTTTTTTCTATGAGTCGTCGAAGAATTCAGATAGTCACGGGGGCCGAAGAAACGTACTACCGTGATACAAACACACCTCTGTATCACTAATCACGATACTGAGGTCTTGGGTATAACACCTAGTGCGATTGTGACTGGAAATCTGACCGCGGCTGACTTTGGAAACAGAGATGATAGCATGTGGAAGCTGCTCCATCAGTAGGGGTCCTCATTGCGCAGCTGTAATTTCCACTGCACATCTGACTGATTTACGCATGTAATCTACTTTCATTACAGTCCTCAAGTATTTCAGTTGATTCGGCTATTATAAGCTACGTCATCAATGGTTTATCTGATCTGACAACAATTCATTGGTCTTGGAAACATGTCGTGGGGGAGGTCATGAGTCAGAGGGTCAATTGAGAGTAAACTCAAAGTGGTTCACGGGGGGTCATATATAGGATGACGCTTGGAGCGGGGTCGAGTCCAGAGATTTTGCGAGTGAACAACCTCTGGTCTAGTTTATTTTCACTTTTTTTTTTTTTTTTGAGCTCGCAGATAATCGATTCCGCAACAATACCTCATCACTAAAACGTGAAAGTGCAAAGCACAAAGGAGTGAGACTGGCAAATTGATAATAAATATTTGATTGCTATAAGGGACAGGACACTGAACTCTTTCTGCCAAAGGCGCCAGGAGATTAGTTTTCTACTGAATGCATTCAGGTCAACATTCTTGTTGGCTCAACGGGTCAAGTTGGGTCATGAGGTAGATCCTTGACGTGTGACAGGCTGATGACTTGTTTCCAACTCTGCGGTCTACAGAACTATGATCGTAAGCAAAGACGAGTAAAATCCACGTACACGGATAACAGACCAGCAGCTGTTAAGACGAGGTTAGTCCATGTATACAGATAACAGACTAGCATCTGCTAGGACGAGTTAAGTACGTGTATACATATAACAGACCAGCATCTATTAAGACGAGTTGAGTCCATGTATACAGATAACAGACCAGCTGCTGTTAAGAAGAGCTGAGTCCATGTATACAGATAACAGACCAGCATCTGCTAGGACGAGTTAAGTACGTGTATACATATAACAGACCAGCATCTATTAAGACGAGTTGAGTCCATGTATACAGAGAAGACCAGCATCTTCGACGTGCTCGACAATTTTGTGTTCGATCATGCCTCTAATTCCACTGAAATTCTTTGGCTCGCTTATTCTACCGAGAGAAGTATAACAAAATACTTCCCCTCCGTCCCTTTGTGAATGACGTTATACTCAACTCATCTTCAGATCGGGAGAGTGTGATGTACAAGGCAAAGAAGGTCGGCAGATGAGTAGTTAAAAGTGCATAGATTTGTATGAAATACTTGGATAACAGTTAATTTGAAAAGAGATTTATACGTATTTGACATTTCGCTACGTTCGTGCAGTGTTTTTTACGCGATTTAATTTGAGACGAGACATGAAGCTAATGATTCAATTTCATCGTTCATTCTTCCTTTTTTGCATAAGATTTTGTGATATTTTTCTTTACATTTGTTTAATCAACTAACTCTGCTAATGTCTTGACCACCCGCCGAAGTAGGCCAGGCGAAGTAAAGTCCGATCCTATGAATATTAAGTCGGCTCTGAAACCCCCATGTTATTAGCTGCCACGCTATCAATAGATCATTATCATGCACCAGCATTATACAGACTTGCTCGCTCACATTCATACGTCTACTTGGTTGAAGAGCATGATATTGATTTGTCTCGTCCTTATACCAACTTGGTTGCAGAGCATGATACATGTTTGTCATATCCTTGTAATTGGTTGCGGAGCATCACTGGGGATAGGGGGAGAAAGAATACTTCCCACGTATTCCCTGCGTGTCATAGAAGGCGACTAAAAGGGGAGGGAGCGGGGGTCTGGAAATCCTCTCCTCTCTTTTTTTTTCCTTTTTTAAATTTTCCAAAAGAAGGAACAGAGAAGGGGGTCAGGTGAGGATATTCCCTCAAAGGCCCAGTCCTCTGTTCTAAACGCTACCTCGCTAACGCGGGAAATGGCGAATATTTTGAAAGAAAAGATATATATATATATATATTATATATATATATATATATATATATATATATATATATATATATATATATATATATATATAATTATGTTCAGTCTTATACCTTCTAGGTTGCCGAGTTCCCTGACGACCCAGTGTGTGACTATCCAGTCCTGTTCTGTCCCAGGGCAAAAAAAATATCCGTACCGTCTGCGTGTGGGGAGAAATGAACCCACAGTACACTGGAATCTGAAAGTTGAATCAAACATGGGATAAAGTTTGTCCCGTGTTGCTGTCATCCCTGCTTTTGGATATACACAAAAAAAAAGCTGCCACACATGCGTGCTGCTGAACTCCAGAGCAAGGAGGAAGGTTAACACAGGGAATAGTAGGATGGTGGAGGAGGTGCTGAAGGATAGACTTTAGTTCCAAATGAGATAGTGTGGGAAATAGATGGTGGAACGGATATAACGTTGTAGATAATAGATCATGATGCAATTTTTGCGAGGCTAGAATCGCAGGGGAAACGAATTAGGTGACATTAGTTTTAACTAAAGGAAGGAATTCGTATGATTAGGAATAGTAGAGAAGTTAGCTGTTCGTTGAAGTAAACTAGGATGTGGCTAGGACTGCCATTTGGTAAACAAATGGCGTCCTAGCTTCGTCTCTTCGACGTATATCAACTGACTTATATTTCTCTTTTGTGTCTCCCCTGATGATGTGATTATTACACAAAAGTGCAATTGTGATCTAATCGTGTTTCGTGGACTCATAGAATATATATATATATATATATATATATATATATATATATATATATATATATATATATATATATATATATATAATATTTTTTTTTATTTATTTTATTTATTTATTTTGCTTTGTCGCTGTCTCCCGCGTTAGCGAGGTAGCGCAAGGAACAGACGAAAGAATGGCCCAACCCACCCACATACACATGTATATACATACACGTCCACACACGCACATATACATACTTATACATCTCAACGTATACATATATATACACACAGACATACATATATACACATGTACATAATTCATACTGTCTGCCTTTATTCATTCCCATCGCGACCCCGCCACACATGAAATAAAAACCCCTCCCCCCTCGTGTGCGCGACGTAGAGCTAGGAAAAGACGAACAAAGGCCACATTCGTTCACTCTCAGTCTCTAGCTGTCATGTAATGATGCACCGAAACCACAGCTCCCTTTACACATCCAGGCCCCGCATAACTTTCCATGGTTTACCCCAGACGCTTCACATGCTCTGGTTCAATCCATTGACAGCACGTCGAGCCCGATATACCACATCGATCCAACTTACTCTGTTCCTTGCACGCCTTTCACCCTCCTGTATGTTCAGGCCCCGATCACTCAAAATCTTTTTCACTCCATCTTTCCACCTCCAATTTGGTCTCCCACTTCTTCTCGTTCCCTCCACCTCTGACACATATATCCTCTTGGTCAATCTTTCCTCACTCATTCTCTCCATGTGACATAACCATTTCAAAACACCCTCTTCTGCTCTCTCAACCACACACTTTTTATTCCCACACATCTCTCTTACCCTATTATTACTTACTCGATCAAACCACCTCACACCACATACTGCCCTCAAACATCTCATTTCCAGCACATCCACCTTCCTCCGCACAACTTTATCCATAGCCCACGCCTCGCAACCATATAACATTGTTGGAACCACTATTCCTTCAAGCATACACATTTTTGCTTTCCGCGATAATGTTCTCGACTTCCGCACATTCTTGAACGCTCCCAGAACTTTCGCCCCCTCCCTCACCCTATGATTCACTTCCGCTTCCATGGTTCCACCCGCTACCAAATCCACTGCCAGATATCTAAAACACTTCACTTCCTCCAGTTTTTCTCCATTCAAACTTACCTCCCAATTGACTTGTCCCTCAACCCTACTGTACCTAATAACCTTGCTCTTATTCACATTTACTCTCGGCTTTCTTCTTTCACACACTTTACCAAACTCAGTCACCAGCACTGTATCATCAGCGAAGAACAACTGACTCGCTTCCCAAGCTCTCTCTCATATATATATATATATATATATATATATATATATATATATATATATATATATATATATATATATATATATATATATATATAATATTCCTATGAGTCCACGGGGGAAATGAAACACTATAAGTTCCCAAGTGCGCTTTTGTGTAATAATCACATCATCAGGGGAGACACAAGAGAGAAATATAAGTCAGTTGATATACAGCGAAGAGACAAAGCTAGGACGCCATTTGGTAAACATGCGATTGTGCAAATCCAAATACCAAGAAGATTATTAATAAAGTGTTGAAAAGGCGAAATGTTGTGTACTGAAACGCAGGAAGAGGCGTGTGGAAGCGTATTTGACGAACGTTATTGCTGAGGGCTCGTGCATCAGAAAGACGGGAGTGGCGTGTTGACTTTAGGTGCAAAGATGACTAGGTATACGACACAAGGGCACAGGGCACGCTGGCTCTCCAGGGCGGGGCTTATGAACTTCAGAGAAAATGGGGCCGGGGTGTGTAGCTTTATCGAATTACCATCGAGAGTGCAAGGCTCATTACAAAGTGAAATTAGATTGCAAGTTTCCTTGCAGGATGGCACACGAGTGTGTGTGTGTGTGTGTGTGTGTGTGTGTGCGTGTGTGTGTGTGTCCCCACCTCTCCCCCATGCCATGCAAGGTAAGGAAAAACGAATAAAGGAGTGTGTCTGTGGCCAACGGTGAATCATAGGGTAATATACGACGTAGTTATTTGTCTAGATAGTCTAAGAGGCAGCCCCAGCCCCTCTGCCATGTATGTCTCGCTAATGGTTGTATCATTCATAAGAGAGAGAAAAGAAAAAGAAAACTAGTACCAAAACGTAAAAGGGAATTGAGATTTTCGTCCAGTATCTCTTGACTGGTTCTTTTTGGGAAAAGTGATGGAGAAGATAGTACCTAACTGACTGCTGCTATAAAGTCGAAAATCTGCCGTCGCCCCATTCGCATGGAGCCCATGATGAAAGGGAGAGAGAAAGATGCCATTCCTGACTTTTTTGTCTCGATGTGTCTACGTCACTCTGACGCAGCCTGCACGGGTTGTCTTTGATAGGACAAATGACGTAGTCGACCTTAGGGAACTTGTTAAACCCTGGGATGTTTGTGCCAATGTGGGGATGTTCAGATTATTAAGTAAAAAGATGACTCTAGTTTTCAAGGCTCATATTCAGAGGAGAGATATAGTCATGGAGTCTATGAGTAGTAGGTGTTCTTAGCCCAATTCGCCTTGATTTACGTATGATTTTGATAGTCTATTGCGATTTTCCTGGAGATAGACAGGTTATCATTGCGTGTGGCGAGGTATGATGGACAGCATGTAAGTGGCCTTCAAAAATGGCTCTTGTAGTTTACGATGACGAAAAGGAAAAAGTATCAAATTTGAAGTCATGAATGAGATGCAGATGTAGAATGCACAGTGGTCTAGCAGTTAACGTTCCTGACCGTGACGCATTCACGGGCCGCCCAGGGTCGAGCACATAGGTTCGAATTCTAGTTGGGGTAGTCGGTCCATAATTACCCCAGCCGTCATTCATCCTCAGGGATTGGTCGATTAAATCGGCACCTGTCTCAGACAAGGGTATATATATATATATATATATATATATATATATATATAGTGTTAATGAGATGGCCTTGATTAGGGCCTCAGTTGCCCGTGCCGTCTCAGATAACATATAAAGAATGCATAGACTGCGGGAATTACTTTAAACTTGAAGATGTATTCAAAGAGTGTTTAAGAGCAAGAGTAATTAGGCAAGCGTTCCCATTGTAAGGAAGCTTTATATTACCCATATACGCCCTAGTTATGGCATATGCCACACCTTTACCCACAAAACGAGGCCATATGAATTATTCTCGGTTGTCGGCGGAACATTGCAAAGATAAATACGTTAAGATTAGCTATACCAGTCACTAAACACAGAGCATGGAAACCTTTTGTGCCTCCTGCCTCTAGAGTCATAAGTTTTAGAGATGAGAGTCGCTGGATCAAACACTCGCTACAACATTTAGTAAAAGCCTCTCACCGGCTGTAAATTATTTACATGCAGTTTGTGTGGGACTCCTGGTTACTTGAGCGAAAGATAAATGTGCGTTATATTGACGTATTTCTACTGATAATTGAAGTGTTTCGGAGGCCTTGTGTGGTGGTAATCCATAGAATGATTGTGTCAGTATCTCTGAACGACTTGTATATGCTTTGCAAGAAATTGCATGTACCGTGCAGTTCGTCTGGTGTGGGAATCCACCTCGGTGAATTGGTGGGTGAGATGGCCAACAAGTTAATGGTGGTGTGAGTACAGTAATGATAACGAATGGACTAAAGAAGAAGAGAAGGGAAGTGGAAAAGCGTCTGTTAATGCTGTGGAGTGTTGACGTGGAAAGAGATTGGAATGCAAGTATTATTAAGAGATGAGAGGGATAGAGAGTGAAGCCTTTAAGTTTTGAAATATGGTGGATGAATACGCTCTTTAATACCATGTATCAAGTCTTGATGAAACGCTTCATAAATACTGTGTATAAAGGGTTGAAACGCTTTCAATATACCATGTATAAGAGCTTGAGGCACTTCAATCATATTCTGGATAGGGGCTTCAAAAACGTCTGTCATACCATGTATAAGGGCTTGAAACACTTCAAACGTACCATGTATAAGGACTTGAAACATTCCATGTATAAGTCTTGAAACATTCAAACGTACCATGTACGTGAAATTGAAACTCTTCAAACATACCCATGTATAAGGGATTGAAACACTTCAAACATACCCATGTATAAGGGATTGAAACACTTCAAACATACCATGTATAAGCGTTTCAAACAATTTCAACGTACCATGTGTAAGAGACTGAACCACCATACATACAGACGTAGTAGAATCTGAACTGCTAAAAAGAAAAACTCAATTTTATTGGTGATGGAGAAAGGAAAGATTGAAGCCAGTCTTGCAGTGTGTGCTGGTAACGATGCATCCAGAACACGAGGTTGTTGAATAAATTTTCATTTTCTGATCCCTATGGAAAGACGGGAGAGATGATGATGACGTGAGAGGTATGTATTAAAGTGTCCCCTTTTGATGTAACATTTGAACAAAGGAAAACGTGATTCTGATTTGATTTTCTGGCGTCTGTGGAAGGCGCCTCCATGCCTGCTAATGGGGTGGGATCATTAGGTGTCAAGGGAGTGATATTTCGAGCTGTGTCCTCTCGAGCCGACATGCCACACCATTTTTGTGATGTAGACAAAAATAACGCCATAACTCACTCGTGTTCCCGTTTTCCTTTTGTTGACGTTGAGGGAGGAATTCAAACGCCTCCTGCAGTTTAATTTCGATATGTTTTCATTTTTCCGGGATGTTCGCGTTGGAATTCTTTCATACGGAGTTTGCAATCAAAGTAGAGTTCCAGATGGAGAAAAGAATAGTTATTCAAAAGAGACAATAATGGTTCAGATTAAACACCAGATTTAAAAGAAAAAAAAAAAGGTAAGAAAATGAAATAAATGAATTATTCCTTACAGTCCTGTACAGGTAAGTGAGGCAAGTCGAGTGGTTAATTAAGAAACTTTTGACCAGCAGGTACATACCTGGGTACTCAGGCCATTAGCAGTGGAGCATTAGGTTGCTCTGTCCTTCCAGAAGCAGGGGTCTTAGTGTGGCCATTAGTATTCAACCTACACAAGAACTGGGTCCACTTTTACAAGTCATTTGCGTTCTCGCTCCAGTATATCTGGGGAAACCGCGTCGACAATGGCATCTGTGAGGGGCCAAAAAAAAAGAAAGAGGCTTTTGAGAACTTGACGGAAAGTATATAGCCTTGCTCACCAGCGTCTTCGTGAAGCCATTTGCGTTATGTGCTTCACAACGAATACGGACACATTCATCTCCGCCAATATTGTATATATTATACTTGTTCGTAGTTTCCCGCGTCAGTGAAGTAGAGCCAGGAAACAGACGAATGCCCATCCACTCGCATACACGCGTATATACTTAACAGCACATACGCATGCATGTACATATCAACACGTATATACATACATAGATAGACATACACATTATATACACATGTACACATTCATACTTGCTTGCCTTCATCCAATCTCGGCGCCGCCCCACCCCACAGGATCGGCATCGCCATCCCCTGCGTCAGCGAGGTAGCGCCAGGAAAACAAACCCTAGACGTCATGTGTAATACACCGAAACCACAGCTCGCTATCTACATCCAGGCCCCACAGACCTTTCCATTGTTTGCCTCAGACGTTTCCATTGACAGCACGTCGACCCCAGTATACCAATTCGTTCCAGTTCACACTATTGATACATGGTCGCCATTTCCTGTGTGACAGAAGTAGCGTCAGACATATGACAGAGCCTTAGAGGGGAAAAATTTCTCCATGTGGCCCCTTCCTCTGGTCCTTCTTGAAAGTAATACAGGAAGGAGGGATTTCCAGCCAACCGCTCCTGCATCTCTTAGTCGCCTTTTATAGCATGCAGGGAATACGTGGGCAGTATTTTACTTCACCTATCCTTAGGGGTATATATATATTGGGAGGTGAGTTTGAATGGAGAAAAACTGGAGGAAGTGAAGTGTTTTAGATATCTGGGAGTGGATCTGGCAGCGGATGGAACCATGGAAGCGGAAGTGGATCATAGGGTGGGGGAGGGGGCGAAAATTCTGGGAGCCTTGAAGAATGTGTGGAAGTCGAGAACATTATCTCGGAAAGCAAAAATGGGTATGTTTGAAGGAATATTGGTTCCAACAATGTTGCATGGTTGCGAGGCGTGGGCTATGGATAGAGTTGTGCGCAGGAGGATGGATGTGCTGGAAATCAGATGTTTGAGGACAATGTGTGGTGTGAGGTGGTTTGATCGAGTAAGTAACGTAAGGGTAAGAGAGATGTGTGGAAATAAAAATAGCGTGGTTGAAAGAGCAGAAGAGGGTGTTTTGAAATGGTTTGGGCACATGGAGAGAATGAGCGAGGAAAGATTGACCAAGAGGATATATGTGTCGGAGGTGGAGGGAACGAGGAGAAGTGGGAGACCAAATTGGAGGTGGAAAGATGGAGTGAAAAAGATTTTGTGTGATCGGGGCCTGAACATGCAGGAGGGTGAAAGGAGGGCAAGGAATAGAGTGAATTGGATCGATGTGGTATACCGGGGTTGACGTGCTGTCAGTGGATTGAATCAGGGCATGTGAAGCGTCTGGGGTAAACCATGGAAAGCTGTGTAGGTATGTATATTTGCGTGTGTGGACGTGTATATATATACATGTGTATGGAGGTGGGTTGGGCCATTTCTTTCGTCTGTTTCCTTTCGCTACCTCGCAAACGCGGGAGACAGCGACGAGGTATAAAGAAAAAAAAAAAAAAATATATATATATATTATACCTGGGGATAGGGGAGAAAGAATACTTCCCACGTATTCCCTGCGTGTCGTAGAAGGCGACTAAAAGGGGAGGGAGCGGGGGGCTAGAAATCCTCCCCTCTAGTTTTTTTTTTTTTTTTTTCAATTTTCCAAAAGAAGGAACAGAGAAGGGGGCCAGGTGAGGGTATTCCCTCAAAGGCCCAGTCCTCTGTTCTTAACGCTACCTCGCTAATGCGGGAGATGGCGAATAGTTTGAAAAGAAAGATATATATATATATATTTTTTTCTTACGTATTCGCCATTTCCTGCATTAGTGAGGTAGCGTTAAGAACAGAGGACTGAGATTAAAAGGGAAAATCCTCACTTGGACCCCTTCTCTGTTCCTTCTTTTACAAAAGTAAAAACTGGAGGGAAGTATTTCCAGCCCCTCGCCGCTCCCTGACCTTTTAGTCGCCTTCTACGACACGCAGGGAATACTTGGG
>NC_092250.1:12893099-13048099 GCF_036320965.1 Panulirus ornatus
GTGGGGAGTATTCTTTTCCCCTTTCCCCAGGGACAATGAAAAATGTAAGAAATAATTTAGAAAACAAACTTCCAGCTGGAAATGAAATGAAATATGAATGTCATAATGGCCCAACCTTTGGCTATGGAAAAGGGAAATGTATGATATATATATACAAACATCAATAGTAGTTTTCATCAATTTAACCACTGTATCATACTGCCTGGTCCATTTCTTTTATCATGAAACTAGAATATTTTCTTATGATGTTTCTCAATTGTCTTCACAAAGTACAACCATGTTTTGGTTACACGAAGGTAGGTAGTTAGTCATCCGCCATAATGAAGTTTTGACAGACCAAAAGTTTATCTGGACCCCAAGTTTTCCAGTACATTCATGAAAAACACCTTTTTTTGCTTTCCATCTCTTATCACTTTGAAAAATGGTCCATTTGTTCACATTTCAATGAAAGAATCAGCTTCGATGTCTAAGCTACATTCTTTTCCAATTCCACTAGTTTCTTGTCAGAGCACCATGTATGAAAACTACCCCTCTAGTAACACAACTACAAACATTTACTTCCCCTTTCAAAAAAAAATTCTGGGGAAGTCTGTCTCGATACACTGCGGGCCACTCTACCACCGGGCGAGGTTTGTGTTGCAGTGGTTCTTAATTCTGTAAATGGCATGCACAAGTAGATTAGCTATTTCCCGTGCTGAGATAAGTCTCTGGGGTGTCGTCCATCTCTTGTAGCCTTCATCAATCAGAATTAAATAGTGAATCAGCTTAACACATAGGAAGTATCTAAAACAGCAATACTGATATTGCATACAATAGCAATATTGAAATGTATAAAGAATTTATTGAACTATACTATATTACAATAATTAGGTGTTCTAAATTAGATTAAGGTTAAAGGCATTGTCAGGCCATGAAAACCCAGGTTAATATATATGTGTGTGTATATATGTATATATATATATATATATTTCATGTTTGGCGGGGTGGCGACGGGAATGAATAAGGGCAGACAGTATGAATTACGTACACGTGTATATATGTATATGGCTGTGTGTAATATATATATATATATATATATATATATATATATATATATATATATATATATATATATATATATTGTTTAATTTGTTTATGGATGGGGTTGTTAGGGAGGTAAATGCAAGAGTTTTGGAAAGAGGGGCAAGTATGAAGTCTGTTGGGGATGAGAGAGCTTGGGAAGTGAGTCAGTTGTTGTTCGCTGATGATACAGCGCTGGTGGCGGATTCATGTGAGAAACTGCAGAAGCTGGTGACGGAGTTTGGTAAAGTGTGTGGAAGAAGAAAGTTAAGAGTAAATGTGAATAAGAGCAAGGTTATTAGGTACAGTAGGGTTGAGGGTCAAGTCAATTGGGAGGTGAGTTTGAATGGAGAAAAACTGGAGGAAGTGAAGTGTTTTAGATATCTGGGAGTGGATCTGTCAGCGGATGGAACCATGGAAGCGGAAGTGGATCATAGGGTGGGGGAGGGGGCGAAAATTTTGGGAGCCTTGAAAAATGTGTGGAAGTCGAAAACATTATCCCGGAAAGCAAAAATGGGTATGTTTGAAGGAATAGTGGTTCCAACAATGTTGTATGGTTGCGAGGCGTGGGCTATGGATAGAGTTGTGCGCAGGAGGATGGATGTGCTGGAAATGAGATGTTTGAGGACAATGTGTGGTGTGAGGTGGTTTGATCGAGTAAGTAACGTAAGGGTAAGAGAGATGTGTGGAAATAAAAAGAGCGTGGTTGAGAGAGCAGAAGAGGGTGTTTTGAAATGGTTTGGGCACATGGAGAGAATGAGTGGGGAAAGATTGACCAAGAGGATATATGTGTCGGAGGTGGAGGGAACGAGGAGAAGAGGGAGACCAAATTGGAGGTGGAAAGATGGAGTGAAAAGGATTTTGTGTGATCGGGGCCTGAACATGCAGGAGGGTGAAAGGAGGGCAAGAAATAGAGTGAATTGGAGCGATGTGGTATACAGGGGTTGACGTGCTGTCAGTGGATTGAATCAAGGCATGTGAAGCGTCCGGGGTAAACCATGGAAAGCTGTGTAGGTATGTATATTTGCGTGTGTGGACGTGTGTATGTACATGTGTATGGGGGGGGGTTGGGCCATTTCTTTCGCCTGTTTCCTTGCGCTACCTCGCAAACGCGGGAGACAGCGACAAAGTATAAAAAAAAAAAAAAAAAAAAAAAATATATATATATATATATATATATATATATATATATATATATATATATATATATATATATATATATATATATATACGTTGAGGTGTATAGGTATGTATATGTGCGTGTGTGGACGTGTATGTATATACATGTGTGTGTGGATGAGTTGGGCCATTCTTCCGTCTGTTTCCTTGCGCTACCTCGCTAACGCGGGAGACAGCGATAAAGTATGATAAATAGATAAAAATATATATATATATATATATATATATATATATATATATATATATATATATATATATATATATATATATATATATATATGCTTAATTATTATACTTTGTCGCTGTCTCCCGCGTCAGCGAGGTAGCGCAAGGAAACAGACAGACAGAGAGAGAGAGAGAGAGAGAGAGAGAGAGAGAGAGAGAGAGAGAGAGAGCAGGTACTGAATATAACATGTCCACTCCTCAGGCACGTCCCCCTTGTACCAGCGTCACGGTCGGGGAAATGTTGGCAGCTGGTCGATGATAGCCGACCCTGAGGGAGGCCCAGGAAAAATGTGAGTGTTAATTATTCTTCATCTTGTTTATGTCGCATGTCTTTTTTTTTTTTTCTCATGATTATCCTCTCGATGGATGATTGGAACCTCTGTGCAGGTAAGGAATGCTTTGTTTTGACACTGTTTAATACATTGACTCCTTTATGTTCTGAAGTAGAAAGAATTTAGGGGTGTTTGTTGACGTTCACCCTTGATACGTGTGTACACTTCTGATGAAAAGTTGTCTCCCGTAGCGTAAGTAAATTACTTGAGACGTTCAGAAGTCTGGCTGCTGGAAGTGGTGACGTCGAGTAAACAGTCGTGCGTTTTTGTTTAAATAGTTCACTCTATTTGTTGATGTTGGAGTTCAGGACTCGTTATATTGCCTCGTGAAGCTCCCCAAGTTTATTTGTTAAGGCAAAGGTCATCATCGATGAAACCCGTCTTTGCATTGCTAAACGAGTCGAGAAAAAATGTTTTATTTCCCGCGTTAGGTTAAGGATATATATATAGAAACCACATCACACCACTTCGAACATGTTGTACTGAAACATTGTGAGCACGTTCGTAATTGTCTCCTCCCATAGTATCCAAGACGATGTATGAACGGATTTTGTTCAATTATTTGACCCGGATTCGATTCCTGGGCGCACAGGTGTAAATGGTTTGCATTCAATAAAGACCTTTACCTATATTTGCGTGTGGTGATATTTACTAGCCTCGCCAAGATATTAAAACCAGTGTCCATTTATTGCAGTAGTTTTACATGGCCTTAAAAAAATATGAGGATATGTGTATTTTCCTTGTAAAGGCATTGTAAATATTTTCCCCTGTGTTGCATCTATCGCCGCTTTCGATGAAATATCCCGAGTTGGTTGGAGGTTTAGTTGTTGTTTTTCTTATCAATTAAAGCTGCATCGTTGCCAGGCGTCGATGGCGAATGGAACGTATCGTAGACTTGAGGTGCTTTCCATTGCACTGATTTTGTACTTCGGTGTAAAGAAGGCTGGATGGATTCGTTCATTGTAGGTGCTTGTCTGGATTCATTAACTTTGATGAATTTGACATCAGTGGGGCCTTTAAAAGGTGGTCTTGGTGCAGTAGGGTGTCGCCAAGACTGAGGAGAGCACGCAAGACTAGCTGGTCGAGGCGCTCATTTCGGGTAAGAGTAACAGAGTTCTCTCTGAGGTCCATAGAGTATACATAGAGGTAATGTTCTGATCTCCTCTGTGTTAAAAATTTTTGTTCTGTGGACGTGACGGAATTGAGGCAGTGCATAATTTAGTTAGCTCTCTCTCTCTCTCTCTCTCTCTCTCTCTCTCTCTCTCTCTCTCTCTCTCTCTCTCTCTCTCTCGGAAAGGACTTTATTCGAGCCAAGAAGAGTTGGAACGAAACACAACAGTTATAGTACCTCCTATCTTTGAGAGAAGCGTAAGATAAGATAAGGTATTCTAGCTATCTTTGAGAGACAGAGAGAAATCAATAACATTCTGCATTAGCCAACCTGATGGTGTTGGAGTCGAGACAAAGCCTTCATTAAAGCAGTGTTGGAGAAATTCGCAGTATAGTCTGTGCGACGCCAACCCACACACATAGCGGGGACTGAGCTTCTTACAGGAACGAATGTGGAGGAAATGGACTTATTGGTGTTAGAATCGCATCGGTGGAATCCATTAGGCGAAGACAAAAGCATTCTTTACGAAAAGGTTCGGAGTGGTTGGTTTCACGTCCACACTCCGTGGACAGGATCAAGATGCTACAGACTATATACACCAACCTCTTGCATGTTACGAACATTTGAAGATGGACTGGCGTATTCAGAAGAAGGCTCCTGGACATACGAGATGCAGAATGGACTAAAGGACGTTTCCGTGGAGTTAAAACGAGTGGAATCAGCTCAATAACACCATATAGATTTTGACATGGCATCAAACACTTCATGGAGGGAAAGAATTACATTTGCTTGGAACGGAAGCTTAAGCAAGCACCGTACATCTTCAAGGAACAATGGAGGAAAACAACGTTTGCAAGCGGAGAGAGAGAGAGAGACAAAACACTGCATGATAAAGAAATCGAAGTGAAATGTTTACCATCTTTGAAAAAAAGAAGAAAACTGAGACTTCTGCAGGAACAGCGAAATACACACGAGTTACAAACCTTCTGAACAAGAGGCAGATATTAGCATTTTCCATCAACGCTGAGTTCGCAGAACCCGACAGTAATGATCCACTCATATAACCGAGCTGGGCAGATGAAATCCGGAGGAAAACAGCAGGCTCGGCAACAAACGCCAGGCCAGAGTGAGGAACAGAAGAAAAAAAAGGAGAATCTGACGAACTTATGCATATATGTGATTAGCTTATGTATACGTGTGATTAGCATCTGGAGTCCTCACCAGCCAGAGTAAGGAACAGAAGAAAAAAAAAGAATCTGACGAACTTATGTATATGTGTGATTAGCCTATGTATACGTGTGATTAGCATCTGGAGTCCTCACCACGAAGATTAAGACTGCGATAATCATTACTGTTCCACCGCGGAATTTATCTCGAATATAAGACGAATATGATCATTGGAATTGCCAGGAAAGGAAAGAGTGCTGAACTGAAGACTTTGTCAGCACCTTGGAGACATCATGGCTCTCGAGCAAAAGAGAGGCACAATGTATATGTGTGATTAGCTTATGTATGTATGTGATTAGCATCTGGAGTCCTCACCACGAAGATTAAGACTGCGATAATCATTGCTGTTCCACAGCGGAATTCATCTCGAATATAAGACGAATATGATCATTGGAATTGCCAGGAAAGGAAAGAGTGCTGAACTGAAGACTTTGTCAGCACCTTGGAGACATCATGGCTCTCGAGCAAAAGAGAGGCACAATGTATATGTGTGATTAGCTTATGTATGTATGTGATTAGCATCTGGAGTCCTCACCACGAAGATTAAGACTGCGATAATCATTGCTGTTCCACAGCGGAATTCATCTCGAATATAAGACGAATATGATCATTGGAATTGCCAGGAAAGGAAAGAGTGCTGAACTGAAGACTTTGTCAGCACCTTGGAGACATCATGGCTCTCGAGCAAAAGAGGGGCACAATGTATATGTGTGATTAGCTTATATATATGTGTGATTAGCATCTAGAGTCCTCACCACGAAGATTAAGATTGCGATAATTATTGCTGTTCCACAGCGGAATTCATCTCGAATATAAGACGAATATGATCATTGGAATTGCCAGGAAAGGAAAGAGTGCTGAACTGAAGACTTTGTCAGCACCTTGGAGACATCATGGCTCTCGAGCAAAAGAGAGGCACAACGATAGCGATAACGCTAGATAACAGGGCACAGTGCACCATCATCCTTATGGACTTGTCTAGCGCTTCTGGTTAAACATGGGCACGAAGGCTTGAGGTACAAACAAATTAGCGCCAACTTTTCCCCTTTCAGTACACAAGGATGCTAACCATCTCCTTAGACTGAAGGACTATATCACTTAAAAGTCCACTGGGCGCAAGAGAAACCGTGGAAGTGATGTGCCAGAGGGAAACTGTCCCACACCAATTCTCTACATTATCTACTTTATCTACCCCCCAACCCCAACAACTAGGTTTGTGGGGGGTAACTGTCGCAATGATGAACACTGGAAAATCCAAGAGTCTCTGTCAAGAAAACACTCAAAATGATATATTTTCAAAAGTTGCGATAAAGGATGGAAAATCAAAATGAACTGGCAAGATAAGTTCCAGGCCATACCGGTATTGGCTTAAAGAACAATAACAAAAAAAATTAAACTACGAAATAAACTTAGAACATTACGAAAAAATTATCTGATGAAGATCGAGAGAACAGCCATACGATAGAGAGGTGATAGGTAAGAAGCAAGACACTTTCAGAATTGAGAAGATGCCAATCCATCGGCAGAAAGACTCGCCTTCGTCAGTCGAAAGCGATGGCATGACCTGGACACGATTACCAGCCCACTGTCACTGAAGAACTGCGCCTCAAGAGCAACATTTAAGACTGGATAAAGCAGTTAGAAAAAAAAAAAAATATGACACACGAACGACCCTCATGTGATGAGATCACTTCTACCACTCACGAGGAAGGAAAACAGGAGGCAATGAACGCAGTCATCCACAGATGGGCACTAAGAGGTCTGGGACAGCCTAGAAGACGGTGGTAACGCTCGCTTGGCACACATTGAAACGCAAAAAAAATGAAAATAAAAAAAAGGGATAGAAATACGCCGCTAGTAGTTATGAAGTCTTAACAGCGATGCCTGGCACCACCCTCTGCAATTTTCGTATGAGCTGGACACACTGGACAGAACGAGATCACGGAAGTACTGTAAGCCTTTTATAAAGTTCATTGAAAACAAAGAATCTATGATGAAGAAAGTCGAAAATTCACCATGGCGGCACATAGAACAAGCACTGTGACACCATAACAAAAACAGTATGACAAAAAAGAAGACACAAGGCACAGGCGAAATAAAAATAGTTAAAGCAGGCGTGATGACTGACGCAAGTACCCAAGTCTGCTGAAGTAGGTCTTCGCGGAAGCCCGCTAGGAGAGCCACACCACAGAGCCAGGTGGCTGGCTGGCTGGCTAGCTCATTCTAATAGCAGCTTCAACACTTTTTTTTCTCTCCTCCTCCGGTCTACTGTCAGGAAATTCTCCGTGCGGATCCTATCTGAGTTTGTCCTTCGATGGGCTTCTCCCCTCACCCCACTGTAGTTAGGAGGGGACGAGCGTGTTATTTCCCCATGAAGAAGTCCTGAAAAATAAGGGAATGCTTGAAATGATGTCCTTTTTCCGTTTTCTCTGGCGCGTTAGATTTAATTTTTTCTACAGTAGCATCACACACACACACACACACTCTATATATATATATATATATATATATATATATATATATATGCAAGAGGTGAAAAAGAGGGCAAATGAGAGTTGGGGTGAGAGAGTATCATTAAATTTTAGGGAGATTAAAAAGATGTTCTGGAAGGAGGTAAATAAAGTGCGTAAGACAAGGGAGCAAATGGGAACTTCAGTGAAGGGCGCAAATGGGGAGGTGATAACAAGTAGTGGTGATGTGAGAAGGAGATGGAGTGAGTATTTTGAAGGTTTGTTGAATGTGTTTGATGATAGAGTGGCAGATATAGGGTGTTTTGGTCGAGGTGGTGTGCAAAGTGAGAGGGTTAGGGAAAATGATTTGGTAAACAGAGAAGAGGTACTAAAAGCTTTGCGGAAGATGAAAGCCGGCAAGGCAGCAGGTTTGGATGGTATTGCAGAGGAATTTATTAAAAAAGGGGGTGACTGTATTATTGACTGGTTGGTAAAGTTATTTAATGTATGTATGACTCATGGTGAGGTGCCTGAGGATTGGCGGAATGCGTGCATAGTGCCATTGTACAAAGGCAAAGGGGATAAGAGTGAGTGCTCAAATTAGAGGTATAAGTTTGTTGAGTATTCCTGGTAAATTATATGGGAGGGTATTGATTGAGAGGGTGAAGGCATGTACAGAGCATCAGATTGGGGAAGAACAGTGTAGTTTCAGAAGTGGTAGAGGATGTGTGGATCAGGTGTTTGTTTTGAGGAATGTATGTGAGAAATACTTAGAAAAGCAAATGGATGTGTATGTAGCATTTATGGATCTGGAGAAGGCATATGATAGTTGATAGAGATGCTCTGTGGAAGGTATTAAGAATATATGGTGTGGGAGGCAAGTTGTTAGAAGCAGTGAAAAGTTTTTATCGAGGATGTAAGGCATGTGTACGTGTAGGAAGAGAGGAAAGTGATTGGTTCTCAGTGAATGTAGGTTTGCGGCAGGGGTGTGTGATGTCTCCATGGTTGTTTAATTTGTTTATGGATGGGGTTGTTATGGAAGTGAATGCAAGAGTTTTGGAAAGAGGGGCAAGTATGAAGTTTGTTGGGGATGAGAGAGCTTGGGAAGTGAGTCAGTTGTTGTTCGCTGATGATACAGCGCTGGTGGCTGATTGATGTGAGAAACTGCAGAAGCTGGTGACTGAGTTTGGTAAAGTGTGTGAAAGAAGAAAGTTAATTGGGAGGTAAGTTTGAATGAAGAAAAACTGGAGGAAGTAAAGTGTTTTAGATATCTGGGAGTGGATCTGGCAGCGGATGGAACCATGGAAGCGGAAGTGGATCATAGGGTGGGGGAGGGGGCGAAAATTCTGGGAGCCTTGAAGAATGTGTGGAAGTCGAGAACATTATCTCGGAAAGCAAAAATGGGTATGTTTGAAGGAATAGTGGTTCCAACAATGTTGTATGGTTGCGAGGCGTGGGCTATGGATAGAGTTGTGCGCAGGAGGATGGATGTGCTGGAAATGAGATGTTTGAGGACAATGTGTGGTGTGAGGTGGTTTGATCGAGTAAGTAACGTAAGGGTAAGAGAGATGTGTGGAAATAAAAAGAGCGTGGTTGAGAGAGCAGAAGAGGGTGTTTTGAAATGGTTTGGGCACATGGAGAGAATATGAGAGGAAAGATTGACCAATAGGATATATGTGTCGGAGGTGGAGGGAACGAGGAGAAGTGAGAGACCAAATTGAAGGTGGAAAAATGGAGGGAAAAAGATTTTGTGTGATCGGGGCCTGAACATGCAGGAGGGTGAAAGGAGGGCAAGGAATAGAGTGAATTGGATCGATGTGGTATACCGGGTTTGACGTGCTGTCAGTGGGTTGAATCAGGGCATGTGAAGCGTCTGGGGTAAACCATGGAAAGCTGTGTAGGTATGTATATTTGCGTGTGTGGACGTATGTATATACATGTGTATGGGGGGGGGGGGGTGGGGCCATTTCTTTCGTCTGTTTCCTTGCGCTACCTTGCAAACGCGGGAGACAGCGACAAAGCAAAAAAAAAAAAAGAAATATATATATATATATATATATATATATATATATATATATATATATATATATATATATATACATATATATATTCCTATGAATCCACGGGGAAAATGAAACACGATAAGTTCCCAAGTGCACTTCCGTGTAATAATCACATCATCATGGGAGACACAAGAGAAATATAAGTCAGTTGATATTATATTTCTCTCTTGTGTCACCCCTGATGATGTGATTATTACACGAAAATGCACTTGGGAACTATATCGTGTTTCATTTTCCCCTTGGACTCGTAGTAATATCTTGATCACGCTCAAAATTGTGATCCTTTCCAATATGTATATATATATATATATATATATATATATATATATATATATATATATATATATATCATGTCATTTACACTTTCAATATAGCAGTACTTTATCATCCATCATAAGATTCTCTAGCCAGACTGAACCACCTCTCAAAGGGTAGGGTCATTTTCATATGTTACCGTCGACAAATCGGACCCAAGAATTGGAATTGGAAATTACATTTGCCTCCTTCCCAGCCCTTATAACTTTCGCACGGTGAATACCGAGAAGTTTCATTTGCGTTCGTCATACGTGGGTGATTGAAACGGCGTGATTGCGATGTGGTGTGATTGCTATAAGATGTGATTTGCGATACGGTGTGATTGCAATACGGTGTGATTGCGATACGGTGTGATTGCGATAAAAGACTGCTTTAGAAGTTGCTGTACCACAAAGGTTACAGATGCAAGATCTTATCCTCGACTTGTTTCAATAAAGAAAAAAAAAGATATATGAGAAAGTGAACGTGAGGGACGAAAAGTATTGGAAATGAGAAACGTAATTTCCAAGAAATTAACTGTGTATAGAACGAGGAGTAATGAAAATACGATGTCCTGGGTGGAAAAGAAAAGACTGGTTTATAGATCTGACAGGGTGGAACGGAAGAGATTGCTTTTAGAAAGGGTGACAAGATAAAACTAAGAGTAATTGGAATAGCTACTAGATGCCAAAAGGTCTCCAAGCAAGATAAGTAAGAAGGAGGTGTGTGTGTGTGTGTGTGTGTGTGTGTGTGTTAGGTGTTAGTGTCAGACAACATCTTTCCACTGAACTATAGGAGGAAGGTAGTGGCGTATGTAACCTACACTTATTGTTACGTGAGAGAATGATGAGAATGGATGTAAGGAGATGTAAGGATGTAAGGAGAATGAAAAGGTCTGATTGGGATGGCAGATGTGTTGAACAGAATGGAATCATAACACTAGAACAAAGTTATAACATAATTAACATCACAGAATATGCAATTTCAGGGTAAATTCTGTGTAACAAGGAGAGAGATGAATTGGGCGGTGATGTCTTGCTCTTCGTTAAAGTAAAGCTTAGTATAGAAAATGTATATCATGGCATGAACGTGAGGTTTCACAGCTAGTACGGCTGTAGAGGAAGTGATCGATTCTGCTCTGTAAACCCATATGGCAGGGAGTATACAGGACTCGCATGTTAGTTTAGTCTACAGAAAGAGTTTCAGAATACTGGAGACGTAGTATGAATCTATAGTCAGTATGCAGATCATCGTAAAATGAAATTTGACCCAAAAATATCGCATCCTAAATGGAAATTCCAGATATTACACATCGGTGACATCTTCGCCGTAATAAGGCTGACATCATTTCCTCAATACGGCTGACGACGTCACTGCAATACGGCTGACGACATCACTGCAATGCGGCTGACGACATCACTGCAATACGGCTGACGACGTCACTGCAATACGGCTGACGACGTCACTGCAATACGGCTGACGACGTCACTGCAATACGGCTGACGACGTCACTGCAATACGGCTGACGACGTCACTGCAATACGGTTGACGACGTCACTGCAATACGGTTGACGACGTCACTGAAATACGGCTGACGACATGACTGCAATACGGCTGACGACATGACTGCAATACGGCTGACGACATGACTGCAATACGGCTGACGACATGACTGCAATACGGCTGACGACATGACTGCAATACGGCTGGCGACGTCACTGCAATACGGCTGGCGACGTCACTGCAATACGGCTGGCGACGTCACTGCAATACGGCTGACGACATGACTGCAATACGGCTGACGACATGACTGCAATACAGCTGGCGACGTCACTGCAATACGGCTGGCGACGTCACTGCAATACGGCTGGCGACGTCACTGCAATACGGCTGACGACGTCACTGCAATACGGCTGACGACGTCACTGAAATACGGCCTTCGACGTCACTGCAATACGGCTGACGACGTCACTGCAATACGGCTGACGACGTCACTGCAATACGGCTGACGACGTCACTGCAATACGGCTGACATCATCACTACAGTATGGCTGAAGACATCACCGCAATACGTGGCTGATACCAGCATAGCCAGACATTGTACTACGGAGCCAGACTTGCTGATTATCTTTCTTTTTTATATAAGGAATGTAAACCATCATTAGCATGGCATTATCTTTAAGGAATGTATACCATCATTAGCATGGCATTATCTTTAAGGAATGTAAACCATCATTAGCATGGCATTATCTTTTTAGTTTTAGAATTACCCTCGTATCCCCCCACTCCATCAAAGAGGAGGAGGATCATCGCCACTGGTGCCGACTTCGTACAACGAAAGTTTTGAGAAGATAATGAAATGTAAATTGACGAAGGAATGTGGTTAGCATTCACGAGCCGCCTAGGGTCGAGAAGCGCAGGGGTTCGAATCCTCGTTGGCGGCAGTCGGTCTACAGTCAACCCTGCTGTTCGTCCCCCCTTAGGGATTGGTCGATGGAATGGATACCTGGCCTAGGTTCGGTTATATATATATATATATATATATATATATATATATATATATATATATATATATATATATATATATATATATATTATCCCTGGGGATAGGGGAGAAAGAATACTTCCCACGTATTCCCTGCGTGTCGTAGAAGGCGACTAAAAGGGAAGGGAGCGGGGGGCTGGAAATCCTCCCCTCTCGTTTTTTTTTTTTTTTTTTTTTCCTTTTTTTTTTTTTCCAAAAGAAGGAACAGAGAAGGGGGCCAGGTGAGGATGTTCCCTCAAAGGCCCAGTCCTCTGTTCTTAACGCTACCTCGCTATCGCGGGAAATGGCGAATAGTATGAAAAAAAAAAAAAAAATATATATATATATATATATATATATATATATATATATATATATATATATATATATATATATATATATAATATTTCAGCGCTTTCATCATTATATGGAGTACTTGGGAAACGGAAACTTTGCTGAAGTGTTTGGGAGGTATAGCTATGGTGTCGCCTCACTGTACATCAGACTCTATGCAATACCTCTACGAAGGAAGAACATTGTACTCGCTCCTTTACTGTTTCTCACGCTCGTCGTCAACACACATCACTGCTTCATCTCGTTCCTCTTTCACAAGCGACTTCGGACTGAACATCGATCTCACTATAGTGCAAAAGACACCGAGATACTGCGTACATAAATCGAGCTTCTCGATGCGCACTGATATGATGTAAGTTCCAATTACGTCTGTGATCAATTACGAATATAAGGAATGAATATCTGTATAGACTGCAGGACAGACCAACAACAGCATATCTCAGAGAAGCAGAATATTCTTTGGAGGAATAATAATATCTGATAGTCATACCTTCACCAGACAAAATAGTGGAGTTGTTGCACCTTCCAAAGAGATTAGCAGGATGAATTGCACAGCTCATCATGACGAGAGGCGAGCTAATGGTTTCCCTCATTAAGGCATTTGTGTTACTCAGGCTAGAGTACTGTTGTGTGCTACCATCACCCCTTTAATGCAGGCGAAATTGTTGTTTTAGAAAAAGAGATACAGGATTTATCCTCGTACGCTGTGAAGACTTGAGTTACTGATCATGGTAGACATCTCGTAAGGCAACACTCTCGACAGCACATAGGGGGAATGACAAGTAGCTCACACGTGGGATATCCTAAAAGATATGGCTCCCCAAATCCTCTCAAAACTTTTTTCTCCATCAGCACAACAGGCATGGAAGATTACCAAGGACTACCACAGAACTTGGAAGGTGCAACGGTAGTGGAAAATATCGTTAACTTCCAGGACTCTGATGGTTTTAGCGCAGTGCCTTCCACCAGTGTGAGTACGATGGTTATGGACGGCTTGCTGAAGCAAATTGAAAACGAGTTCATAGATCGAATACGTGTTGTGTCAGACCTGACTCAGGCAGCCTGAACCAGCAAAATAGCGACACAGCTATTTGGTAGGACACCCCGAGCTCCGGAACCATCATAAGGCATGTGTAAGACGAGGTATCTTACAACTCTCCACGGTGCACCTCTGAAACATTGTTCCCTATTCACGTGTGTCACAGTAAATATGCCATCCACCACCAGTCGAACATCACTAGACACCTGTCGATCGTACTTTCCTCTCTTCTCACTTAAAGCCTACGTGAAATACGACCCGCCAACTCTCTCCCTCTACGCTTTCCACACACGACTTCGTCTTCCACTTCCTAACGAGAACCACAGAGAACACTGCCTCCCTCTCCTCCTCATCAGGGGCTGGAACTTGCTTCTCTCTTCCCCTTCATTGGCCACTCGGGAATATTGCTCAGCCTCAGCCTTTTATTCCCAAGCGTATTATCTAAAGGACATCTCCGTTTATGCCTCGTCTTGTGTGTACTTTACCAAACGTATACTCCACCTCAGTGCACTTTAGCTTACACATGCATTATTTTAAGTATACTTTAACTTATGCATACGTTGCCTTACGTGTACATTAACATACGTCATGTATACATTGCCTTACGCACATATTACCATAGGTATGCATCATTTTACGTATAACTTATATCAGTATACCTTATCTTGCCTATAACTTTGGCTGTATGGGGAATGATCTTTTATACCCGTACCTCAATCTGTGAGCAATGTCCCTGGCTGAGATCCTCATTAGCCAGGCTGATGCTTCCAGTATCTTATTCTGTGCAGCTTCAGTGAATTGATGCGTCTTGAAGGAAGTTGTCCACTTCCCTTCTGAAGAAGTCCTGGGGTATTCCTATGATGCTCCTTTTATTTTCTGGTCGAAAGACAAACAAGCGTCGTTCTTTAAGGTTTATACTGTTCTCTCAAATATTCCATGAGGCAGCATGTCTACTCCTTACTGGGTTTGGTGCGCAAATTTCAAACAACTTATAATTCCCGCAAAAAAAAAGATATTTTCGTGCTATTCCATCAAGGTCATTATTTATGCACATTCAGAACCTAATGTTTCCACTGTGTTTCCTTGTTGTCTAGCATCACGTGACTTTTTTGTCTTCGTTTTCGTAAGTACAGCTTCAGAGCTTCCAGCCAGTCCCATACGTTCAGAAATGTTTCTGAAACAGCTAGGCTGTTGAGGATCCTTTGGACGCATGCCATGTCCACAGTTTCACCGGCCGTGTGTGGCGATGGTGACCCATCAGTCCAACCGTAAGGAGAAAAGTGCTGTGAGTAAAGACTTCATTGGTTTTCTCTCTTGCTTATGAAGATGTGAATATCCATCGCATCGAATTTGCATCTTGGACACATCCTTTCATATGTTCTCCAGAGTTGAAGTCATCAAGCATCATTACTCCTGAATGTTTTATTCCCATCTCCCGTTGTTATAATGGCAACTGTTCCCGTCTTGTATTTGGAGGAGTTTAAGGCCCTTCTAGATGGACATCAGGCTAATTTGGTGGCCCATTGGGAGATTTGGCTAGCAACTGTTTGCAGGTTGTCAGTATCCTCAGCTGATGGCCATACCAATTCCATACTGAATGTACTATCTCTTGTAAGTATACGTAGTTGTATTATGTGTCGTTTCGAATGTCAGATGTGTGCCTGCAGACCGGACAGGGAACAGGATTACTTAAGTACCAAGCTTATGAAAATAGACAATGAATTTCATATAGTAAAGAAGCTTTACCATTGTGATCTCTTTACCAAGAGAGAATGTACCCAGTCGTTTCATTTTCCAGTAATCCGACTCGTGGTTTTTTTTACGTGATCACAACCAGGTTCCATTTATCAAGGGTCTTCGCCATCTCCACAAACAGTTCATCAGCCCTTCCCAAAGTTCCCTGATGGCAACCTGGAACGCGGGTCACCCTCCACTCCCTCTTTTGCCACCTGATACGCGTCTCTCCCCCCAACTTGGAACACATCTTTCGTATAATCGGCCACCTGGAACATTTCCTTTTCTTTCCCTATCCCCGTTTGGGAATTGCTTCCCCTCTCATCCTTTTCACAGCCTACCCCTTGACGACGCCATCCCTCCTTCATTCCGGCCTCCTATCACAAGGCTATCTTCAGCCTTCTGTCCTTCCCCATCCCTTTTAGCCATCGGTGAAACGACCTTTAGTCTCAACCCATCCTCAAACTGTCCGTCTTAAAGAAAGCATTCTTGGTTCCCTTTCCCAATCCTCTCCCCCTAGCCACCTTGATCCTTACTCCTCCTTCCCCTCTTTCCGTTTTAGAACAGGGCCCCCCCTGTGATATCTTCTCCCTGTTGCTTCCTTTGACATCTACTCCTTGCCCCTTCCCTTTCAGTGGCCACTTTAAGCAAGCACACAAACTCCCTGCTTCTCTTCCTTCTGATCAACGGACGATTTTGAAGACATCATCCTTCTTCTGCTCCTCCTTCGCTTGTAGCACGGAACATAGCCCCCCCCCCCTTCCTCCTTCTTAATTGGAGAACCGTGCTGGCTACCTGGAATTTGACCCGCTCCATCCATCTTCCTCATTAGCGGAACACGGCCTTCTCCAAGTCTTGTCACCTCGTACCTTCCCTCTGGCTATCCGGAACCTGAGCTTCATCCGCTCCAACCTCAACCACGTCCCTAGTTAACTGGAGTACACAACCCTCTCCTGCCACCATCCCTCAAATCCTGGTCGAATGGAAGACGAAACGCTCATTTCCCTGTACCTCTGGTGACTGTGTGGAACACTGCTCCCTCCCTTTGCCTTCCGGTAACGACCTGGAGAGAGCGATCTTGCGCGACTTGTACCCCCTGGCCCTCTATCTTCCATCTGCTAAACGCGTCCCTTAGATGCCTATCTGCCGTTTGCCCAAACAAAAGAAGAATCGCTTACGTTCATCAGTTTTAACCATTTGCATATTGCTCTCAGTTCCATGCATTCTTGTAATGCTCGCTTGCTAGTCAGGGTCCCGGGTAGGCCATGGGTTTATTCCAGCAGAGTGCAGGCATCCATTCCACCAGGCCATTCGAAAAGATTATTCATTCCAGGGAGCTCCATTGTCCACTAGGTTCGCTGCGATTTCTAATTCGTTTTTGTGTTCTCTAGATTCTGTTTCCCCTCCTGATATTTATCGAAGTATTACGCTGCTTCTTAAACATACACACACAAAAGGTTGTAGTTGATTCATTGGAGTGTTTACAAATACACGTGAAACATTGGTATAAATCTCTGGAAAGATAAACAAAGAAACGATAAGCTTTCGAATTTATTTCAAGCCGGTATCGAAAGATGCTGTGTTTGTTTCCAGAAAGTCTCTCTCTCTCTCTCTCTCTCTCTCTCTCTCTCTCTCTCTCTCTCTCTCTCTCTCTCTCTCTCTCTCTCTCTTTCTATATATGAATGTGTGCGTTTCTCATTACTGGTGTGTGTGTGTGTGTGTGTGTGTGGAAGAAAATATACAGGGACACCAGTAGATGTTACACGGTAAGATGTGATCCTGGTAACGTCTTCTGGTGTCTCTGTATGTTCTCCTTCATCTGTGATGTGTTACTATTTGTTTCTGACGATGTGTTGAAATACACGAAAGCGCTTCAGCAAATTTTTCTGCTTCGATTTTCCGTCGTGGTCTACAAGCATATATATATATATATATATATATATATATATATATATATATATATATATATATATATATATATATATATATATATATATATATACCAATTAAGACTGTAGTATGCTCACTGTTAAACACGTACCGATTTGAACCATTAATGGCATCACAAGAACACACACGTACCTGACCTCTGACAGCAATGGCACTTAGAGAACAGGCTGTCATTTACAAGACCCGATGCCAGGCTTGATCTGGCACACACACACACACACACACGGGCCTCTGTGGTGTAGTGGCTAGTGTTATTACGAGTCAGCACGGCTCACCCGGGATCATCCGTACATTGGTTCGTATCCAGGGGGCGCGGCAGGCGGCCATAACCAACCCCACTGTTCATCCTCCCCCTCAGCGCTGGTCGATAATTCGGTTCCTGGCTTAGCCTCGGGTGTAATTACGGATTCGTAATTACCTTTTAGCACTCGACGGGGAGGGAGTTTTACACCCGCGAGGCCCCATTTCATAAACATTGGTGTCATACAGCTTTGTTAAATTCATGTAGTGCTGTCTCGACATTAACACAGCTTTGTTAAGTTCATGTAGTGCTGTCTCGACATTAATACAGCTTTGTTAAGTTCATGTAATGCTGTCTCGACATTAACACAACTTTGTTAAATTCATGTAATGCTGTCTCGACATTAATACAGCTTTGTTAAATTCATGTAGTGCTGTCTCGACATTAACACAGCTTTGTTAAGTTCATGTAATGCTGTCTCGACATTAATACAGCTTTGTTAAATTCATGTAGTGCTGTCTCGACATTAATACAGCTTTGTTAAATTCATGTAATGCTGTCTCGACATTAATACAGCTTTGTTAAATTCATGTAATGCTGTCTCGACATTAATGCAGCTTTGTTAAATTCATGTAATGCTGTCTCGACATTAATACAGCTTTGTTAAATTCATGTAATGCTGTCTCGACATTAATACAGCTTTGTTAAATTCATGTAATGCTGTCTCGACATTAATACAGCTTTCTTAAATTCATGTAGTGCTGTCTCGACATTAATACAGCTTTCTTAAATTCATGTAATGCTGTCTCGACATTAACACAGCTTTGTTAAATTCATGTAATGCTGTCTCGACATTAACACAACTTTGTTAAATTCATGTAATGCTGTCTCGACATTAATGCAGCATTGTTAAATTCATGTAATGCTGTCTCGACATTAATACAGCTTTGTTAAGTTCATGTAATGCTGTCTCGACATTAATGCAGCATTGTTAAATTCATGTAGTGCTGTCTCGACATTAACACAGCTTTGTTAAGTTCATGTAGTGCTGTCTCGACATTAATACAGCTTTCTTAAATTCATGTAGTGCTGTCTCGACATTAATACAGCTTTCTTAAATTCATGTAATGCTGTCTCGACATTAACACAGCTTTGTTAAATTCATGTAATGCTGTCTCGACATTAACACAACTTTGTTAAATTCATGTAATGCTGTCTCGACATTAATGCAGCATTGTTAAATTCATGTAATGCTGTCTCGACATTAATACAGCTTTGTTAAGTTCATGTAATGCTGTCTCGACATTAATGCAGCATTGTTAAATTCATGTAGTGCTGTCTCGACATTAACACAGCTTTGTTAAGTTCATGTAATGCTGTCTCGACATTAATCATGTCCTCATTCGTTCTGTTCCATTCATCCACCTCTCCTAACACTTTTTAAGAGTACGTCTTCGTACCTTGTTTGATTTCGCGTTTCTTCCGGTGATGGTTGCTCTTTCTGCTTTCTCACATCTTTCGCAGAGTTGTTCACTCTACACCTCATCGATCTGCTTTCAAAAAAACTTAAAGGTTGGTTGTGATCAGTTCACAGTGCCTTGCTCTTTTCTCCTCCTAGGCTGGCAGAGTGAACTTATGAAACCTTGTGACCTTCTCTCTCTCTCTCTCTCTCTCTCTCTCTCTCTCTCTCTCTCTCTCTCTCTCTCTCTCTAGAATTTCCTTCTAAGAAACCCTTCATCGACTAGAGGCCACGAACTTCTCTTCTCTCCAACAGTGGGTCAGTAAATTAGAAAAAATAAGGAAAAGAACAGTTTAATTGAATCCGGGTTGCCATTTAGCTCAATATATACAGTTAAGGAATTACATAACTGTGAGAAGGGGGTCATATCAGTCGCTAGTTCATCACAAAAGAGCTCAATCAAGGTGGAATTGGATAGTTCTATGCTTTGGATGAGCACGTGAGTGAAGTCTGTCTACGTAGTGCAGGATGCTCGACAGAGCCAATTCTGTGGTTTATGCATTATACATTTCGTGGTGATTAGCGTTTGTGTGTCCGTGATGGTGAGGGACTGGGGGAAGGTGCAGAGCATGCAGGAGAAGCGCTTGTTGGGATGAACGACAATTTCAGAGCAAGTCAGATGCCCATTGGTTGACCATCCAACGCTGAATGGACTAAATGAGAGGTGAGTGGCTCAAAATTATTTTAAGCATTGATAAAGCAGGATATTGATAGACGTAAAACGCTTATCATTTTTGGTTTGTAAGGTCATCATCATACACCACATTTGAGGATGAAGGAGAAGAGATAAAAGGAACAGAATAGAAGATGTTTATTGAAAGATTGCTGGGGTCGGTGGGAGCTGCCTGAGGCAATTCCGGCGATGGGGTGGTGGGTGGATAGGAGAAGACCTGGTTGTTGGCTATGATCGAGACGTAGGCGTAGCGGGGGCTGTCGCAAGGCCAGTTGTGATTATGTGTGACGTGAGAGTCGTGTATCCTGGAGGTTCCTGGGCAGACTGGTACACTTGGGGACAAGATGGGAGGGAGGGAGGTGGGACGTTCATCAGACGTGATGGGCTAAAGGGAGTGCTTTCAGACGACTACTAAGATCTTGTTTGAGACTCCAAGTTATGATGGGGTGGAGGTTGTGGCACGGATCAGCCCTGCTGGCACCATAGGACGGGAGGGAGTGTTGGCATACGGTGGTGTCAAGACTGGAAGTTACGTGTTCAAATGTTGGCAGGTGGTGGTAGAGAGCTAGGGCTCCGGGATCATGTTTGAGGAGGAAAGGTTATACCTGATATTGTTGGAGTCGTGGAGGCGGAGTTCGCTGGAGAGGGATGAGATCTGGTCCCGTTCTGGCCACAGAGGTGCATGGTACTGGTCGTAGGGGATTGAGGGAGAAGGCAGGAGGAGGAGGGAGGAGGTGGATGATTGCTCCTCCTAATGGAAGATAACCTCGATGCTCAAAAAGTGATGGAGGATGGCCCATTGAGACGGTGCGTGGCGGGAGGGGGGGATTGCCTGTAGGGAAGAGGTGCATGGTGCATGGAGCGGTGACTTGATCCTTTCCTGGCGATGGTGAGGTGCTGCTCAAGAAGATGGAGACTCCAATAATCTTGATTCTCTTGGTGTTGGGTTGTCATAGAGTTGCAGGTGTTTAGTAGCCTGGCACCGCCAGCACCTGCGTGATCACACCAGGATGAGAGGTACTGATACGCCACTGTTGCTAGATCTTATCCCCCACACATTTGGACCTGGATATTGAGAGTATTATCTGTGGTCCACCAGTTGGAAAATGTATGATGCCGTGGTTGGACGGCGTGGTAGACGAGGACGTAAGGGAAAGAGCAGAGGTGAGAGAAGGCATGTGAGAGGAAATGTGATAGTGCAATTCCACAAACCTCAACCATTTCCGTGATGATTTAGATTGGTAAAGTGGAGTTCATTAGTCAGGAACCAGAGCTTCGTTGTGAAAGGTGTCGCGATATTAGGAACTGATTCATATTTCCATCAATGATTCCCATGATCTCTGCAGGTTCACGTGAAATCGGCTATATAGAAGTTTCTGATGTGCTTCCCTGTAAGATATCAGTGGTCTTCCAAGAAATGAGTTCGATTGACAGCAAAAGACCATCGGTGGTGGGGGTGCGTATCACGCATACTGGAGACACAGGATCGAAGTGCAGGCCAGCCAACGCGGTGACCTTCGGTTCCGCCCGTAAAACACGGAGCAAAAAGATACCCCGTAGCTGGTCCATCGAGCCGGATATTAGCTCTGGTATCCCTCCAGTATTTAGATCGGAACATTACTACAGCCTAATGATGTCGGCCGATTAAGGAACTCTTTTGCTAATATATGGTCTCCAACGCGCTATTAGAGATGGCTGCCCTCTACACTCTAAATTTCTTTATTCCAATTATTGATCTCCCATAAAAAGAGACGAATTCATCGAAATAAGTCAGATCTGATCATGTAAAAGGCCTCTCTCATAGGTCGTCAAAATGTTTCATCTGTTGGATAAGTGCTGTAATCACCATATGAACTGTTTTAAGTTGATGCGCCACTAGTGTGGAGTCATTCCATCTAATGTGTCTCTAACCGTAAGGCTGTTGCTTCCCATAGTTTCTTGGTGGAGACCAGCCACACGAGGATTGACCGTTACTGTGCCTCCTCCATGACTCGGACTTCGAAGCTGAGGATATGTCTTCCGTCTCTCATCTTCCAATCTTCCTGTAACCTATTACTTTTGAGGGTCAGGTTTACGGACACGTAAGGAGCATCAGTTTAGTTTCTACATTCTTTTTCTCAATCTTCCATTCGCCTGATTTAGCCACGATTAGGGCATGCTCTAGAGGCCCGTGTCCATCTTGATCACTAGAATAAAGAAAATATACGAGATTATCGCATTCCTTCCTTAATCTGACTCCATGCCATAAAGTGCATGTCAAACCCATCCTTCACATATGCTTTTAAAGATGGTATGCAAACTCGGCTTTGACATAGAAGGTTAGTATCGTGAGACAAGGTCGATATTGAAAATGGTAGTGGTGTTAGAATGATCCTTATCACCTTCAAAACGGTGATAGAAATGTTTTTAGTTGGTGGACGTAACTCACGACATTCAGGACCTCAATCGACTTGCCAGCCATTTTGTTCTATTAAACTATTACTGAAAGCATTTAGATCACTGATCACACAGGGGAAAAAATAATTGTAAGTGATGGATAGATTGTTATAAAGAATGCTATCATCACTGGTGGTTTGAGGTCTACGTATCGTTTAACCAATTTAGAATCATTCGGACACACAACGCTGTCTAGCTGCCAACTTGGTCAAACTGTGCAGTCGAGACTGAATAAGGATGATAAAAGATATCATAGTGTCGACCAAGAAGGGCCACAATCACCCGTGCCATTTACGTCTTGGAAACCAGTACAAACCGAGTCGGTTTTATTTTGTCAGTATGAACAATATATCATACCCCAGTTATGGCCACAGCACGTGAGAAGAAAAAAAGGAGAAAAGAGTAATGAAGATATTAATCAGATCTTCAGTTTTTTTTTTTTGTACCTTCGATTCTTAAAGATAGAAGGATTATGAGAGGGAAAGACGAAAAGAAAGGAGGGTATTCCAAATGTTAGCTGGTCAAGAAAATGAGCAAGGAAGGAGATTTCATCTTCCTGGTCTGTAGCTCACAGTTATATAAGCCTATTATGAGACGCTGCTGGAAACCAGTACTGAGGGACACCTTAAATCAGAGTCTGTATTATTTAGAATATGTGAACGATACTTCTTGGACATTAATTCGCGTTATGTAGATGATACAAGATCTATCAAGTAAACGGTCGTGAACCATCAGTTCTGATTGTTGTAATTTAGCCAAAAACTAGTTTGCCCAAAATTCGTGCTTCCCAGATTGGGAGGAGAAGGTTTTAGCATTGGTGCCCCCCACTGGGATGCCTTGAAGTCCCTATGTGGGTGATCGTTGGGACTTCGATGAAGCTACCGAGATGATTTTGCCAATTGCCTTACCTTACGGGCATGCGAGGCTACGGGCCTACAGGGCCAGCCCTAGATCTTACTGCAGTCGATCAAACTTCACAATCACGTTCTTAAGATGCCTTCATTACTCTCCTGGAGAGGTATGCAGGCATGGGACCAGTTGAGCATCATCTTTGCTCTTTGTTGCTAGATCTAAAAGCCCTTGTAATCCCGTGGGATTAACAGTTTATCCAAGTGACTACCACCAGTCTAAAAGAAATCTCGGACACTGTGTGAAATATGTGCATAGGGCCAGATGGGTGTTTGAACACGTCACTCCGTCAGCTTCCGCATGGAGTTGAAGCTTTGGTGTTGGAAAGTTGCAGAAACACACTTATGGATTGGATGAGGTTGAATAAGGTATGGTAGAAGCCATTCAACTCTCCAAAACTGATGAAGGTAAGCGAGTTCTGAGACTGTGTTGTACCAGTTCTTCTTCTACCTTGAACTACAAAGCTCCGAAACCCCATAGCAGTGCGTCTGACCATTAACGTAACTAAGTTCTCTTTCGGAGGACAGTAACAGCAGTTCACTTCAGCAGAACCAACCAACGCCTCCACGCCAAGTGCCATCGGCAAAGTCCAAGTATATACGACTGGCACTTCGGGATGGCACTTGTGTTACTTATGCTATAATGAACATTCCACCATAGATTTCCCCGAGCTTTACTACTCTACATTCTAGGCAAGACAGAGGTCTGGGCCGATGAGCCAGACATGTTAGCACAAAGCAGGAATTACTCCCACATTTCCTCGAGTCTTAAAAATTGAAAGAAAATTTGGGTCCTCTGGCACTTAGAGGGTTAGAAACCACGACCGTCAAGAAGACAGGTAGTTACAGAATCGACAGTTCCATCAACTGGACCTCTCCAGGTCTCGTATCCTGATTAGAGCAGAATCATAGAAACGATAGCCTTCTTTGACCAAGGGTCGCAATGTATCTCAATGACGGAGGACCTGTTTGAGACGTGATTAAAGGAAAGTAGCTGGCTGGCTTGATTTAGTTGCGTGTGGCTTCCAAGACACCAGAGACTTCCTGGCATACACGGAGATGAGTCACATGGTCAGTCTGAGGGATAGGTGAAAGAGAGTAATCATTTATAGTCGTCTTCGAGCCTTCTGCTACTACCCACCAGTGTTAATCCTCCCGGTCTCAAGAAGGCTATGGGGAGGGAGACTGGCGCTTGCTAACGTTCCTTTGGCTGATAGACTGTTGGATGGAGACGCAGCAGTAGGTAGGCATAGATGATTGTGGTGATTTCATCTCAGGTCTGACTACCTAAGAGAACATATGACAGTGCCGGAGTTTTATTACTTATTTGTGGTTTTAATCAACACATGGATCCAGAAGTGATCCATTCCGGTGTTGTTGCGAGAACTTGACCTGAAACAGCTCTAGGATATGGTTACTAATAGAATAAAAGAGGCAAATATATACCCGTGCATACCCTATGGTCTTTCTTACCTGTAGGATATATGAAAAGAATCAATGCCAAGTAAGACTACCTTAGAAGGTAATGGACTCTGCCACCAAAGAGTTATCCTGCTGCCTTGGCTCAGCTAGAAACGGTATGATAAGAAAATATAGATAACCAAGAGCTTGAAAATCAAGGAGGAAAAGATCTACCATTCTATGATAAATTGATTCAAACAAGATTGAAAAACAAATGCACCGAGAAGGTTTCACGTGTTTCCCCAGACTGACGGTGCCCACTTACTTCTGCATCATGTGGTCAGCCTCAGTAGGATAGGGTGACGACTCTCCTGTATATTGCATTTAACTGCTCGGCCCTAAGGAATGACGATCTGGACCTGAATGATAGTCTCAAGGTGGAACCTTCCCTGACGGAAAGAATGGGTGCATATCCTGGTCATCATCTCTGAAGAACTTTATGCTGTATAGCCTTCGTTATGCCAAAAGCTTTTTGAAGGATGTGGTTTCGAGATCTCATCTCCAGGCTCTCCTCGTATTGCGTTACTTTCTCAGTCTGTTCTCTCATACGTAGCTTCCGTTGAGGCCAGTTGCTAATGGGTCAATCTTGGACCCGTTCACTGTCAACAGTAGTGTTCCTCAAGGTTTTGTTTTGCGGCTCCGTCTGTTTTTCCTTCTTTCCATCAACGATTTCTTTCCATACCCAGATAAGAGAGAAGGTACATCCACTGACGACACAACACTTTGTTCCTCCACTTTTTCCAAACAACACTGTGTTCCTCCACTTCTTCCAAATCAGCCTCATCGTCTCGACATCTGCTAAGTTTCCTCTACAATCTCAGGCTTGGAGAGAATTGACCAAGAAACTTAGGTATGTCCAATTCCTCTACAATACAGTTTCTGCACATCTTTCTCTCTAACATCCCTCACAGATGTTATACAAACGGATGCATGGTAGTTTTCAACCCCTCTTGATAAACGTGCCTGATATCACCTCAGTATCAAGCGTATCTTGGCAACCCCACAGTACACAGTTGGCTAAATCGGTCTCGAATCTAGCTGGGAATCCAGTTGAGATGCCATAAATTCCTCCCTGAACAGTTGCTCCGGTTATGCATAGATCGATATGGTCTTGAACGGAACAGTGCTTTCTTACGTTCAGAGGTTCTGATTCTACGTAGTTAAGAGTCGCCATCATAGCAATCTGCTTATTAACTCTCTGGATCTGATCTCGATATTTTTGTCCCACTTTCCTTACACCACAGTGTTGGTTGCTCTCAAGTGCTGCACCACCTTGTGTGCCTCAGCCAGTAGCTAGACAACGTAATACTCGAGAGACTGTTGCATCACGTGATTAATATATGGCCATCAGCACGTCAAACGTGGGCTGCTGTGGCATGTCTCCTTCGGTGCACAAAGCTGAGGAATTCATGAATCTCTTGATATCTTCCATAATTACGATCCGTCCGTTTGACCAAGGGCAGCTTTTTCATTTCCCCAGAATCACTTAAAACGCATTTCCTTTTTCCTCTTTCTTTCTTCTACCTCTCTCTTAACGCTTCATATTGAAGCCTAGCCTGGGCGTGGATTTTTGTCTGTGACTGCTGGAGCCCTCGAAGCAGAGAAAGAACTTTCCAGGAAGACTTCGTGTGGGGGTTTGGGATCGAACAGTTGCACAGAAGGAAACTCTTTAAACTAATTCCTTCCTGCATCTGGTACACCTATCCCCGAGGGTACGCGATTGGTCTGCCAAGAGTAAGGCACTCTTACTTATCTCCCAATGGTTGAAAACCCCTTGAAATAAACTGGGTAGCTTCAGCGCAAGATGCCACTGTTCAAAATGTTGCTTGCAAAGGTATTCTTGAGGAAAACCCGGGAGAAATGGGAAGCAAAAAGTGAAAGAGAGGAAATAAAAGAAAGGCTTAACATGTTTTGAGTGTTCGAGTTCACTGATTGTCACCAAGCCATGTTCCAGGAGAATTTATAGCATCTCTGCTACAGAGGCCGTTTTTTTTTTTCTTTTAACTCCTTAGAAAACGAGTTAGATCTATTTTACTGATCTGCTGTAGTTCGATTACAGACATGTATTTGTACTGAAGATAGAATACAAGATGTCTGAGTATGTCTGGAAAAAATGAACATGGAACCTTTTAACTAGGGAAGCTGTTTTGATTAGGTGTGTCGTTACATATGGAAACTGTATTAATTAGGTGTGTAATTACACATGGAATCTTTTGATAAGGAGTGTATTGCATATGAAGACTATTTGAATTACGAGTGTATTACAAAGCTCCTCGAGTTTGCATTACACTACACTTAGTCGTATTCTGTACTGATGGTGTTTTATCGAGGATACAGAAATGATGTATTTTGAATCTGCAGCTTTCAGGTAATCTGTCCTGGGCGTGTGTAACGTTGTGTGACTAATGACATGGGATATCTGAGGTGTAAACATTGTCTTAACACGCCTAGCTGCTTGTGTCTGGATTGTAGTGGATGATTATATAAGCCAGCTAAGTGGTATTTCGTTTGCAAATTTCTTTTATCTCTATCAAAAGGTCAAATGACAAATAAGATATCGATGAATCAGGTTCATCTTTTTAGACTTTTAGTGAAAGCGCTGAAATAACTGGTGTTTTATTTACGCCTGGTGGGTACATGACGTTTATCTTCTACGTGCTCGCTGTTTCTCGTCTTAGCATGGTAGCGGTAGAAGCGAATGTTCGAGTCCTCAGGAGGATTCCTTGGCCGGCTCCTTCCTTCCTCTGTTACTGCCCTGTGGAAAGTGACGACACAGGAGGGGAGAATTCCCAGTTCCATGCATTTCGTAAATCACCTTCTTCGACGCGCAGTAAATACATGGGTAGAAGTCATTTCTCGCTCCAGATCGTAAGTATTTTACACCAACTGGTCTCAAGCTATTGCAAGGCTAGTATGTAAACTACGTACTGGCAGCGGTGCACTGTGTTATCAATACCAAGACCTCATTTTCCCTTATAGTTCTCACACAGTGTCATATGACGCCTCGTAACTCTCCACCTAGATCTTGGCCTTGGCTAAGTTAACGTGGATCATTGCTTGCTATTGTGCCGTAATATAGCGATAGGGCAATGTCATTCACTAGAGGGTTGTACATACACGAGTTTGGAGCTTTATTCAATTATTGACTGAAGGGACTTTGTCTTTCATGAGTATCATCACCTGATGTTGAAAGCTGTTGTTGACCCAGATTAAGATCTTCATCACTGACGTCATCGTCAAGTCTAGAATATGTATATATATATATATATATATATATATATATATATATATATATATATATATATTTTTTTTTTTTTTTTTTATACTTTGTCGCTGTCTCCCGCGTTTGCGAGGTAGCGCAAGGAAACAGACGAAAGAAATGGCCCCCCCCCCCATACACATGTACATACACACGTCCACACACGCAAATATACATACCTACACAGCTTTCCATGGTTTACCCCAGACGCTTCACATGCCTTGATTCAATCCACTGACAGCACGTCAACCCCTGTATACCACATCGCTCCAATTCACTCTATTCCTTGCCCTCCTTTCACCCTCCTGCATGTTCAGGCCCCGATCACACAAAATCTTTTTCACTCCATCTTTCCACCTCCAATTTGGTCTCCCTCTTCTCCTCGTTCCCTCCACCTCCGACACATATATCCTCTTGGTCAATCTTTCCTCACTCATTCTCTCCATGTGCCCAAACCATTTCAAAACACCCTCTTCTGCTCTCTCAACCACGCTCTTTTTATTTCCACACATCTCTCTTACCCTTACGTTACTTACTCGATCAAACCACCTCACACCACACATTTTCCTCAAACATCTCATTTCCAGCACATCCATCCTCCTGCGCACAACTCTATCCATAGCCCACGCCTCGCAACCATACAACATTGTTGGAACCACTATTCCTTCAAACATACCCATTTTTGCTTTCCGAGATAATGTTCTCGACTTCCACACATTTTTCAAGGCTCCCAAAATTTTCGCCCCCTCCCCCACCCTATGATCCACTTCCGCTTCCATGGTTCCATCCGCTGACAGATCCACTCCCAGATATCTAAAACACTTCACTTCCTCCAGTTTTTCTCCATTCAAACTCACCTCCCAATTGACTTGATCCTCAACCCTACTGTACCTAATAACCTTGCTCTTATTCACATTTACTCTTAACTTTCTTCTTCCACACACTTTACCAAACTCAGTCACCAGCTTCTGCAGTTTCTCACATGAATCAGCCACCAGCGCTGTATCATCAGCGAACAACAACTGACTCACTTCCCAAGCTCTCTCATCCCCAACAGACTTCATACTTGCCCCTCTTTCCAGGACTCTTGCATTTACCTCCCTAACAACCCCATCCATAAACAAATTAAACAACCATGGAGACATCACACACCCCTGCCGCAAACCTACATTCACTGAGAACCAATCACTTTCCTCTCTTCCTACACGTACACATGCCTTACATCCTCGATAAAAACTTTTCACTGCTTCTAACAACTTGCCTCCCACACCATATATTCTTAATACCTTCCACAGAGCATCTCTATCAACTCTATCATATGCCTTCTCCAGATCCATAAATGCTACATACAAATCCATTTGCTTTTCTAAGTATTTCTCACATACATTCTTCAAAGCAAACACCTGATCCACACATCCTCTACCACTTCTGAAACCGCACTGCTCTTCCCCAATCTGATGCTCTGTACATGCCTTCACCCTCTCAATCAATACCCTCCCATATAATTTACCAGGAATACTCAACAAACTTATACCTCTGTAATTTGAGCACTCACTCTTATCCCCTTTGCCTTTGTACAATGGCACTATGCACGCATTCCGCCAATCCTCAGGCACCTCACCATGAGTCATACATACATTAAATAACCTTACCAACCAGTCAACAATACAGTCACCCCCTTTTTTAATAAATTCCACTGCAATACCATCCAAACCTGCTGCCTTGCCGGCTTTCATCTTCCGCAAAGCTTTTACTACCTCTTCTCTGTTTACCAAATCATTTTCCCTAACCCTCTCACTTTGCACACCACCTCGACCAAAACACCCTATATCTGCCACTCTGTCATCAGACACATTCAACAAACCTTCAAAATACTCATTCCATCTCCTTCTCACATCACCACTACTTGTTATCACCTCCCCATTTACGCCCCATTTATCACCTCCCCATATATATATATATATATATATATATATATATATATATATATATATATATATATATATTTATATATATATATGACTCATGGTGAGGTGCCTGAGGACTGGCGTAATGCTTGCATAGTGCCATTATACAAAGGCAAAGGGGATGAGAGTGAGTGCTCAAATTAGAGGTATAAGTTTAAGTATTCTTGGGAAATTATATGGGAGGGTATTGATTGAGAGGGTGAAGGCATGTACAGACCATCAGATTGGGGAAGAGTAGTGTGGATTCAGAAATGGTACTGGATATGTGGATCAGGTGTTTGCTTTGAAAAATGTATGTGAGAAATACTTAGAAAAGCAAATGGATTTGCATGTAGCATTTATGGATCTGGAGAAGGCATATTATAGAGTTGATAGAGATCTCTGTGGAAGGTATTAAGAATATATGGTGTGGGAGGAAAGTTGTTAAAAGCAGTGAAAGTTTTTATCGAGGATGTAAGGCATGTGTACGTGTAGAAAGAGAGGAAAGTGATTGGTTCTCAGTGAATGTTGGTTTGCGACAGGGGTGCGTGATGTCTCCATGGTTGTTTGATTTGTTTGTGGATGGGGTTGTTAGGGAGGTGAATGCAAGAGTTTTGGAAAGAGGGGCAAGTATGTAGTCTGTTGTGGATGAGAGAGCTTGGGAAGTGAGTCAGTTGTTGTTCGCTGATGATACAGCGCTGGTGGCGGATTCATGTGAGAAACTGCAGAAGCTGGTGACGGAGTTTGGTAAAGTGTGTGGAAGAAGAAAGTTAAGAGTAAATGTCAATAAGAGCAAGGTTATTAGGTACAGTAGGGTTGAGGGTCAAGTCAATTGGGAGGTGAGTTTGAATGGTGAGAGGCTGGAGGAAGTGAAGTGTTTTAGATATCTGGGAGTGGATCTGTCAGCGGATGGAACCATGGAAGCGGAAGTGGATCATAGGGTGGGGGAGGGGGCGAAAATTTTGGGAGCCTTGAAAAATGTGTGGAAGTCGAGAACATTATCCCGGAAAGCAAAAATGGGTATGTTTGAAGGAATAGTGGTTCCAACAATGTTGTATGGTTGCGAGGCGTGGGCTATGGATAGAGTTGTGCGCAGGAGGATGGATGTGCTGGAAATGAGATGTTTGAGGACAATGTGTGGTGTGAGGTGGTTTGATCGAGTAAGTAACGTAAGGGTAAGAGGGATGTGTGGAAATAAAAAGAGCGTGGTTGAGAGAGCAGAAGAGGGTGTTTTGAAGTGGTTTGGGCACATGGAGAGAATGAGTGAGGAAAGATTGACCAAGAGGATATATGTGTCGGAGGTGGAGGGAACGAGGAGAAGAGGGAGACCAAATTGGAGGTGGAAAGATGGAGTGAAAAGGATTTTGTGTGATCGGGGCCTGAACATGCAGGAGGGTGAAAGGAGGGCAAGGAATAGAGTGAATTGGAGCGATGTGGTATACAGGGGTTGACGTGCTGTCAGTGGATTGAATCAAGGCATGTGAAGCGTCTGGGGTAAACCATGGAAAGCTGTGTAGGTATGTATATTGCGTGTGTGGACGTGTGTATGTACATGTGTATGGGGGGGGTTGGGCCATTTCTTTCGTCTGTTTCCTTGCGCTACCTCGCAAACGCGGGAGACAGCGACAAAGTATAAAAAAAAAAAAAAAAAAAAAATATATATATATATATATTACCATCTTTCCACATATGCAACGGGTCATTCTCGTTGCAGACACCTGTGGAAAAAATTTTATGCCACAGGCAGGTGATTGTATTACCTGTAGCAGATGTTGAAGGATATCTCGTTTGTTCGAGACTTAAGTCTCGAATCTGGTGGTGGTTGAATGGACTGCAAGTCAGGGTCATTCGAGACGCGAATCATTATTAGCTGACCAGGACATTATGTGACTACATGAGTGTGATCAGATAAGCTGTTTATAACGAAGCTGAACGTCACTAATCAAAATTGGACACCACTTCTCAGACTGATTAGCGAATAACTGGAGATCATTGTCGTACAACTTAAACCAGTGTTAAGGGGAAATAGACATTACCCATTAGTCGTGTTTGTAGACGAGGTTATCAAAACAACAGCAAGGCGTACCGTTGTTCGATGACTGTGTACTGTTTAAAAGCTATTATGAGTGGCGGATTCACTCGTATTTGATTTTTGTCGATGCTGATCGCAGTGGGTCTCTCTCTCTTTCTCTCTCTCTCTCTCTCTCTCTCTCTCTCTCTCTCTCTCTCTCTCTCGAGAGAGAGAGAGAGAGAGAGAGAGAGAGGGCGAGAGATTCCTCTGCTATCCTCTTCTTTTACTGTTTTGAAATGAATTTTTTTTTTATTTCTATTTACAGGCCAGACCACTTTGCTTGGACCTCGGGTCTGTGTGGTCTAGTGTGTATGTACCTCTCCTTTATATGATTACCAGAGAGGAACGGAAGTGTCGTCCAGTAGGAGAGGACTAACCATAGGAAACATATACCCTTCTTATACTGAGACCACGCATGACAAAGATGAAGATAAACCTTACGTCGTTACGCTTGATGGGGGAGGTGTGGGGAAGGAGAAGCTTGATGTGGGAGGTGTGGGGAAGGAGAAGCTTGATGGGGGAGGTGTGGGGAAGGAGAAGCTTGATGTGGGAGGTGTGGGGAAGGAGAAGCTTGATGTGGGAGGTGTGGGGAAGGAGAAGCTTGATGGGGGAGGTGTGGGGAAGGAGAAGCTTGATGGGGGAGGTGTGGGGAAGGAGAAGCTTGATGGGGGAGGTGTGGGGAAGGAGAAGCTTGATGGGGGAGGTGTGGGGAAGGAGAAGCTTGATGGGGGAGGTGTGGGGAAGGAGAAGCTTGATGTGGGAGGTGTGGGGAAGGAGAAGCTTGATGGGGGAGGTGTGGGGAAGAAGTTTGATGGGGGAAGTGTGGGGAAGGAGAAGCTTGATGGGGGAGGTGTGGGGAAGGAGAAGCTTGATGTGGGAGGTGTGGGGAAGGAGAAGCTTGATGGGGGAGGTGTGGGGAAGAAGTTTGATGGGGGAAGTGTGGGGAAGGAGAAGCTTGATGGGGGAGGTGTGGGGAAGGAGAAGCTTGATGTGGGAGGTGTGGGGAAGGAGAAGCTTGATGGGGGAGGTGTGGGGAAGGAGAAGCTTGATGGGGGAGGTGTGGGGAAGGAGAAGCTTGATGGGGGATGTGTGGGGAAGGACAAGCTTGATGGGGGAGGTGTGGGGAAGGAGAAGCTTGATGGGGGAGGTGTGGGGAAGGAGAAGCTTGATGGGGGAGGTGTGGGGAAGGAGAAGCTTGATGTGGGAGGTGTGGGGAAGGAGAAGCTTGATGGGGGAGGTGTGGGGAAGGAGAAGCTTGATGTGGGAGGTGTGGGGAAGGAGAAGCTTGATGGGGGAGGTGTGGGGAAGGAGAAGCTTGATGGAGGAGATGTGGGGCAGGAGAAACTTGATGGGGGAGGTTTGGGGAAGAAGACACTTGATGGGGGAAGTTATCGGGAAGGAGAAGCTTGATGGGGGAGGTGTGGGGAAGGAGAAACTTGATGGGGGAGGTTATCGGGAAGGCGAAGCTTGATGGGGTAGGTTATCGGGAAGGAGAAGCTTGATGGGGAGGTTATCGGGAAGGAGAAGCTTGATGGGGGAGGTGTGGAGAAGGAGAAGCTTGATGGGGGAGGTTATCGGGAAGGAGAAGCTTGATGGGGTAGGTTATCGGGAAGGAGAAGCTTGATGGGGGAAGTGTGGGGAAGGAGAAGCTTGATGGGGAAGGTTATCGGGAAGGAGAAGCTTGATGGGGAAGGTTATCGGGAAGGAGAAGCTTGATGGGGGAGGTTATCGGGAAGGAGAAGCTTGATGGGGTAGGTTATCGGGAAGGAGAAGCTTGATAGGGGAGGTGTGGAGAAGGAGAAGCTTGATGGGGGAAGTTATCGGGAAGGAGAAGCTTGATGGGGGAGGTGTGGGGAAGGAGAAGCTTGATGGGGGAGGTGTGGGGAAGGAGAAGCTTGATGGGGAAGGTGTGGGGAAGAGAAGCATGATGGAAGAGGTGTGGGGAAGGAAGCGGTCATTCTTCAGTACAGCTGATGGTTCTTCACTCTGTCTTCCATCAAGCTACGACCAAGCCTGCAGGATAATGGCTTGGTCTACCAGGCTGTCAGTAGCGCCCATGTCTTCAATTATCAAATGTTCGTTGATTGTTTGGGCTCCAGGCCTGTCAACTACCAGTGGTCGTTAAGGACATCTATCATCAGTCTCCAGCATCCACCAACTGAAAGATCTGTTAACACCTTCTTTCGGTGTTGAGGATAACTCTCAGACCACATACCACACACTCGCTATGTCTGTGTCCCTTTTAGGTATATTGTGGTGATGTACTGTGCATGAAGAGCAGTTTTTTTTATAATGAAGTCTCTTGAGTCTTTCTTTTTTTATCATCCGGTAGGAGACTGTATACAAGTGCCCCCTGATGATTTGAACACAGGAACCCACCTCCTCCCTGATGATTTGAAAACAAGGGCCCCCTGATTATGTGGAAACAAAAGCCCCTTGATTATTTGTACACGAGGGCATCTGAATATTGTGATATTTTCCCGTATGTTTCGTGAAACATCTCTGGTTTTCACGGGATTTCATGTGCACATTTCTCCGAGTCTGTCATTTCGTCAAGGAATCGTATCTATTAATAGAATGGGGTTAATCTTTTCCGTTTTCTTCATACGTACGCTGCCACGTAATATGTCGCATCTGCATTGCATCGCGCACAGCTCTTAACTGTTCCAGCCTTTCCCAGTAGCTGAAGTGTGCTGCGTGAAACTAGACTGGTGGTATAGAGCTACTGGGCAGGTACCATCTGCCAGAGGTATCCGGCGCTGTGTGGTGATGATGATGTTGACCACAGAAGTACTCACAGACAAGGAGGATCAAGTGCCTCAGTCAGAGTGAACATTGGGCTTGCTTATCCCGTTGTGAGACTTGATAATCTAGCATCTTTTTCCGTGTTTAACTCAAGTGGTGTGAATCGAAATCATTACTCCTAGAATTGTGATGTATTTTTCGCCTGTTATGATAAGTCATTCAATTCCCTTTTGTTTCGCGTGCGACTCTTATTTCTCCCATTCCTTTTTCCTGGCAAAGGAGTCTAGGGATATTCCCTCCGTTGAGAATCCTCATGTTTCTAGTGTACCACTGTCTGGCTTGGCTCATGATCTCGTCTCCAGAGTCGTCAGCGGACGAGATTGCTGTGGAAATTCACGAATTCTTTGCACGCGCTCTCTCTCCAGTCTGTTCTCTCGTCACCCATGTCTTTTAGACTCGAGTAACCCTGGTGTTTAACTCTTATCGCCTCTCATTATCAGCCTCTTCACCAAAGTGGTTTACCATTTTGTTCAATTCCTCGTTTGGTTCTGTAGTTGGAATGTCGTCACCGCTCGAAAAGGCATTGTGGGAACTTCAATTCTCTTCCATCATGGCTCAGCTGCACCCAGGAATCATCACTCGCCCATCGCATTCTCGTTTCACTTTCGGTTCTTGTCGATATCGAGGCGAAAACAACGATGGTGACGTAATACAGCCCTGAAACACACCAGCAGTAACTTCTAGCATTTCCCTCGTACCATGAATGTTAACCCTTCAGTCACTACTTCCAATAGCGAAGCACTTGTACAGCAATAGGCAGTCTTCTTTGAGTACGAAAATATGTTTCAGTTTTTTCTTTATCTAGTGTTTGTTTCTTAACTTTTTCATATTATTTGTTACTCGTTTCTGCAGTGTTGCCTTCATAAATCCTCTCCCTTCCTTCCTTAACCTATGCTGTGTCGAGTAAGTAACTCCCAATCGTCTAGTACACAACTACGTCTGTATGTTGCAGTTCACCTACTGTTTAAACTGGAGTTTGCACAGGCTCCCTTACCTCGTTGTACATATATCTTTTCCAATGTACAGCTCGGTTCTTCCTTATTCCCATCTTCTTAATATATCATCTGCCTTTTTAACCTTTTGGTTATCCAGTCGAACTGGCGATCACGTCCCTAATTATCGCCCCATCTGTTTAGGATGCTAAATTTCTTTTCACATGTCCTCCTCATCCTCTCGAGCACTATAAGATCATTGTCTAACATGATCTTAGTTTTCTTGAAGTCCTCCTCTTTAGATCGAATCATCTTTGGCCGACATAGTTCATGGTTCTGTAAATGTTCACCCAGGTGGTTTTCGAAATTGTTCAGGTGATTACATATACACTGTGAAACAAATGTAACACACACACACACACACACACACACACACACACACACACACACACACACACACACACACACCACCTTAATTCCCCTTCCTTTCGAAAAGGGCCCAGCCACCATTTTACGTATTCCTCTCACATTACGTCTCGTCGCAAGAAGAAAGGCAAAAAAAAAGAAAAAAGAAAAAAAGATCTTTGACGGAGATGCTTGGCAGACCCTCCACTTACCCTGCAGAGCACATAACTACGTTTTTATCAGAGTTAAGTGTAAGGGAGAACGTTGGTGTCCCACAACGTGAGCACGTCTTACTGCCAAATGCCTGCTTGGAGTATTTCCCTGGACCGTATACCGATCGAGGACAGTGTAATCGTACTGTCTTTTATGACGTATATTTACGTAACAGGGGTTTATACGCAGTCTTAAGGTAGCTGAGTTTATACGCAGTGTTCAAGTTACGGGGTTTGTACGCAGTCTTAAGGTCGCTGAGTTAATACGCAGTGTTCAAGTTACGGGGTTTATACGCAGTCTTAAGGTCGCTGAGTTTATACGCAGTGTTAAAGTCAGGGGGTTGATACGCAGTCTTAAGGTCGCTGAGTTTATACGCAGTGTTAAAGTCAAGGGGTTGATACGCAGTTTTAAGGTCGCTGAGTTTATACGCAGTGTTAAAGTCAAGGGGTTGATACGCAGTTTTAAGGTCGCTGAGTTTATACGCAGTGTTAAAGTTACGGTGTTTATACGCAGTCTTAAGGTCGCCGAGTTTATACGCAGTGTTCAAGTTACGGTGTTTATACGCAGTCTTAAGGTAGCTGAGTTTATACGCAGTGTTAGTCACGGAGTTTTTAGGTCACGGGAGTTTATACGCAGTGTTAAAGTTACGGGAGTTTATACGCAGTCTTAAAGCCACGGTAGTTTATACAGTCATAGTCACGGAGTTTATACGCAGTGTTAAAGTCACTGGGTGTATACGCAGTCTTAAAGTCACGGGAGTTTATACGCAGTCTTAAAGCCACGGTAGTTTATACACGGTCATAAAGTCACGGAATTTATACGCAGTCTTGAAGTCACGGCTACTATACGCAGTGTTAAAGTCACGGAGTTTATACGCAGTCTTAAAGTCACGGGAGTTTATACGCAGTCTTAAAGCCACGGTAGTTTATACACAGTCATAAAGTCACGGAATTTATACGCAGTCTTAAAGCCACGGTAGTTTATACACAGTCATAAAGTCACGGAATTTATACGCAGTCTTGAAGTCACGGCTACTATACGCAGTGTTAAAGTCACGGGAGTTTATACGCAGTCTTAAAGTCACGGGAAATTCATCAGTAATAATGTAATGTTTCGATAAAGCCAGAAATGTGTTGGCAAATTATTGGCTCATTTCTTAAGTTATATATAGATACTACCAGGACTGTGTGGGAAAGAGATTAATAATGTTAAAAATGAAGTGAAATGGAGAAGAAATTAGTCATAATGTATTTAAAAAGAGATTAATCATGTTAAAAATGAAGTGAAATGGAGAAGAAATTAGTCATAATGTATTTAAAAAGAGATTAATCATGTTAAAAATGAAGTGAAATGGAGAAGAAATTAGTCATAATGTATTTAAAAAGAGATTAATCATGTTAAAAATGAAGTGAAATGGAGAAGAAATTAGTCATAATGTATTTAAAAAGAGATTAATCATGTTAAAAATGAAGTGAAATGGAGAAGAAATTAGTCATAATGTATTTAAAAAGAGATTAATCATGTTAAAAATGAAGTGAAATGGAGAAGAAATTAGTCATAATGTATTTACTGAAGATGATTAATTAACACGTAATTAATCATGATGTCTTAATACACGAGATTACGTTTAGATTATTAGTTATTCATTATTCATCTCTCATTTCCCTGCTGTTTGATTAACAGCAATGTCTCGAACACTGAGGATGGAAGAGATGCAAATGATGTTGAAGCTATATGATAACTAGGTGTTTTCTCCCCCGTCTGTCCTCATGCACTTCCATATTTCACGAGGAGATAACAGCGAAACTTGATGTGCATAGAGTAACTTAGCGAAATAAAACCGTAGAGTCGTATCTCAACGATAACTTGTGACGTAACGATAACATGTAAGATAACTATAATATGTAAGATAACGATAACATGTAACAACTATAACATGAAGGATAAGTGTAACATGTAACATAACTATAACATGTAACATAACTGTAGCAATTAAGATAACTGAAACATGTAAGATAACGATAACATGTAACTGTAACATGTAAGATAACACTAACATGGAACTGTAACATGTAAGATAACTATAACATGGAACTGTAACATGTAAGATAACGATAACATGTAACTGTAACATGTAAGATAACTATAACATGTAACTGTAACATGTAAGATAACACTAACATGGAACTGTAACCTGTAAGATAACACTAACATGGAACTGTAACATGTAAGATAACTATAACATGGAACTGTAACATGTAAGATAACACTAACATGGAACTGTAACATGTAAGATAACTATAACATGGAACTGTAACATGTAAGATAACGATAACATGTAACTGTAACATGTAAGATAACTATAACATGTAACTGTAACATGTAAGATAACTATAACATGGAACTGTAACATGTAAGATAACACTAACATGGAACTGTAACCTGTAAGATAACACTAACATGGAACTGTAACACGTAAGATAACTATAACATGGAACTGTAACATGTAAGATAACACTAACATGGAACTGTAACCTGTAAGATAACACTAACATGGAACTGTAACATGTAAGATAACTATAACATGGAACTGTAACATGTAAGATAACACTAACATGGAACTGTAACATGTAAAATAACACTAACATGGAACTGTAACATGTAAGATAACACTAACATGGAACTGTAACATGTAAGATAACACTAACATGGAACTGTAACATGTAAGATAACTATAACATGGAACTGTAACATGTAAGATAACACTAACATGGAACTGTAACATGTAAGATAACTATAACATGGAACTGTAACATGTAAAATAACACTAACATGGAACTGTAACATGTAAGATAACTATAACATGTAGGATAACGATAACATGTGTACTGTGAATCTGAGTCGTCTTACCCCCAAGCCTTCCTGAATAAGTATTGAGTCCTACCTCACACGAGCACACGAGCGCTGCCGTAGTGGTGCCTTCAGTCGTAACCAATAGCCATCATATAATGTAGGGCTACTTGAAAAAGCTCTGGGGTCTACAGCTAGGTCTATAGGTCTTTCTGGTCGTCGGCTAAAAGACATCGCTGACAACTTCTGTCGCTCTACCTATTCTTCACATCCCCACTGTGCTACAGCCTCTCTCTCTCTCTCTCTCTCTCTCTCTCTCTCTCTCTCTCTCTCTCTCTCTCTCTCTCTATGGAAAGGCAGAAAATCATTTCAATACAACCAAGTGAGAATCTTTAAACTGGAAGGGGAAGGTAAGAAGTCTTTTTTTCTTTTTTTCAAATTTTGAAAGTCTTCGATTGCTTATCGAAATCGCCACCAGGGGCAATCAGCTGGGTAAACACAAACAAACGCCGAGTCCTGATGGAAATTTAGCCGATGAAGGTAAACAGACGAGACGGGGGAAGCGCCTGAGTGAAGCGACGACTTTTACATGACATTGATCACTGTGTTAAAGGCCAGACCTTAACAGTAAACAGAAAAAAAGAAAGAGAAACTCGACACTTAATGTGATAGTTTAACCGAAACGAAAAAGATTTTAGGGTAGTACCGCTGTCGGAGAGTTTAAGAACTAGAATATAATGATCGACATAAGCTGCTGGTCCCGTATGCATTTGCATACATTACTCTCAGTCTGACACTTCCAGCGCTAAATCAGTCCAGACCTCACGGCGGGTAATGACCGGGATGCTCTGCCTTCTTGTGTCATTTGATGTCTTCCATTTTCTGCTCGTCTCTCTCTCTCTCTCTCTCTCTCTCTCTTCGTCAGTGCCTTTTGATGAAGGCCTTTGAATTCCTCCTCCTCCTCGTTCTTCTTTAAGCTCTTTCGCCTGCTGAAGTACCCCGTGTATAGAAGGACTCCAAACCGTAACGTAGCTGGATTATATCGGCCGCTCACGTATTTCTAGACTGTACCCACCCAATTCCTCTCTTTTCATTTACCGGCTAAACTACGTGAAGTATGTTTATAGAATTCAGTAGCCTTAATCAGCGTTTCATCCTTCATCGCTCCTCTTGTTCCAGTCCAGAAATGATCTGGGATTTGCCTTTATCGACCTTCACTTTGCCGAGTCTGTTTCAGTAACGCGCCAGGCACTTCTCAGCTCAGGTCTTCAGTTTTAACCAGGCGAACAATAGGGTAATAATCAGATTCAAAGGAAGAGACGTTTGACTCCAGCCTGGTGTTAAAGTTAGGTTATTTCGACCGTGATGCGTAGCCTCTCGTGGTACATAAGAGAAAAAAAAAGTATACAAACCACGAAACTATGCGGAGAGCCGAATTTGCGATGAGTTTTCAACATAATACTTACGACATTAACTTTATCGTGAAGTTCCTGTACTGAGAAAGTTGTTTGTGAACACCGTAAGCGGAGAGTGTGAAACTGGTTGTAATGGCATTGTTACCTGCAGTTTGTGAGCGGCTTGGTGGACTCGAGGTAACAAAAAGAATATGGTGTTTCAGAGGCAGTAATGGAAAAGGCTTTATGAATGGACTGGATGTGTGTCTTGCATATGAATTGGAATTATATTGCTCACGGCACGGGCAACTGAGGCCTTAATCAAAGCCACCTTATTACACACACACACGCGCATATATATATATATATATATATATATATATATATATATATATATATATATATATATATATATATACAAGCCTCAGCCAGGTACCCATTTTCTCAACCAACCCCAAGGGATGGATGAACAGCTGGTTTGACTGTGGACCGATTGCCGCAACCAGGATTCGAACCTATAACTCTGAATGTGGCAAATGCTCATTGATGAAAAGACAACCAGAATCTAACTCTCACAGTACGATCTTAAGACAGTCAGAACTTGGTTCTCACAGTACCATCATAAGACAAAAGAACCTGTACAGTATGATCACAAGTTAGCTTGAACATGACTCGCACCGCGATCATAAGACGATCATAACCTGACTTTGATACGTTCAATCAGAAACTGGCGCTCACGATGCAAGACGATCAGAACCTGACTTTGATACGTTCATAAGACGATCAGAAACTGGCTCTCACGATCCGATTACAAAACGATTAGAACCTGACTTTCACAGTACGACCCTGATTCTCACAGTGTAACCATAAGACAGTCAGAACCTGACTCTCACCATGAAGCAATGAGCCTGACTCCCTCTATCATATATGACAAAATCCGTCGTTCTTATTACCGCCATAAAACAAAGAGGATCCAACTCTCCAAATACAATCAGAAGTTTTGAATGTTTCGTTCGGTTACCATACTTGCACATGCTGTTCAAGCATGCCACACAGTTCCGCCAGATGTGTGATTACTGTACTAATTTCCTACATACCTCTCACTCCTCTTGTTTCTTTACCTTCCATCTTCTCTTGCACAGTTCCTCACTCAGTCTACCTACTATCTCAACACACGACTTTCCTGTATAGGCTCCTTCACTCTCACGACTCCCTTCACACACACACACTCACATGTCATTTCCTCTTTCGTCAAAAGTCTGCTACACAATTCCACGCTCGCCTTCGTCAGGAAATGACCAGACATTCTTCCTGCTGCATCTCTCATCACGGTCTCATCCAGCTGCCTAACCCACCCCCTTTCCGCGCCTCACAATTAACTCATAATACGGTAATATTTAGGTCTCTCGAATGATTCAATGTGGTCAAAGGCCGGACGACCCAAAAGACGTTAAAGTGGATTCTATATTGGGTGGGATCCCAACCCCCTTAAGCCCAAAGGAGAAGAGGTGCCTCCCCTGCATATGGGATCACACACCGTACGTCAGGTCTCTGGATGGGTCACACATCAAGGCTGACCTACTCGTTCCCACAGCCTAAATGGGATGACGACCACTTGCCATTCGCGTTGGAGGAACTAAGGGTGACCGTGACGGTGAGCGTGACTGTGAGTGATGTTGAATATCGTGATGCGTGAGAAGGGCTTGTAAGTGATAGTGAACACGGTTTTGACATGGTGAGGTGAACATAGAGGTGACTGGTAGTAAACACGAATGTGAGTCATACTGAACATGATGGTGAGTATCAGTAAGCATGATGGTGGCTGATGAACATGACTGTGGGAGTGAACATGACGGAATGTGACATGACGGTGGATAGTGAATATAGTGATGAGTGATGGTGAGTATAATGGCGAGCTATGCGGATTTCGGGTTTGTGATTTGACTGTTTTTGTCTATTCCTTCGGGATCATCTGTCACCAAAGAAACTCATTTCACATTTGTTTCTTATTACTTGACCATCTTTTGGTCAGTATTCGTGCGATTTTGCCCAGCGATGTCTCTCCGCCTACTCCACCAAATGCCAGCGAGAAATGTATTATTTGAATTATTTTTTGTAGCATTTTTTAGTAGTCGGAATATTTTTTTTTTTTTTTTTTGGCCACTGACCTATTTTCTTAAGACGTGTGATGATGACACGCAGCAGCAAGGTAATTTTTTATCATGCCACATAGAATGACCTGAAATGTCCACGTATGTTGGCATATATTTATCCTTTTCTTTCCAAATTCAACAAATTGAACTTCATATTTTGGGGCCATGTGAGTTGAAACTTGGTATTCATGCATCTTGACTCACTGTGGTCAGCCGGCCTTTTACTCATGAATTTGATTAATTCCATTTCCTCTTTTATAAAATTTTGTGTCACGGGTCACACACCCACGTTTTCTATGAGTCCATTACCGGTCGACATCAACTCGTATCATTGGGATACTATTTAATTTCTTTTACCTTTTGCCACATCCTTGTATACCACGCAGTCACCTCGAGTGGAGGCGTATCAATGAGGTCGATTATAATTCCGATATTTCCTGTGATCAAGCAAACTCATGTTATAGGAACATTACGTTAATGGCTTGCTAATTTTACCTTTATAACACATTCATTGATTCTTTGAGAGAGAGTCTTTAAAAGAGCCGATTGATTCGAAATTACTTAGGTATATCTACAAATTGCACTCTTAGATACCTTTTTCTACATACATTGGGTCTTTTAGAAGACCTTATGGTGTCAGAGGTCAAGCGACGCAGAAACGTATATTTCGTATGTTTCGTAATAGACGAGGCTGTGAGGCCCTATTCACAGTCGTCACACAAAACAGGGGATAGATTCGTGATCTGAGCCATTTTTCACCATTTGCTGGAGTCACTGTTTGCGATTATGTGTCATATTGTACCAAGAGATCATGAACTTTGCGGCAATAATGTGTCTTTAAGTGCTCCATTATTATTGATAATATTATTACTATCATTATTACCATTTTTATTGTTATTATTACTATTGTTATTATCGTCATTACAGTTAACGTAAGGTACATCAACTTCAACATCGCTTCTGTCTCCTGCAATACTCTGCAGCAGAGTGTAACATGTCGAAGTTCATCTTTTAATCATTCATACCATAAAGTCAGACTCGAATCACACAGAGAGGAAAGAATGGCTGGACTTTGAAAGCAGATGTGAAGAAGAGCAAAGACAAAGAATACGTTTTCTGTAGAGAAATCGGGAATAATGATAGGGAAGTGAAGATAAAAGATAAGACAGATAAGACGACGATTGGAATGAAATACATGGGAAAGAGATCTGGTTTCGTCCTGTATCTATCAAGAGAGAAACCAAGATTAGATTGCTGAGCTGATATCTTGACTTAGTATGGTATTGACGAGTTATAAGGCATTTGATTTTTGGAGATGTGAGGTACCAGCGCATGGAAACGATAGAGATCACTCCAGAAAGCCTTAGAACGAATAGTACCGAATAAAGTGAACGGCAAAAAAGCGGCCAAAAATTATCTGAAAAGATTCATTAAAAAAATGAGGATAATTTCCCATTATTTTCCCAGGTGTTTTAAGGACGGACACAGGTGCCTTAATGTCCACGAAGACGTTGCTGAGGATGGCATTAGACCTTTTACAATAGGAACACGAGGAAGGGACCTGTATTGGTACCTCATACGCGTCTAGACTCGTAAAGAAATTATTTCTAGCTGAGCCAAAAGCACAAATTGTTTAATCCCAGCACCAGTTATATAGTTAATGTTTTCGATGCCATTACTTTAATGAAACAGCCCCATTTAGTATAACTGCATCCCATTAGCCTTATTTCGCGGAATGATATTATGATGGGAAATGTTTAGTTCGAAATCTTTTCAAGGGAGTCAATTATGCGAATTGGGTTTTAGGGACCATCGGATTCCTGTAGGGCTGAATGCCACGTACGCCAGACGCAATCAGACCCCCTGATGACTAACAGAACCTAAGAGCTATTATCTTCAATTAGCCCAGGACCAGTTCCAGTGAAAAGAGTCCTGTTGTTACCCAGGATCTTTCTAAAGGCATTCCTGCAGCTCAAGACTATACATACACTGTTTCTAGTAGCAGGTAAATATAGACTCCATTGGAGTGATAAGTTCTTTGATAAGACTGTACACCCATTGTCTTGTCACCTCGATCATCTATATCAGCACTGAACCCATGATATATAGAAATACCTGGAAGTATTCAATATTGAGAAAATTTTCAATGGCGTCGATGCCACTCGATAAGAAACACTTATTCCCTGATTCCCGCCAAGCGTCAGTGATATTCTAACATCAAGTATACATCAAGGTTGCACTGCTTTCACCTCCGCCTTCATTTTTGCCACTTGCAGAGTTTTCAGACCGTTGGCAAGGTTCTCGATGCTATTCAGTGGATTCCAAACCCCCATGCCAGTAAAAAGAAAAAAAAAAGAGCCTCAAAAACTCTTGAATTCCTTCAGGGCGGATCTCCCTTTTATGAGTTTTGGAATATTAATCGTGATGGGTGTCAGCTTCATTGATCGTGTTGCAAAAGATATTTTGTACTAAAAAATGAAAATAAAAAAGGGAATAGGATGGAGGTCATCATGAGAGAGAGAGAGAGAGAGAGAGAGAGAGAGAGAGAGAGAGAGAGAGAGGTCACCACACACACACACACACACACACACACACACACACACACATCTCCTACTGTATATTGACCATTCGTTTCATTATTTCAGAATATATAGTTCTTCCCAGGCTTGTGACGCGAGTGAAATAGAGAACAGATAAAAACCTATAATCCTTATTTATCCTGTTGTAAATTGCTCGTCTTATCGAATGTCTCTGTGGCTTCCAGTGAAACTGGTTGATCGATCAATGAGTTTGTGTGTATTGATTTGGAGGCATCGGTGGTGTTGATGCTGTAGCCCAGAGCTGTTCAGGTGGCGGCCCGCGGGCCAAATCCGGCCCTTGAGTGGTTTTTGATCGGGCCATTGACTGACTCGGAAGAATTAAGATGAATTAATGAATTCATTTAAGTGCTTACGAATCTTTACATAAATAGATTTTTTTTTCGTAACCAACTGTATTTATTATCTTAATAAATTAATAAAACAAGTGATCAGTTGTGATAATTAGTTGTACTAAATGTGTGTGGAGAGAGAGAAAAAAAAAGGATGTATTATAAATGTTTGGCTCCTCCATCATTTTGAGTTTCATAATCCGGCACAACTCGTACAGTAATTGAATAGTCCTGGTGTAGCAGCCTCAAGTGATGGATGGCCCTTTTTAAACTCACCTCAGGCGAGCCCCATGTTGAAGGACCAGCCCACAGAGCGAGAGTCTCCACTGCAAATAAAACGTACTGTGGCCCCAGGTGGCGGAGGTTACTCTCGATGACGAACTCCAACACTGGAGGACACATTGTAAGACCAGGTGAGAGATTCGAGCCACAAGAAGAATGACTGTAAATCCAAATGGTGGACGACAGCCCCAGTGGACACACTGTAATCCAAGTTGATAGAGTTTTATCCCAGCTTGATGGTTGGCAGTGATGGACTGTAGTCCCAAGGGACGGGATTGTGAATCCCAGCCAAGAGGATTTTTCCTCAATGATCAAAGTTTCAGTCACGGGCAGAAGAAGTCTTCAGCGAGGCTAGGCTTTAAGAAGAATGGAGAGGTGTAGAATGAAGATCCTACATTTCTCAAGGAGGTTTGGAAACCTCGTTGATGAAATAGGGCAGTTGCTGGATGTCTGGAAAAAACTATGGAAAAAGAATGTTATAGATAAGCTAGTGAAGATTGGGAACGAGGAGGAGGAGGAGGTACAGGGTGTATGCAGGGGGGAAAGATGTTAAGACTGACGTGGTAATGCCTTGATTTTTGTGAGACAGAAAGCAGTAATATCATTCCTGACGTGGAGGATGTAATATGGTTCCGAGCACTACTCCAGCACTGCTGGGTTTGGATGTTAGTGTGTCTATATAGTACCATCTCTAGTTTTCGTCTCAGGTGATCGACTCCTGCCTCAGGTTAACACACTTTAGCCCCGTAGATGAAGACACTGACCTCTTAATCTGCGAACTCTACTTCCCAGACTCAACACTGCCCCGGCCGACGTTCTTGAGCCCAAAGTGGAATACTCTAGTTTTCAATTTTCACCCCACTCTCCAGAGACAAGACTTTAAATCTTAAGCTTCAGTTAACATTTGTAATTAAGGATGGATCTAATATTCCTTTCACGAGTTGCTTACCCGGGCATCAGTTTCAGAGCCCTGGCGAAGGTCTGTCGTGGCTTGTTAAGCTTTACCCTAGATACGGGGGACGAATTACGTGTGGACTGTTACGCCTAAGTGAAATCATTTCATGACTAAGTGACAGGCTGTAACCCCAGGTTGCAGACTGGAGCCCCAAGGGGCAAACGCTCGCCCCGAACGATACTTGAAGGGACGAACTTCGTACATCTAGACTAATAGATGACGAACTTCAGCGAGATAAAAGAAATCTTTCGCTACATCACAGATCTTAGCCCATCAAGATGATGAGCTCTAAACGCTGATGTCAAACTTTGATACCACGAGACAGTCTGTAGCCCCGCCTGACGGCTCCATATGAAGGACTGTACCAGACTGTAACCCCAGTTGATAGACCTTAGCTCCAGCAAAGTACAAGTGTAAGTCCTGGGTAGCGACTGTAGGCATGGTGACTGGCGTTCAGTTCTTCATTATGGACTGCAGCCCAGGATGACGAACTGAAGTGACAGGACTCCTGCTGTCGACAACGGAACACTTTTTTCCAGTTAATGGACTTTGGTCCTGGGAGGAGAAGTCTTCACTTATGTACCGGACTCTTGTTGCCAACGCGAAGGACTTCATCCCTAATTTAGCCTTATCTGATGAACTGTGGTGCCAGGCGATGGCTTCGCCGATGGCCAATATTCCCCGATGGCTTTCACACCCAGGTGCTGACCTTCAGCTCCACCTGACGAGATCTAGCACCAAGTGACTGTCCCTGGTTCCAGGTGATCGCCTTTGGTTCCAGGTGACCACCTCTAGTTCCAAGCGACTGTCTCTAGTTCCAGGTGACTGTCTCTTAGATCCAGGTGACCGTGTCTAGTTCCAGGTGACCGTGTTTACTTTCAGGTGATCGTTTCGATTTCCAGGCGACTCTCGGTAACCCCAGGTGGCAATATTTAGCTCCAGTCTATATGTGACTGTCAATGATCTTTCACCGCAGTTGAATGACCCGAGCACCAGAGTAGAGACTTAATCTCAGATGATGAACTCCAGCCCAAAATAACGAGGTGTAACTTCAGGTAACAAGCACCATTTAACGGAAGGTGGACTCTGGAATCATAAGTGACATCTCTTAACGATAAATGGCCGACTTTAAGCAATCAGACAGTGGCTCCTAACCAGCTCTCGAGGTAGATAATGGTCTCGATTCTTCTTTCTGAGGATCTAGTCGTAAGGGCAATGCTGGTAACTTAAAGCCGCAGCTGACTCTAAACCTCACGCGTCAACCTTCAATCGCAGTCGATCGACTCTTGACTTACAATGGTTTCGAAAGCCCTGCCTTGCCTCCAGGGATTTGTAGGTGTTCTTTAAAGGGCCTTTATCCGAATGGCCGGCATAATACAGCTGGAAGAAGGCAAGCTACTTTTCCACCCACTAATGCTAACAGCTCCTGAGCCTTTGTAGGCTTCGCCTTTGTTACAAGCAACACACAAAAGAGCGTCTGGTCCATTTGTGTTGAGTACGGAGCTTTGTATTTCTGGACCCCTTTGTTCGCATGTTAAACGAGTTCACCAGCGGATGTTTTGCATTAATGATGGCTCGGGACAAGAGAACCTTGAACTACATGTATTGGCACGGCACTCATGACGATCGTGTACCGTAGTAGTGCATGGTGTTCAGGGTTGTATAGTATGTGCTAGCAACTTACCGTTAGGTATTAACTATAGGTTTAGGCTATGGCAAGGCTCGTTGCCATCAATCTCCTTTGTTTTGGACGTTGATTCACTCGATACAACTTGTCTTCTTAGAACTTGGATTACTGATACAAGGTGAATTTTGGGTCTACTTCGAGATTCTGAGAGTGGTTACGACGTCTTGAGCAAAATTAGTCGATAGACCTAAAGAAGCCATTGGATTCGTAAGAATAGAATCACTTCCCCCTTTTCTTGCTCGCTCTATGCGCACTCACGCTTGACTGTACTGACATCATTATATTCGGAAACGACACCAAAAGTGCAATAAATAGTTGAATCCTGTTTTTACTCTGTAGGTCCTGGAGGACGGAACACTCCATATGTTCCACTTAAGACCCCTCATCTGGATACAGCAGGTCTCGTATTTGTCTCCCTGCTTGTGCCGACCGTAGTACTTGAAGAACAGTGGGTGTCTTTCGTTGCGTTGTTCTGATTCCAGCCCGTGTCACAGACAGTGCTATCCACTGGCAGTGGCTGGGGAACTCGCTTCTATCCTATATACCCCGGAGGAAACTTGTCGCCACTGGGACTAATCCTCCATCATTACCGGCGATAGCCTCTGTGTGTGTGTGTGTGTTGTTTTCCCCCTTGCCCTCGTGTGATGTTTTCCCCCTTGCCCTCGTGTGTTGTTTTCCACCTTGCCCTCGTGTGTAGTTTTCCCCTTGCTCCGCGATGCTTCTTAGTTGATCATTAGGGGTTCAGGAGAGAGATTCACGGAACACTTGATGGTTCGGGTTGTTGGTAGGAGGAATGTTGTCGATCTGTGGATGATACCTTCTTCGCTGAACCAGGTGACCCACGTTGGGACAATGAAGTGTTAAGTGTTGACCAACCAGAAGGCAAGATAAGATCACTAACACAAAGAAAATTTTGGAATCATTATAAAAATGACTTTGAATCCATGATTCATGGTAGAAAATCTCTGAAACTTTAGCTCAGCCTTGAAGACAAGTGGAGATATAACTAATTATCAGTCAAAGGGACACGAAGGAAATATCATCTAATTATCACCTGAGGGTATTCGTCGTCTTCAAGGTCGACCCGAAGGCATGACTGTGTCGGAGAACAATTCCCCTCAGCCAAGTGGGTGCCAAGAGATGTCATTAATGTCTCGAAAGAGCCATTTCTCGTCCGTGAGCCAGCACTGCACTCGCGGTCCGATATTATTGGCTCCTCACAGCGACCGTAACAAACCTGCACACACAAGCCTGTTTGTCTCGCGCCAAAAAAAAAAAAGAAAAGAGATAGTGTGGCGAGGTATCAAGATTAGTGGCTTTTGATAGCTTTTATTTTTTTTATTCTTTTTTTTTAGTTATTACAGTTTGAAGCGTATTTGCGACTGAGATCATGCGTGGTCTTGCGTTTCACTTGCTCGTGTATAACACATCCACAGTGTGTGATGCGTGTATCTGACGAACCAACCTGCTGGATTTTGTGTTCTGTGCTTGCTTTCCTCAGTCTCCACATCGCGTTAATGAGTCTGGTATGCAGTAAGTGAAGCAGGGGAAGCAGGCGGCCTTATACCACGCCAGCACGTCAAGACATTCCCTCCTGGATCCAGAGGCAGCGGTTCTCTTCATAAAGACTCCTCTCCTTGCAGAAGCTGGTGATGCTGAAGCCAAGGTCGTTGTGGTTGTCCATTCAGTCATGCCAGTCGGTTTTATCCCCTTCCTCGAATCGCTGTCTCCCGCGTTAGCGAGGTAGCGCAGGGAAACATATGGAGAATGGCCCAACCCAACAACATACACAATGTGTATACATAAACTCCCTCACACGCACATATACATACATATACATTTCATCGTATACACGCACAGACATGTACATATATACACATGTACATATTCATACTAGCTGCCTTCATCCATTTCCGTCGCCACCCCGCCGCACATGAAATAGCATACCTCCCATCCCCCCACCCCCACCCCCAACCCCCACTCCACACATAATGTCCTCCAGCGAAAAGGATTCGACTCCCCTCGCCATATTTTCGGGAGGTGTGTGTGTGTGTGTGTGTTATAGCACAATCAAGCTTTACAGTCAGTGCAGGTCGTGTAAGTTTTTACACCCACGGCCTTGTGAAAGAATATGTGTGGAGGTCGCTGGGAGAGAAGAAAAAGTGTATTGGACGACATAACATGAAGCAGCTTCCGAAGATTAGCTTTACAAGTGACTTTACCTGTCTTGTAGATGAGGCCATTAAGGGAATTAATTGGCAAATTAGTCCTAGCCTTTGAAGCCAGGTACCTCCTGCACACTGTGTTTGGTTGGTGGTGATCGTTACAGCCATCAGCCAGAGCTGCTGCGTTAAGGAACTAACCAAATGGCAAACACAAAGCTAACAGTCTATAACGAGGCATAGATGAGTATTCAGCTACTGGAAATGAGTTACGAAAATGGCTAGGATTATAGAGACTAATTTTACAGAAGATGGCACGAATGCTGTGTAGGAACGTTTTAGATATGGCGCATTGGTTCGAATCCTGGTTGCGTTAGTTGGTCGACAGTCAACCCAGATGTTCATCCATTTTCTAAGGGTTGGTCGATAAAATGGGCCTCGGTTGCCAGTCCCATCTCAGCTAGCATAAAAAAAAGTTACCTAATTACGGGGAAAGGATGGGTAGGCGAAGAGAGGCATGAATAGGTAGAGAGAGGGAAGGCCATTTGGTGGAAGCCAGAGCTGAGAGGACAATTGATCATTAATCAAAGATTGCCAACATTCGTGGGTAGCAGCATTACCTCCTCCCCACCGAACTGTTAGTCACACATTACGTTCACTGTGGGAGGCAGACGTCACCAAACGTGACTTTAATATGCCCTCAGTAAACTTAGAATCACTTTTCCCTCGTCGAATGCGTCTTTGGTTAACATATTCACTTTACAGCTTAACTACAACGTCCATAGACCTGAATTCACTTCGCCCTCCAAAAACGCATCTTAACTTCGCCCTCCAAAAACGCATCTTAACTTCACCCTCCAAAAACGCATCTTCACTTCACCCTCCAAAAACGCACTTTAACCTCACCCTCGACTAAAGAATTTTCACTCCATCCTCAGTACACCTGAATATATTCTACCATCGTCTTAACCTTTCCCAAGAGAGACTCGTCTTCACAACACGCTCATCTTCGATGCACCCTCGACACTATTAACTTTTCACCAGACCCAGATCAAGACGCATTTTCCCTCCTCTAAGCTTGCCGATTGATGGAAAGAATTCACAGTAGAACAAGAAGAAACTGAGCAAAGACTATGCGTTTTTTCTCCTACAAACGGAGACGTCAACATGGAAAAGATGGCTAGTGTGAAAGCCAAGAAAGGTGTTACCGGGCTCCACCTACAAGAGGTAACAACGGAAGAGAAAAGTTAATTCGACGAGGCTTTATCACTGGGAGAACAGTGTCGTAAAAGAACTTGTCGCTCTAAAGGACTCTACATTTCTCTGCTACGGGGAGTGACGCAGGCTTGGGCTGCAGGAGCTTTTAGAAAAGTCTTGGGTAATACCACGACTCTCTCATAGCAATTGGTCTTGCGTTAATTATGTAATCATGAATGATAATTATAATAGTGAGAAGGACTGATACCCCCGAGTGAGAGTAATTGAGACAGTGAGATGAGTACGGGAGTCAAGAGCAAACTGAAAGTGATAGAGGGAGACAATAACAGATAAATAACATTTCATGAGTACGGGAAGACAGGAGACACATGGACACAATGAACGCCAGCAAACATGAAGCCGACTGAAGTCAAAGCACCAACGGCTTTGACGGGATTCTGAGAAGGAAACATTTCATAAGTGAATATGTAACTTTGATGATGTCTTTCCTCCAGCACTATTTAAAAAGGATTAATTTTTTCCATCACTTTCACGAGAACCCTTGCGTTTGTTTGCTCCATTTCTTGTATTTGGGGGAGGGGATATTTCCAATTGGGTCAAGCCCAAGCCTCCAGAAGAAAGAAAACGGAACCTTCGCTCCTGCCTGGAACCTTTTTGATGTATTAATGATACTGCTGAGAGAATATCCTGGAAGAGAGGATTCCATGAAGTTAAAGTTCTGGGGAGACGCAGGTAGCATGTAATGAGTGATGAGTGCGAGTGACACCTAGCATACGGAGTCTTGGGTAGTGAGTGTCAGTACCTGAAGGACAGTGTTAAGAACAGTGTTGATTCAGAGTTCCCGATGTTTGATATGGTTATTCTTAAGGATAATGTCGCTTACAGAGTTACTGACAAGTGTTGGTGTTGTAGTCTTCGGTGGTAAGTGTCTGTCTGTGTACCTGATGGACAGTATTAAGAATAATGTTACTTTGTGATTAACTGTTAAAAGTGGAATGGCGAAGAGTAGAGGGAGAGGAAGCTAAGGCAAAGACAGTAGCAGAAAACCGAAAATAAAAGAAAATTGACAAATACGAGAGGAACGATTTGGGGAAAGGATGGAAGATAATAACTAGGAAAGAGAGAGAGAGAGAGAGAGAGAGAGAGAGAGAGAGAGAGAGAGAGAGAGAGAGAGAGAGAGAGAACAAGTATAAAGGAAAACTAATATGGAAGGTTGAAGGAAATGAAAGTTTAAGACTTAACAAAAGAAATGCGGAGGAAAAAGGAACAATTCTGGCAAGGATGGAAGGACGTTATGAGGGGAACCAGAGAGAGAGAGAGAGAGAGAGAGAGAGAGAGAGAGGAAAGAAGATGCAGGAAGATAAAGGAAGCAAGAAATCTATATAGGAAAACTGGTTAAGAATGAAGGACTTTTAAGAATTTAAAAGTAAAGATCTGAATTATACTCGGTTGACGTAATGCAGAACCCCCATCTGTTTCATAATCTTGGCAATATTTTCGTTTTTGTTCAGAATTCGAGAGGACTCGAGGGTATAAGACAGATCCAGAGGTAAATACATATACACCGTTTGATGACTCGGTGCGAAGATTTCATTTTCATCTAAATCGAAAACGGATCTTTTCATCTCCACCCACTCGCCCCAGCTCCCAAACACGTAGGGAATATTGACCAGGGCTCGACTGGTCGTTTTGAACCACACTGAAGCCGACTTTGCCCAGACCAGACGCATCGTATGAATATTAGGGTCCTCGCGAGTGTAGACACTCCTCCCCGTACTGTACAAGGGAGAAAATGACTCGTTGCAGACGAGTTGATGACACGTCAGTACAGGGACCAGATTTATGTATAACGTGTCTGAAACACGAAACATAATTTCTTCTTCACATGGGCTTCCATGGTGTATTGGTTAGCATTGCTGACCATAATTCACGTACGGGTTCATATCTTGGGCGCGGCAGTCAGCCCACAGCTAATTAGGATGTTCATTTTCCTCTCGAGGCTGGTCGATGAATGTTTACCGGGTTTAGGCTGCGATATATCTCCCCTGATGATGTGAATATTATACGAAAGTGCACTTGGGAACTTACCGTGTTTCACTTGCTCATGGACTCGTAGGAATATATATATATATATATATATATATATATATATATATATATATATATATATATATATATATATATATCCTCCAGTTTTTCTCCATTCAAACTTACCTCCCAATTGACTTGACCCTCAACCCTACTGTACCTAATGACCTTGCTCTTATTCACATTTACTCTCAACTTGCTTCTTTCACACACTTTACCAAACTCAGTCACCAGCTTCTGCAGTTTCTCACATGAATCAGCCACCAACGCTATATCATCACCGAACAACAACTGACTCACTTCCCAAGCTCTCTCATCCCCAACAGACTTCATACTTGCCCCTCTTTCCAAAACTCTTGCATTCACCTCCCTAACAACCCCATCCATAAACAAATTAAAGAACCATGGAGACATCACACACCCCTGCCGCATACCTACATTCACTGAGAACCAATCACTTTCCTCTCTTCCTACACGTACACATGCCGTACATCCTCGATAAAAACTTTTCACTGCTTCTAACAACTTGCCTCCCACACCATATATTCTTAATACCTTCCACCGAGCATCTCTATCAACTCTTATCATATGCCTTCTCCAGATCCATAAATGCTACATACAAATCCATTTGCTTTTCTAAGTATTTCTCACATACATTCTTCAAAGCAAACACCTGATCCACACATCCTCTACCACTTCTGAAACCACACTGCTCTTCCACAATCTGATGCTCTGTACATGCCTTCACCCTCTCAATCAATACCCTCCCATATGATTTACCAGGAATACTCAACAAACTTATACCTCTGTAATTTGAGCACTCACTCTTATCCCCTTTGCCTTTGTACAATGGCACTATGCACGCATTCCGCCAACCCTCAGGCACCTCACCATGAATCATACATACATTAGATAACCTTACCAACCAGTCAATAATACAGTCACCCCTTTTTTGATAAATTCCACTGCAATACCATCCAAACCTGCTGCCTTGCCGGCTTTCATCTTCCGCAAAGCTTTTACTACCTCTTCTCTGTTTACCAAATCATTTTCCCTAACCCTCTCACTTTGCACACCACCTCGACCAAAACACCCTATATCTGCCACTCTATCATCAAACACATTCAACAAACCTTCAAAATACTCACTCCATCTCCTTCTCACATCACCACTACTTGTTATCACCTCCCCATTTGCGCCCTTCACTGAAGCTCCCATTTGCTCCCTTGTCTTACACACTTTATTTACCTCCTTCCAGAACATCTTTTTATTCTCCCTAAAATTTAATGATACTCTCTCACCCCAACTCTCATTTGCCCTCTTTTTCACCTCTTGCACCTTTCTCTTGACCTCCTGCCTCTTTCTTTTATACATCTCCCACTCAATTGCATTTTTTCCCAGCAAAAATCGTCCAAATGCCTCTCTCTTCTCTTTCACTAATACTCTTACTTCTTCATCCCACCACTCACTACCCTTTCTAATCAACCCACCTCCCACTCTTCTCATGCCACAAGCATCTTTTGCGCAATCCATCACTGATTCCCTAAATACATCCCATTCCTCCCCCATATATATATACACACACACTCACAAGGCTAAAAGACGGGCCAGTACGAGTGGAAAATAAAGCTTTCTTTCTGTAAAACACACACACACACACACACACACACACACACACACACTTTTTAACTCACAGCAAACCTGATTTTAGCGGTCACGTTTGCAGCTGGGCGAAGAATCCTAACGAACCTGACCAGGGATTGGAACCTTGACATGTGGCACTGTTTACAGATGCGACTCAACGCGAAGATCTTCAGAAAAATATCGTTAACTGCCTAAGATGTTGGTGTCTGGACACACACACACACACACACACACACACACACATGCATCCGAGTCGAGAACCACACAGAAAGTAGAGAGGTATGGAGTATACAAGTGACATTGAGAATAGCACTGGCTATAGTAGTATTAGCAGGAGACTGATACATACACACACATACGAGGTGCAGATGGTCTTTGAAAGTCAGGCAGTAAAATTCCCGAATTCTGCGCGAAATTATAAGATAAATGTTTCAGAATTTACCGCAGCGTGAAGGGAAAGATAAAAGAAAGAAAGAAATAGAGGAGATGGCCACAAGGGTTTCATGAAATCCCCCCCCCCCAATATATGCCTTGACCTTCAACACACACACACACACACACACACACACAGCATGTGTGTCGACGTCCCGTTCGCTCTGAGTAAACACGTAATTTACCGAGATGAAATCATTTTTTCGATTCATATCGGCGCTTTGAATTACCACGCTGTGTTTATGACTATCATTTCATTTTTTTTTTTTTGTGGGGAAGTGGGGGTCGAACTGGAAAATTTTGACGTAAGGTAATTGGCAATATAAACCTAGATTGATTATAACCATACGTTTAATACGGTTGATTATAAAATGGTGGGTCTGTCTTCAAGAGAAGCCTTGTTAGTGGGTGATTTGACAGTATCGTCTGCACCAGGAAACGATCGTGTGCAACGAGCGTTGTAATGACCATATTGATACAACCCAGTCGTTGACCAGATCTGTAAGGAAGAAGGTAATGTTAAGTTGCCTTGGAATCCCTCCCGACATTAGATGACACAGGTGGTTCGTTCATGGTGATTGCACCTCTGCTGCCTTTTCTGATCATACTGCTGCTGTTGTTGTTTTGTTGTTGTTGTTGTTGTTGTTGTATTACCACAGCTGTTGTTGTTGTATTACCACAGCTGTTGTGGTTGTTAATGTTACATCAGTCGTGGGCGTTGGTCTGGCCTGGTTGTGGGTGTTCGAGGTGTTGCTGTGCTCCTCCTCCTCCTCCCTCTTGCTGGTGATGATCTTGTTGGTGCTACTGCTGTTGTCGGTGCTCCTCCTGTTCTTGTACTGTTGCTGTTGGTGATGTTATGACTACTGTTGTTGCTGGTGCTGCTACTGCTACTGTTTTCGTGCTGTTTTTGCTACTGTTGGTGCTGCTACTGCTACTGTTCGTGCTGTTTTTGCTACTGTTGGTGATGGTGCTGTTACTGTTCGTGTTGTTTTTGCTACTGTTGGTGCTGCTACTGTTAGTGCTGTTTTTGCTACTGTTGGTGTTGGTGCTGCTACTGTTCGTGCTGTTTTCTGCTACTGTTGGTGCTGCTACTGTTCGTGCTGTTTTTGCTACTGTTGGTGATGGTGCTGCTGCTGTTCGTGCTGTTTTTGCTACTGTTGGTGCTGCTACTGCTACTGTTCGTGCTGTTTTTGCTACTGTTGGTGATGGTGCTGCTGCTGTTCGTGCTGTTTTTGCTACTGTTGGTGCTGCTACTGCTACTGTTCGTGCTGTTTTTGCTACTGTTGGTGATGGTGCTGTTACTGTTCGTGCTGTTTTTGCTACTGTTGTGCTGCTACTGCTACTGTTCGTGCTGTTTTTGCTACTGTTGGTGCTGCTACTGCTACTGTTCGTGCTGTTTTTGCTACTGTTGGTGATGGTGCTGTTACTGTTCGTGATGTTTTTGCTACTGTTGGTGCTGCTACTGTTCATGCTGTTTTTGCTACTGTTGGTGCTGCTGCTGCTACTGTTCGTGCTGTTTTTGCTACTGTTGGTGCTGCTACTGTTCGTGCTGTTTTTGCTACTGTTGGTGCTGCTACTGTTCGTGCTGTTTTTGCTACTGTTGGTGCTGCTGCTGCTACTGTTCGTGCTGTTTTTGCTACTGTTGGTGCTGCTACTGTTCATGCTGTTTTTGCTACAGTTGGTGGTGCTGCTGCTACTGTTCGTGCTGTTTTTGCTACTGTTGGTGCTGCTACTGTTCGTGCTGTTTTTGCTACTGTTGGTGATGGTGCTGTTACTGTTTGTGCTGTTTTTGCTACTGTTGTTGCTGCTGCTGCTACTGTTCGTGCTGTTTTTGCTACTGTTGGTGCTGCTACTGCTACTGTTCGTGCTGTTTTTGCTACTGTTGGTGCTGCTACTGCTACTGTTCGTGCTGTTTTTTGCTACTGTTGGTGCTGTTACTGTTCGTGCTGATTTTGTTACTGTTGGTTGTGGTGCTACTACTGTTCGTGCTGTTTTTGCTACTGTTGGTTGTGGTGCTGCTACTGTTCGTGCTATTTTTGCTACTGTTGTTGCTGCTACTGCTACTGTTCGTGCTGTTTTTGCTACTGTTGGTGCTGCTACTGCTACTGTTCGTGCTGTTTTTGCTACTGTTGGTGCTGCTACTGCTACTGTTCGTGCTGTTTTTGCTACTGTTGGTTGTGGTGCTGCTACTGTTCGTGCTGTTTTTGCTACTGTTGTTTGTGGTGCTGCTACTGTTTGTGCTGTTTTTGCTACTGTTGGTTGTGGTGCTGCTACTGTTCGTGCTATTTTAACTACTGTTGTTGCTGCTACTGCTACTGTTCGTGCTCCTGCTGCTACTGTTGGTGCTGCTACTTCTGTTGTTCGTGCTGTTTTATACTGTTGGTGCTATTTTTGCTACCACTACTACTGCTATTGTTCGTGCTGCTCCTGTTAGTGCTACTGTTAGTGCTACTGTTAGTGCTGGTGTTGCTACTACTGCAGGGTTATGTGCTGGTGTTGCTGTTGATGCTAAGTGTACTGTTGCTGCTGTTACAACAGCTGTTTATGTGCTGTAGATGTTTTGCTACTGATGTTACTGCTAGTAACGTCTTTGTTACGAGTCTTGCTGAATTACTGTTGCTGTCCCCTTTTTCTACTCCTGTTGTAGTCGTCACCGTTGCCACTGGTCAAGCGCGTTCTCTCCCGTTACTCCTGTTGCTGCTACCGTTGCCGCTATTACTGGATGTCTCTCTTCCTTCATGCCGTTACTGTGTGTTCGTTCTCTGTTGCTGCCGAAGATTTTTTTTGATTTTTGGTTTTTTTTTTCAGTTCCCCCTTTGTTCCTGTTATTATTGCCCGTGATATTAACGTTTTCTCTCGCGTTTTTTGTTGTTGTTTACCTCCCACGTTTTCGATGCATATATTTTGGTCTTGTTTACAGCAGCTGTGTCCTGCCTCGCTATTACGACGTCTGATATTTTTTTTTTTCTTTTCTCGACCTGTTGGAGAGAACGACCCCGTTGTATTAGGTTTAAGGCATTAGTGGTTCACTTGATATGTCGATATCCCGAGACAGAATCTCTCTCTCTCTCTCTCTCTCTCTCTCTCTCTCTCTCTCTCTCTCTCTCTCTCTCTCTCTCTCTCTCCAGTACTGGGATTATAACATCTCCACTCGGCTCTTTTTGTTGTGGGGGCAGATAGTCGAAAAGTCCTTACGTGAATATAAACTGGAATTAAAGGATCGTGAACTGGTGCTTGTGTGTGTGTGTGTGTGTGTGGCGGGAGGGTATCATTCCTTGGCGATATGTTCTTTTATGAGCATTTGATGCAAGACGAGCGGGAGGGCTGGTCCACCACGCCAGCAGTGATGCACTCAGACAGCCACCAGATGTTGCCGGCACCAGACAGGCAGCCCAGACAGATGTCACCCGCCAGGTGTGTCCTCCACCGCCAGGATTAATATGTTATCTGCTGGACTGCGAGTAAGATACGTGTTGTATTTTTGCACACTTTTTTTTTTTCATAGCTTAGACGTGCAATTGAATGTCCTTCGTAGATTTATGTGCGTGTGTGGTCAGTTGGAATAGTGTATGTGTGTGTGTGTGTGTGTGTGTGTGTGTGTGTGATTATATGTGTGTGTATATATATATATATATATATATATATATATATATATATATATATATATATATATATATATATATAAGATCACACTAGTCCGTGATAAGAGTTATGAAGGTGAAATCGCACTTTGATAGCTTATACAATTTCAACATGTAATTTTTCTATACATGTGGCACGACATTTTCATGGAGACAATCCACCTCATCAGGTGCCAAAAGTTTACTTATTTAAATCCCAACATCACACTTGAGTCCCGCCGTCCAGCACCAATCTGTACAGACCAACCACTGTCCGCTTTGTCTGGCAGTAACCGTTGTAAGGGAGAGTGATTAAGGTGGGTCACCTCTCTGCTGATTATGCCACACGTAACGTCATTGAATCTGTCTTAATTGCTAATACTAAAATCTTAAATTTGTCCCTAGGCAACTTTAAAGACCATCTTAGCATTAACCAAATCATTATGAGAGAAATGACAAAACACGAAAACATAAAGTTGTTCAAGACACATCCAGCTACCCAGGTCAACCCCCGCCACGTGACCCCCCTTAATCACTCTCCCTTACAACGGTTACTGCCAGACAAAGCGGACAGTGGTTGGTCTGTACAGATTGGTGCTGGACGGCGGGACTCAAGTGTGATGTTGGGATTTAAATAACTTTGTTAAGTACTGGCACCTGATGAGGTGGATTGTCTCCACGAAACATGTCGTGCCACATGTATAGAAAAATCACATGTTAAATAAAATTGTATGAAATCCCACTGAAGCGCGATTTCACCATGTATATATATATATATATATATATATATATATATATATATATATATATATATATATATATATATAATTTTTTTTTTTTTTTTTCATACTATTCGCCATTTCCTACGTTAGCGAGGGTAGTGCTAAGAACATGGGACTGGTCCTTTGAGGGAACATCCTCACCCCTTCTGCCCCTTCTTTTGAAAACAGAAAGAGAGGGGAGGATTTCCAGCCCTTCGCTCCCTTCCCTTTTAGTCGCCTTCTCCGACACGCAGGGAATACGTGGGGAAGTATTCTTTCTCCCCTATCCCCAGGGATATATATATATATATATATATATATATATATATATATATATATATATATATATATATATATATATATATATCTTCTTTTCTTTCAAACTGTTCGCCATTTCCCGCATTAGCGAGGTAGCGTTAAGAACAGAGGACTGGGCCTTTGAGGGAATACCCTCACCTGGCCCAATTCTCTGTTCCTTCTTTTGGAAAATTAAAAAAAAAAAAAAAAAAAAAAACGAGAGGGGAGGATTTCCAGCCCCCCGCTCCCTCCCCTTTTAGTCGCCTTTGGAATACGTGGGAAGTATTCTTTATCCCTTTTTTTTTTTTTTTTTTTTTTTTTTTTTTTTTTTTTTTCCAAAAGAAGGAACAGAGAAGAGGTCCAGGTGAGGATATTCCCTCAAAGGCCCAGTCCTCTGTTCTTAACGCTACCTCGCTATCGCGGGAAATAGCGAATAGTATGAAAAAAAAAAAAAAAAAAAAAAATATATATATATATATATATATATATATATTTCCGTGCTCGTGTGTGTGTGTGTGTGTGTGTGTGTGTGTTGATAAATTGAGGAAAGCTTGACTCCTGTTATTCTGTTTCATGTGGGTTTTTTAGATGTAATCTCCATTGCACCACTGTGGTTATTTTAATGTAGTACATCCAGTTTAGAGAAGTGACGGGCACCCAGGAAAGCAATAGGAGAAACTGACCCGTAGAATCACTGCTGAAGGCAGATGCAGAAAGGGTATTGAATGATAGGAATATAAAAAAAATTGCCGAAGTCCAAAGAGTGTGTAGGTGCACTGGGAATATAGCGTTAGGGCGAGTCTGACAGTCGAAATGGAGACAGGAATGATTTGAGCACGGAGGGAAATATACCGAATCCTTCTTAGCAAGAACCACTCGATGTTACCAGTACCAGCAGGCCGATCTTACCATCTAAAATGGTTCAGGGCATTCCAAGGCATTGCTAATGGGAACCATTGCTGAGCATCGTAACGGCACACGTTACCCTGACGAGTCCAAGGATACGTGGAGAAAATCCCAGAAGGCCTAGTCTCTAGTTGTACACTCAAGATTTGTTTTTCTGTTACTGTAACAGACGCGAGACATGGAGTAAAACACCATCCCTGTAAAAAGAATTGGAAATGACACAAGCTCAAAAGGATAGATTAATGCAGCGTAGTACTTTCCTGCAAGATATATACATCATAGATCTAAAGGCAGAGGTATTATTGATATGATGCACAGTTATCAAGCTGGTGGACACTACCTCAAACAGCCTGACTGATGAGAGGAACACACATTGGAACTTAGTTCCAGATCCAGATGTAGGAAAGTGTAGAGGAGTCTCCAATATGAATACAAGATGAAACGTAAAGTTTAAACTGCTTCGAGTATATCATTAGACGTGTGTAATCACATGTAACGAGAGATTTTTGTTTGGACATAATATTCTATTGTATAAATGGACGAATTTATATATATACCATATATATTCCTAGGATCTCCAATGCCTGGGAACACCGACACTTGTGCCTCTCTCCGCCTCCCTGCTAATCTTTCAAGGCCTGTGTCTCAGTGACTCACAGGGGATTTAGTGTCAAGCGTCGTAGTCATGTAGGAATCAGAAAGCTCAGAACATACGAGTTTTTTAAGATCCGTCGTTGACCTACACAGCCTTTCACTCCGCTGTATCACGAGGCAGCCTGCCTGATGCCAGTACGTCGATGGTCTTCAGTCTGCGAGGGGTCGCACAGAGCACGAGAAACGACCTCCCTGGTCTGCGGGGTCACGTAGTAGACCACGCCACTCGTCACTGGTAGGTCAGGAGGCAAGGGGTTTGCTGGTCACAGTGCTCTAGTTCGTCACTTTAGGCCTGTGCAGGTCGGGAGACATGGAGGCTCTCGTCCCCCAGTTCTTTAAGTCTTGTGTTGTTCTTCTGGGGACTCGCGTTATCTGGATACCCTGGCATCCACAGTCCACCACAGTCCACCGTAGTCTACCACTTCACTAGGACCACAGTCTACCACTCCGCTAGGACCACAGAGTACTACTCCACTCGGAGCTCCATATGTCCAGGCACCCTTGTGATAGTACTGTAGTCCACCGTGCCACTCGAAGCCCACAGGTGAGGAGGCAAAGAGCTCAAGGCTACATCTCCATTCAAAAGGGAGTGGCAGGCAGAGCGGGTCACCCAGCGCCTGTGTTGGGTCCTGGTCACCATGCATCTTTCCACCGAGATAGATTACGCATTGTTTTTACGTAGAGCAGAATCCTAGAAGACCAGGCCATCAACCAACACAGTGTGTATGAAGTATTCTTATATTTAGACTCCTTTTGGATCCGCAGATCACGATGTGTGTAAGTCATTTTCCTGTAAATGTAAGTGACATTGTAATGTTGTGATTGAAGTAATTGTGGCCATTATTTTATCATTGCTGTCTAGAGATGTAATGTTAGAGTGTACCGAAATGAATAGAGCTTTAAATAATGGCTTTGTCATCAGCAGTGTTAATTACATTCATGTAATTAATTTGAATTCGTGGGTCTCGTTAAAGCGCTCGGAACATTATGATTTATAAAGCTATTAATTTGACACGTGTTTAAATGTTCATAATACAGTCATGTGATATTTCTTTTTGCATAATTATATTACATAGTTTGTGATTAATATTTGATTATTGCTGTATGTTACGGGAGGAGATTTTGTTGTCCCTTTTTTGCCCCGTCGCAGTTATATTTACTTTGTAAGTATGACTTGCTTTGTCGTATACTTGCAGTGGAGTTATGTAGTTAACACGAACCACACAGACCCCAAGGTCCAAGCAGTTCCCCTTAAAAGAGGTGGCAGAAAAGGATAGCACAGCAAAGGCCCTCGACCCAGAGATATGGACAGAGAGGGAGAGGGGAGGCAGCTTAAAGTTACCCCCCGAGGCTCAAAAGAGGTAGTGTTTAACACTGTTCACGCCATGTCTACACTCTACGTGAAATGTGACCTCTTTATCAGGGAGAATGGTTGAGAGAGGAACGGACGAAAGAATAGGGGAAGACAAGAATGATTTTTTTTCCCGTAAGGCTGGAGAAGAAAGATGAATGACAGTGAAGGGGAGATGATGATGTATGGTTCCTTACTGGAGAGAGAGAGAGAGAGAGAGAGAGAGAGAGAGAGAGAGAGAGAGAGAGAGAGAGAGAGAGAGAGAGCAACAAGCCGAAGGGACGGAAGACTGAAAATGGAAAGGCATTCAGACATCTTAGATATGTCGACCAACTGAGAGAGAGGGAGGGAGAGAGAGAGAGAGAGAGAGAGAGAGAGAGAGAGAGAGAGAGAGAGAGAGAGAGAGAGAGAGAGAGGCTCCATGACCAGGTCGTGATCGTGGTGGGAGATAATGAAGTGGGGGGTGTACATAGTGATAGTTGTGTCTCCCCATGTAGTGGGGGAGATTAATACTGGGGGCGAAAGATGGTCTAAACATGGGATATTCTGTTTTCATCGTCTTATTATCCCATGGGACGGGGGAGGAATATTGCTCCCCACGTGTGTCTCCTTGTGTGTCTTGCGAAGACTACTAAGAGGAGGGTGAGACGGGAAGGTGGAAGTCCTCTACTCCTTTATTATAACTTTCTCAAAGAAGGAGGAAGATGAAGCAGCCGGGCGAGGATCCTTTTTTTTTTTTTTTTTTTTTTTTTTTTTTTCTCTCGAAGTCTCAAACTGTTTGTTTATGACGCTCCCTCGCTGAGGCGGGAAAGGGGAGCAAGTGCAAACTAGAAATTTTCTAGGTGTTTAAGCAAGATATTGGTGTTCCGAGAGAGAGAGAGAGAGAGATTACATACATAAACAAACCACACAGACCCAAGGTCCACGTAAGGTGATCTGGTCTAAATAGGGAGGGGAGAAAAATGCAGTCCCCTTAAAACCAGTAGAGGAAAAGGATAGCAAAGCACAGGCTCACGCCAGCAGGAAAACATATGGAAAAAAAATACCTTGCAGGAGTAATAAGCTTGAAGGAAATTTTTTATAGGAAAGTCACAAGGCAGAATGAACATGAATATGTCATGCATGTCATCACCAAACGACATGCATCCCTTCACTTTTTGTTATAGAGACAATAATATGGAGTCAAGTCAATTGGGAGGTGAGTTTGAATGGAGAAAAACTGGAGGAAGTGAAATGTTTTAGATATCTGGGAGTGGATCTGGCAGCGGATGGAACCATGGAAGCGGAAGTGGATCATAGGGTGGGGGAGGGGGCGAAAATTCTGGGGGCCTTGAAGAATGTGTGGAAGTCGAGAACATTATCTCGGAAAGCAAAAATGGGTATGTTTGAAGGAATAGTGGTTCCAACAATGTTGTATGGTTGCGAGGCGTGGGCATTGGATAGAGTTGTGCGCAGGAGGATGGATGTGCTGGAAATGAGATGTTTGAGGACAATGTGTGGTGTGAGGTGGTTTGATCGAGTGAGTAACGTAAGTGTAAGAGAGATGTGTGGAAATAAAAAGAGCGTGGTTGAGAGAGCAGAAGAGGGTGTTTTGAAGTGGTTTGGGCACATGGAGAGAATGAGTGAGGAAAGATTGACCAAGAGGATATATGTGTCGGAGGTGGAGGGAACGAGGAGAAGAGGGAGACCAAATTGGAGGTGGAAAAATATGAGTTCCAGCCTCGCGACTTGCCATGTCTATACTATTCATGATCAACAGTGGTACAGTAATTCTAACTTCCCCTCTCAGAGCAGGTGACATGGGTTTGTGAATTTTGGTATGTTACGGTAGCGATGGCCAGGGAGAGATGAGTGGTTGAGAAAGTAGTATGATACACCACTACTACATTATGATGACTGATTAAAATGATTTATTCATAACTGGGGAGCGACAAGCGCTGATCAAGTCTGATACTTAGGATATCAAGCGTGTTGCTCCGAAGAACATTTCCCAGGAGCATACGCCGAGCCTCAGTAATGTCTTAGGTGAAGAAATGTGTCGTACACTCCAGATGAACTGTGTGATCTCTTGACCTTTTTGTTCGCTGGGAAATCGAGCATCCTCAGGTGTTCCTTGTAGAGAGACATTCTTTGCCCATATTCTTATAACCTGTTAGTATAAAAAGGATCACCTCTTTATCACTAGACCATAGAGACTTGCCCTAAAAACTGCGTCATCATCGAGGTGAAAATAAAAAAAAGGTTTATTCAACTCCTCCTAACACTGCGATGTGCACCATGAAGCCAGCCACCTTGGGGGAAAGAGCCACTCTCAAGCCATCGACAAGAGGATGCTCCTACTGTCAGTTGAGACCGCGCACCGCCGTAACACCTCATCGGCCAGAACTTGCTGCTGGTGAAATATATTCCCTCGCTAACTTCAACGAAGTTGCCGGAAATATGTGTCTTTGTTTGGGCGCGACAGGCTTTTGGCAGGAGTGTAAGGCGCCACCACCGATATTTGCTTCTGTATCCTGACAACTGTCTCTTGGTTCCTGTTCATGTGGGGATCTTTTTCTTTCTTCTGTGTTGAGTGTTGATAGTATGCGAAGTGTTTTAAACCCACACACACACACACATTTCAGACCTTACTGGTAGAATGAAATATATGGTGTAGTATTATTGTGAAAACCCACACACACACATTTCAAACCTTACTGGTAGAATGAAATATATGGTGTAGTATTATCGTGAAAATGGAGTGATTCGAATTGATTTGCGATGTAAACTTGTTTTGATCTAGTTGAAACTTTTCTTTCAAAAAGGAATGCAATTCATTTTGCGGTTTTTGGTGTAAAAAAAAAAAGATAATTTAGACTTTGTCGTGTGTGGCTTATTCTTACAATAAGTCGTAAATAATATGATTGACGAGTGTAAGTCGTTAACTTGATCACAAGGGCGTTATATCATTCCAGGAAAATTTCACTGATGTTCTAGCTCAGAAAACGTAAGGTCGGGGTTGGCTTTCACGTATTACACCATGATAAGCAACAATCTCTTCGTGGTCTTGGCTCCACTATGGTATATGTGCTTTTTGGTATCCAACAAAGCCCTCGCCTATGGTAGGGATGTACTGTAGACTACATGTGACACCTTTCCAGTATACCAAAGAAAATGGAACAATTTCTTCAGTCCATCCTCATATCACCCTCCGTTCTCTGTTCCCGTAGATACGTTTTCTGTGAACAACCGCGAATGGAACTGCGTTCGTAGGCAGACATATCTAACCATATCCCAGCTTCGGGTGTGAATGATTTGCCTCCTGAGTATTTACTGTGCCTGGCTATAGCTTTGCGTGTTTCGATCGCTGTAGGTAAGCCAGACTTCTGCTTCACTTCGTGGAGGAGGATGGATGGTAGCAGCCCAGCCCTTCCAAGGATCCCAGTCTCTCTCAACCCCGAGGGTCGTTCTCGTGTAGATCCCGCATTCCGTGGCAGCTCCCCTGGTACTGTGCAGTGCTGTTCCCCGATCATCAGTCGCCTGTCCTTCTACCTCGGATGGTGTCGCAGGCAGACGCGTCCTCGACGGTCGCCATAGACGATTTCACAGCTGGGACTTAGGTCGACGGTTCAGATGGGTCTTCCAGCTGCGTCCAAGGAATGAATTTGGTTTTGATCCACAAGGCCAGATGGCCATCGTAAGTGTGCCTACTGTGTCGCTATATTACGACTGTGCTCCTCCAATATTACTACGCGTGGAGCGTCTCCTAGACTCTTCTTTGTTTACCATGACACACTCGCTGTTCCAGGGCTGATATGACAGCAAGCGAGTAGATGTGGGCAAGACGATTCTTCGCTTTATTTCTGAGGCTGCCTCGCTATGTGGGAAGCTGCCAATATGATAGATAGATACTTATCATCTTTGTATGCACTACCGGACTGTAGCTGCTTGTGGTTACATGCCAAAGATAAGACTGGTGAAAGAACTTAATGCTTCAAAGGAATCCATTACCTCCCTGCTACTGAATGTAGGGCACGTTTTAGGCTGAAGGAGCCCCTGGGGAAGCAGCCTTGGTTCCGTATGGCTGTGATGCTAGTGTTATCATTATCCATACACGAGAGATCTGCGTAGGAGGGTGACTGCTCCTCAGTTACTATTTTTTGCGTAGCGTCTCGTGTACCACTCCTGAAGTCGTCCATCAGGGGAGTTTCTGAGTCACAGGAGCCACAGCAAGGTCATGTCTGCTTAAACTGTCTGGACCACTGCCAGGCGAGTTTCCACACTGACGCAGATGGCTACACTCTAACCTTTTCTGTTGCAAGACAACCGATGCTGCGTCAGTGCAGACCATCGCTGGATGGCTGGGTACGCCACGTCTAGTTGTATTTGGTGCCAAGAAATTACAGGTAATGGCTCATTGCCAGACAGGACTTTGTGACGCAAGAATGGATTACTGGAGTGTGGACGAGGGTGTTTGAAGATCCTACCGAGAAAATGGAAAGGGAAATATGATTTAAATGCGATTAGATATCCACTTACAGAATTTGCCAAGGGACGACATTAGACAGATAAGGGAATATCTTTCGGACATCTTTTAGACTAGGTAACCAAACTTGGGACAAGAAGATCTCTTACGTCTAGCACATCGAAAGACATGAGAAGGACATATGATAAGAGACCTGATGATCCATGATGATGATATCAGCTTTATAAAGTAAATTCATAAGAGATATTATAGTAAAGCAGAAGACTTGAGTGTTTTATACTATAATCGTCTTTCTGTGAGAGTGGAATTAAACAGAATGATTCGCTTTGAGAAAAGACTCCGTTTCACTCTCCCCTTAACCTCTTCCTTCTCCCGTTTCGTAGTCTTCTAACCCCGCTCCGTCGACTCGAACACCCTCTTCCACTTCCCCTGGGTCAGTGTGTGTGTGTGGCATCTTGGGCTGAGAGCAAGAGGAAGTAGAAACGGCAGCTTAATGTATTTTCCCCACTCCATTTACGATAACATCTCTCCATCAGATCTTTGTCCCGTGATCCGTCTTTGCCTTTCGCGTTGTATGGTGCGTAAACACTTTGAGAAGCCGACTTGTGAAAGACGTGAAGCCTTCGGCTCTGAAGGGCGTCCTCGGCGGATGCCGTATGCGAGTGTTATTGTCGATGGTGAACTTACACACACACACACACACACACACACACACACACACACATATACACACATACACACACACACACACACACTTGCTCGTCCGCCATCACGATCGTGTGGTTGAGCATAAGAATGGATGTATATGTTTGGGTCTGAGCGAGGGAAGACTATAGCCCTAAGATGGAAGAAAGCTATAAAAAAAACTCTCTCTCTCTCTCTCTCTCTCTCTCTCTCTCTCTCTCTCTCTCTCTCTCTCTCTCTCTCTCTCTCTCTCTCTCTCTACCTACGCTGTTTTGATGGTGGAATTGGTCGTCAACCCCGACAATTCCTTCTAATCCGGCGAATAACGGGATGGAAAAAGAAAAGTGCGGCGGGTCTTGCCCCGAAGCTAAGCTAAAGACCATTTTGGTGCATGTCCTTGTTGGGTTTTGATCGTTGAGGGAAGACATGTCGCCCAGGGCCACCTTGCGTTCTGCATTCATGGATTTCATATCTCGTTTTCCAATTGCAACTTGCCTGTCGAAGTATTTTCCCCATTTTATGTTATTCTCATCTCGTTCGTGTATGCTTTTTTAGATATACTTTATTTAAAGATATTAGATTTAGTTCACGTTTTATGCACAATCAGTTGTAGTTGTAGGAAATTCAATAGGTGGCTTAGATTTTATTTTGAGAGAGAGAGATCAGGCGCTGGTGCGTCTTTTGCACTTCCTTTGTTTATAGTTATCCGTGGACCATTTTCTGTGAAAGAATCCTGCTATGACGCAGGACCTTTCTGAAGACTCGTGCGCTATGTCCAAGTAGCGGGGAAATACAGACTCCTTTGCAGTGAGAAGTCCTTTGACGAGACTGTACTCCTAGTGTTATGACTGTGTCGAAGTTGATTCTTCAGTGGTGGTGTAACCTCGAGCAGGCGGAGTACGGTAACACCCCATCGTCCTTCAAGTAGGGATGTATCGACATCTATTCGCCGGCTGAAGGGAATGATAAGGCAATTAATGTGGCGCAGTTTTGCGAGGGCTGTTACGACCGGGTTCGAGTCCCCATCTTTGGTGCCTGGTTGCTTCGGCAGGTTCGTCATATGCCTTGACGTCCACACACACACACACCACACCACACACACACACACACCACACACACCCACACACACACTCACACACCACACACACACTCACACACCACACACACACTCACACACCACACACACACACACACACCACACACACACACACACTCACACACCACACACACACACCACACACACACACCACACACACACACACACACACCACACACACACACACACACACACACACACACACACACCACACACACACACCACACACACACACACACCACACACACACACCACACACACATACCACACACACACACACCACACACACACACCACACACACACACCACACACACATACCACACACACACACACCACACACACCACACACTCACACACACCACACACACACACACCGCATGGTTCATCAAGACGAGGCCTCCCGGTCTGATGAATGTTGTTAACACAGGCAAATCTCCTGTGTTGGTGTAACACGGTGGCAGTCTAGTAGTGAACCTGCTGAATTGTGATATACATTGGCGCTTCCTCCAGCTGCAGTCGAGACGTTTTCCCGATACGTTAATGAACAGCTGACGTCTTCAGTTGCTAGGAGTCCTACACCCAACACCTACACTGGGAATACCTAAGGACACATCCTTTGTACGGTAGCAACTAAGAGCGTTTTGTCCTACGGACGAACAGCCATCAATATGCTCCTAATCGAAAACATTTACCAACTTTCTCCAAGACGGGAGCAGCTGAAGGCATTTCCCTATATAATAACGGCTAAACACATTCCCCTATAGGAGAACAGCCAAAACTAATCTATTATATGGAAACAGCTGAATACTTTCCCCTATGCAAGAAGAGCTAGAACCTTTCCCCTATACGAGAACAGCTAAAAACTTTCCCCTATACGAGAACAGCTAAAACCTTTCCCCTATGCAAGAAGAGCTAGAACCTTTCCCCTATACGAGAACAGCTAAAAACTTTCCCCTATACGAGAACAGCTAAAACCTTTCCCCTATACGAGAACAGCTAAAACCTTTCCCCTATGCGAGAACAGCTAAAAACTTTCCCCTGTACGAGAACAGCTAAAAACTTTCCCCTATACGAGAACAGCTAAAAACTTTCCCCTATGCAAGAAGAGCTAGAACCTTTCCCCTATACGAGAACAGCTAAAAACTTTCCCCTATACGAGAATAGCTAAAACCTTTCCCCTATGCGAGAACAGCTAAAAACTTTCCCCTATACGAGAACAGCTAAAAATTTTCCCCTATACGAGAACAGCTAAAAACTTTCCCCTATACGAGAACAGCTAAAAACTTACCCATATATATGAATAGTTGCTTACGTACCCAATATGGTCGGCAGCGAGAGTTGAAAATACAAGTGGAAAAATATAATTCCTAAATGATGAACAAATATGACATGTTCTCCATATGAACGGTCGGTAAATTACTTTTTCCCGCCATGTCGAACGACCGTGAAGTATTCAATATAGGCAGGACAACACAGGCAACTGCAGTCTTAAAAGCATGAAATGAAAATCATTCTCGTGTATCGAGCGATGAAGAATTGTTGTGTTTTATACCTGCTAAACCAGCTGACGACTGTACTCGCTATGATGATGGTCCAGCGTAGGCTAGTTAAAAGTCAATAATGATGGACCTCTGTTGGTGTAGTGATCAACGTTGCTGACCATGGCGCATTCATGGACCACTCGGGGTCGAGCCCGCATAGGTTCGAAGAACCCTGGGCGCGGCAGTCGGTACACAGTGAACCCAGCTGTTCATCCTCCCTTAGGAGCTGGTCGATGAAAGAGGTACCTGGCTAAGTCTGGGATATGTATTTATCTATCCTCATCTACTACCTCTCTATCTATCTATAGCGTAAATGAGATGATAAAGGCATTCGTCTGACCGAGCCGTCTCACCTGACATGAACGAAAAATCAGAATTGTTCATACCGTTAACCCGGTGTTCTTTACGTTCTAAAAAATGGATCTACCGCTAAACAGCGAGGCATCCCTTGATGACTAATGGTCTCTGAAAGAAAAAAATCGCTTTGGGAAACTCGTTAGAAAGTCGGTTACCGGTCGATATGCCGTAGGAAATGCGCCATCAAAGGCCAGTCATTTATGAAGGCATGGGTCCAGGGTGGATGTTCCTGGTAGACGCTTTGTGTGTGTGTGTGTGTGTTTGTGGGGGGTGGGGAGGTGTCTGGTGACCTGAGTGAGTACCTGGGCCAGTAAACTCATGACAGAACAAAATTGTACATGTCATCTATACAACACACTGTACCAGACCTACGAAAACATAATCATCTTTTTTATATATTTTGTCAGGTAGTTGGATGCAGTTTTATGTCTCTGTCTGTCTGTCTGTCTGTCTCTCTCTCTCTCTCTCTCTCTCTCTCTCTCTCTCTCTCTCTCTCTCTCTCTAAGTGCTACCCCTGAACAGTCTTGTCGTAACTCCTCGTTACCTAGCTAGTTAGTTAGACAGGCTAAATGGAAGAAGATCGCATGTCATTCAAGAGGCGTAGTTTTACCGGTGACGTAATGCAAAAGAAATGTTGACGAAAACGTTTTGATCAAACGTGAAAACGTAAATCCCGAAGATCGTTCTGAAATACAGGATGATACAGGTACGACGAGACGAGGAAGAAAGATTATGAAATACAGGATGATACAGCGAAGTACAGGATGATACAGGTACGACGAGACGAGGAAGAAAGATTATGAAATACCGGATGATAATGAAATACAGGATGATAAAGGTACCACGAGACGAGTAAGAAAGATTATGATATACAGGATAATACAGCGAAATACAGGATGATACAGGTACCACGAGACGAGGAAGAAAGATTATGAAATACAGGATGATACAGCGAAATACAGGATGATACAGGTACGACGAGACGAGGAAGAAAGATTATGAAATACAGGATAATACAGCGAAATACAGGATGATACAGGTAACACGAGACGAGAAAGGAAGATTATGAAATACATGATAATACAGAGAAATACAGGATGATACAGGTAACACGAGACGAGGAAGAAAGACTATGAAATACAGGATAATACAGCGAAATACAGGATGATACAGGTAACACGAGACGAGGAAGAAAGATTATGAAATACAGGATAATACAGCGAGATACAGGATGATACAGGTACCACGAGACGAGGATGGAAGATTATGAAATGCATGATAATACAGCGAAATCCAGGATGATACAGGTAACACGAGACGAGGACTGAAGCTTAAATATGAATCACTAGTAACTTGTGAAAAAAAAAAAATGTGTATCCACGAACAGATGCGTTGAATCCTGGAGTAAGTCCCCATCTAATGTTGTTAGTACTAGATATATCCTTTAAGATGGTAAAACAAAATTACCATCAGTTCAGGTATCCATTTAATGAACATGATCGAAAAAAAAAGAAGCTATATTTAGCGACCCATTAAATTCCTATTCGCCTTCCAGACCTAGAGACAGTATTTCAGTGCAGCATTAGGTGGGATATGGTTATGCTACACTTGTTTTTATAGTACAATTTAACCTTTTCGTTCTATCCTGTTCAATTCCATGTAGGTTTACTTCTCAAATGCATGTTCATTCTTCCATTCTTTTACCCGTGTTGGCTGTTGTTGCTGGAGAGAGAGAGAGAGAGAGAGAGAGAGAGAGAGCAGCCCTCTTACTGTTCTATCGTAACTTCATCTACTTATCAAAGAGTAGATGAGAGTGAGGAAGAGTTGAGCTCCAGACAGACATCGCTATGGACCACTGGGCCCCTCTGTGTTGACTGCCTCTCCCAAGTACTTTCTTCTGTTCCTCTTTCATTTCATGCTTTGGACGAAAATAAAGTTCATTATGGTTAATTATTATCACTAATATTATATTTATTATCATTATTATTATTATTATGATTTTAGTATTCAGCCACCCTCGCGTCTCCACTTGCTCACCCACCACTGGTTTCTCTGCCGCACAGTTCTTCCTCATCCGTCATACACACCGTGCAACACAGTTCTCATCTATTCGCTCTTGGTAGAGAGGTGGGGAATGATAAAGGAGGCCAGCGGAAGGGAGTCTATCAAATTATTCAGAGGGGAAAAAATGACCTGACAGTTAAAAGGGACACTGTAATCTACTTAAGCTCTGACGCAGCCTCGTTCCGTGGGGTGGTGGGACGGGCGGGAGCGTAGGCTAACAAAGGAATGGATCATCATAACAAAATTCGTATTGGGAACTTTAGATAGCCTGGACACACAGAGACACACACACACGGAGAAAGATACAGCTGTGTCGTCCAGAGACACAGACACCAGGAACTTCCGTGAGGGTGACTGACTTCCCAGTCCACACTGTTCTGTATCATGGCATTATCTTGCCTCCAGATACTGCCTGGTTTGGTTTTCGGAATCTTTGGCATTATCTTGCCATCTCATACTGCATGGTTTGGTTTTCGGAATCTTTGGCATTATCTTACCCTCAGATACTGCATGGTTTGGTTTTCAGAATCTTTGGCATTATCTTGCCATCTCATACTGCATGGTTTCGTTTTCCAAATCTTCCACTTGTGGTTGAGTCGGAGGGAGAGGTGGGTGGTGAGATGCCTTCGGCTTTGCTGTCATGTTTCCTGCCACAGTTTTTTTTTTTAGACCACCGCAACAGATAGACTCGTTGCTGCACAAAAAGCCTCCTGTTGTCTGTCGTTCCTAAGCACTCCCATGTTCCATTATCGCAGGTGCTCCATTTGCATGACAATGACGTCATACGTAATGTGTAATCCATGGACCGTCCAAGTATGCTCTGATGGAGCTGTATAACGGAAAGGTGAGATCAAAAGCTTTTGATATGTTTACAGAAAGTTGTTTCGAGGGAAGGCGTGAAGCTTATCTTTTATCTGTGTCGAGATAACGCTTGGAATCTTTCGCTCAGTAATTAGTTACGACTTCCTTTCGGTCTGCTCAACGCAGAAATAGACACGCAAGAGAAAAATGATTTCCGTTTGGCTGGGTTTTATACACAGTTGCCACCGCCAGTATAAGATTATAATGTCATCAATAACACACTACCGAACTCGTCTACGTGCTGTGAGCAAGAGGGGTTCCTGCATTCAGTTAGTTTCCTTTCCCAGCGAAGACTGAGCTTGGTCCGCCCTGAGACTGAGTCTCGGTCTGCCCTTCAAGCTATCTCGTCTCCATAACCCACATGCCACTGCTTGCTTCAACAATTCTTACGTCACTGAATATCATCTCATCTCTTATTATAAGTTTTTGTGGCTCCTTTCGCATGTCGATATTGCAGCCAACGACACTTTTGACCTCGCTTTGGACAGCCTCTGCCTGGTGTTGCTACGTCCACCCTCCATCTGCTCCAAAAAAGAGAATGCATTCAGCAGCTCTCCTCCCTACACGCCTTCGCAGGAACAATGAGCAGACTCAGTGCGTGTCCATCATCCAACACTACGACCACTTTCGTCTATCTCCTCCCAAGAATCGTCGCCGTGGTTCGCGGGCACATTGTTGTGTCTGCTCGACTTCGACTAGGATATCGACCTTGTCTGGCAAGTCTCTGAAGCAGGGGAAATGCCTCACTTCTCCTCCTCCTGCAAACTATGTGACTGTCCCAACCAACGCTAACAATCTTCAGCATAATTGCCTGCATTACAACCTCCCATGTATCTACTTCGTGACTGCTTAGCGTGCCCTGCGGGACACGACCTCCCCTGTACATCATCCTTGGCCTCATGGTTCTGTTTACGACGCATGTCGCACCTTGGGCGTAATAGATTCATTAAAACAGAAATCAGTCGACACTTCGACCACCATAAGTGCCCTCACCACTAGGGCCAACGTCAACACCACCACAAACATCAGCCATCACCACCACAAACATCAGCCATCACCACCACAAACATCAGCCACCACCACCACCACAAACATCAGCCATCACCACCACCACCACAAACATCAGCCACCACCACCACAACAAACATCAGCCACCACCACCACAAACATCAGCCATCACCACCACAAACATCAGCCACCACCTCAAACATTAGCCACCACCACCACCACAAACATCAGCCATCATCACCACCACACACATCAGCCATCACCACCACAAACATCAGCCACCACCACCACCACAAACATCAGCCATCACCACCACCACCACAAACATCAGCCACCACCACCACCACAAACATCAGCCATCACCACCACCACCACAAACATCAGCCACCACCACCACCACAAACATCAGCCACCACCACCTCAAACATCAGCCATCACCACCACAAACATCAGCCACCACCTCAAACATTAGCCACCACCACCACCACAAACATCAGCCATCATCACCACCACAAACATCAGCCACCACCTCCACCACAGACATCAGCCACCTCCACCACAAACATCAGCCACCACCACCACAAACATCAGCCACCACCATCACAAACATCAGCCACCACCTCCACCACAAACATCAGCCACCTCCACCACAAACATCAGCCACCACCACCTCAAACATTAGCCACCACCACCACCACAAACATCAGCCACCACCTCCACCACAAACATCAGCCACCACCTCCACCACAAACATCAGCCACCTCCACCACAAACATCAGCCACCACCACCACAAACATCAGCCACCACCACCACAAACATCAGCCACCACCATCACAAACATCAGCCACCACCATCACAAACATCAGCCACCTCCACCACAAACATCAGCCACCACCACCGCCACAAACATCAGCCATCACCATCACCACAAACATCAGCCGCCACCACCACAGCCACCACCACCACCGCCACAGCCACACATATTTGCATTCGCTTTTGGTGGCTCTGTAAAAATACCATTCGGCGTAATAAACATACCTGGTATGACCCTAACCTAGCCTAACCTATTTTGGAGACCCCACAATACTCGCAGAGCCAGGTACACGAATTATGATATTCCTATGCCAGAAATTCGTGCTCCAATTATTTCGGGGATCGATTGCTCTTGTGTTTGGACGAGTGTAACATCTCGAGCATTGTGGTTCGAAACCTTTGTGTGACCGAGTCGAATCTGAAGCAGTCCGACCTGTCACTTCTTCCAGTTTGATTATACAACTCTCCCTACGCCGTACTGATTATTCATTACAGACGTAATAATGATGTGGCAGATGGCAACTCGTGAGTAAACCGGTGTTGTGTCTTGTCTGCTTTGTTTCCTTCCTTACGCTGCTGAGCTTTGGAAATCTTTACCATCTCATATTCATTTTCCACCTTCCCAAAACATATTCTTTGAATCATCATCTTCCCATTTTCTCATGTTTTTTTTTTTGTTTTGTTTTTCATTTACACCATGGACTTAAGGAGGTCCTCGTTCAAGTGTGAAATGTTAAGAAAGAAAACATCTCTTACTTTACCATCACTACTAGCAGCAACACACACACACACACACAATCTCTCTCTCTCTCTCTCTCTCTCTCTCTCTCTCTCTCTCTCTCTCTCTCTCTCTCTCTCTCTCCAATTGAAAGTCAGGCTACGTAACGTGACTTAATGAAGGTAGAACCACCACGGGAAATTTTTACGACCATTTACGTCCAGGATTTACAACAGTAGTAGTTTTGTGTATTGGCCATATATTTTTTTTTGTGTGTCGTTTGGTCGTAGCTATATATACATCGTCATAATTTCAATCGGCAATTTGCATACGTCCCATTTTTCTCGCCAGTTACTCGTAAACTTCAAGTTCACCGTGAATTCTGTGCCCGCCCCCTTCTCTTACACAGGATTGATCTTAATGACACCATCAATTATAGATCTATCATCGCTCGTGGATGTCCGACGTTCTTGTGTTGTACAAAAGTAATTTACTCTCTCCCGTAACTTCAAATGTATCAGGTGTTGCTATTTAGAAAACGAAATCGTAGATTTTAATCCTCTTCCTCCTCCCTGGGTTGGAATTAATTTAATCTTATTTTCTTTTATGTGGTTGGCTCAGACTGGAGGGAGATTCTCTCGCGGCCGGCCAACGCTGGGGAGTTGTGGTTGTGTTTAGTCATAGCGGTTGGGTGAGTTGTGGTGTGTTGTTGTTCTTGTTGTTGTAGCTGTTTTAGGCGTCGTGGTGCTTGTTGTGAGGGACTTGGTGGCTGTCGAGGGTTGTGATGCGGGGGGGAGTTGTGATCTTAGGTAATGGTGGTAGTCGTGGTCTGAGGCAGTGGTGGAAGTCGTGGTGTGAGGTAGTCATGGTCTGAGGTAGTGAGGGAAGTCGTGGTCTGAGGCAGTGGTGGTAGTCGTGGTCTGAGGTAGTGAGGGTAGTCGTGGTCTGAGGCAGTGGTGGTAGTCGTGGTGTGAGGCAGTGAGGGTAGTCGTGGTCTGAGGTAATGGTGGTAGTCGTGGTCTGAGGCAGTTGTGGTAGTCGTGGTCTGAGGTAATGGTGGTAGTCGTGGTGTGAGGCAGTGAGGGTAGTCGTGGTCTGAGGCAGTGGTGGGTCGTGGTCTGAGGCAGTTGTGGAAGTCGTGGTCTGAGACAGTGGTGGTAGTCGTGGTGTGAGGCAGTGGTGGTAGTCGTGGTCTGAGGTAGTGGTGGTAGTCGTGGTGTGAGGCAGTTGTGGAAGTCGTGGTCTGAGACAGTGGTGGTAGTCGTGGTCTGAGACAGTGGTGGGTCGTGGTCTGAGGCAGTGGTGGTAGTCGTGGTCTGAGGCAATGAGGGAAGTCGTGGTCTGAGGCAGTGGTGGTAGTTGTGGTCTGAGGCAGTGAGGGTAGTCGTGGTCTGAGACAGTGGTGGGTCGTGGTCTGAGGCAGTGGTGGTAGTCGTGGTCTGAGGTAGTGGTGGTAGTCGTGGTCTGAGGCAGTGAGGGAAGTCGTGGTCTGAGGCAGTGGTGGTAGTTGTGGTCTGAGGCAGTGAGGGAAGTCGTGGTCTGAGGCAGTGGTGGTAGTCGTGGTCTGAGGCAGTTGTGGAAGTCGTGGTGTGAGGTGGTGGTGGTCTGAGACAGTGGTGGAAGTCGTGGTGTGAGGCAGTTGTGGTAGTCGTGGTCTGAGACAGTGGTGGTAGTCGTAGTTTGAGACGGTGGTGGAAGTCGTGGTCTGAGGCAGTTGTGGTAGTCGTGGTGTGAGGCAGTGAGGGTAGTCGTGGTCTGAGGCAGTGGTGGTAGTCGTGGTGTGAGGTAGTGGTGGTCTAAGGCAGTGGTGGTAGTCGTGGTCTGAGGCAGTGGTGGTAGTCGTGGTCTAAGGCAGTGGTGGTAGTCGTGGTCTGAGGCAGTGGTGGTAGTCGTGGTCTGAGGCAGTGGTGGTAGTCGTGGTCTGAGGCAGTGGTGGTAGTCGTGGTGTGAGGCAGTGGTGGTAGTCGTGGTGTGAGGCAGTGGTGGTAGTCGTGGTCTGAGGCAGTGGTGGTAGTCGTGGTCTGAGGCAGTGGTGGTAGTGGTGGTGTGAGGCAGTGGTGGTAGTCGTGGTCTGAGGCAGTGGTGGTAGTCGTGGTGTGAGGCAGTGGTGGTAGTCGTGGTCTGAGGCAGTGGTGGAAGTCGTGGTGTGAGGCAGTGGTGGTAGTCGTGGTCTGAGGCAGTGGTGGAAGTCGTGGTGTGAGGCAGTGGTAGTAGTCGTGGTCTGAGGCAGTGAGGGTAGTCGTGGTCTGAGGCAGTGAGGGTAGTCGTGGTCTGAGGCAGTGGTGGTAGTCGTGGTCTGAGGCAGTGGTGGTAGTCGTGGTCTGAGGTAGTGGTGGTAGTCGTGGTCTGAGGCAGTGGTGGTAGTCGTGGTCTGAGGCAGTGGTGGTAGTCGTGGTCTGAGGCAGTGGTGGTAGTCGTGGTCTGAGGCAGTGGTGGTAGTCGTGGTCTGAGACAGTGGTAGTAGTCGTGGTCTGAGGCAGTGGTGGTAGTCGTGGTCTGAGGCAGTGGTGGTAGTCGTGGTCTGAGGCAGTGGTGGTAGTCGTGGTCTGAGGCAGTGGTGGTAGTCGTGGTCTGAGGCAGTGGTGGTAGTCGTGGTCTGAGGCAGTGAGGGTAGTCGTGGTCTGAGGCAGTGGTGGTAGTCGTGGTCTGAGGCAGTGGTGGTAGTCGTGGTCTGAGGCAGTGGTGGTAGTCGTGGTCTGAGGCAGTGGTGGTAGTCGTGGTCTGAGGCAGTGGTGGTAGTCGTGGTCTGAGGTAGTGGTGGTAGTTGTGGTCTGAGGCAGTGGTGGTAGTCGTGGTCGTAATCACTAGGGGGAGTGGTAGTCGTTGTTGTTACTGGTTCAGTAGTGTTGATGGTCGTAATCTTAATCACTTGATTACTCAGAAGTCGTTACTGTTCTTGTTGTGGTCGTTGGATGAGTCTTGCTAGTCCTACCAGTAATGGTCGTTAGAGGGGTCATGGTGATTATTATGGCTGGAGTCGTTTACGTTGCATTCAGCATCGCAATTTTTGTCGTTTTTTTAGAAACGAACGTATATCCTTTTTTTTTTTTCCAAGATTTTGATCAAAATTTTTCATTGATTTTTGATAAGAATAGTCGAAAATGTGCGAAATTTCATATAGATAAGAAAGTTGTACATGCCCAGTGGAGAGTACGTGGTTATGATGTTTGAGGATCACGTATGTTTAGAGTAGAACAAATTCTTATCTTAATGTTCACTATACAAGTTATCTTCAGACAGCTGGTTTGTGTTATCTTTTATCTCATTGGTCGTACTGATTTGTGTTCATCATCCACTTCTCCTTTGATTGTCGTATACTTGTAGACCGGTTTTGTAATCGAATTTTTTTTTATGTTCATGTTTTCTTTCGTGTATTCAAAGATTATTATTATTCTTTTCACAAACTGTTCGTTTGTCGGTACGTGGCTCTTGAGCTGGATGCGAACTAATGTGTCCGGTTCGTTTGTCGGTACGTGGCTCGTGAGCTGGATGCGAACTAATGTGTCCGGTTCGTTTGTCGGTACGTGGCTCGTGAGCTGGATGCGAACTAATGTGTCCGGTTTCGTGATCCGTGTTTATATAATTCAGCGTCTGCTGGTGGTGGCGTGTCGGAAATGTAGCGATGAATTTAGACATCGTCTACGCAGACAGCGTTTGGCTGGTCGTCTGAGGTGAGTTCGGTCGTAAGGTGGTGGTATTGTTCACGGTGGGATGATGAAGAACTGATCCTGTTGGGCAGATGAACCAGAGATCAAACTTAATGGTACATATCACGACCTCTTGGTCGTCTAACCCCCTTTTGTAGTACTAGGTCGGCACCCCAGAGGTCAGGTCAACTGTTCTTATCAGTTTTGATTTTTTTTTTTTTTTCTTAAGACACAGTTTGGAGTATGCTCGACTCTCGCGGAACACCGAACCGCATTCGACTCGATCATTCTTTGATACTTTCATCAGCCACCAATGAACGGATGAGAGAATAGAAATTACCAATTTTTTTCACACGAGAGAACAAATAAAACGAATGAAGCGCATTTAGAAAATAGTCATATTTGGGTTGGTTTGCGGAAAAAGTGGTAACAGAGACAGAAATTAATTGTTTTCAGAGTATTTTTATGAGAGATAATCCTCATTACATTCAGCCCGTGAAGGAGATTATAAACTGATTATCAAAAAACCTTTGTTAGGTATATATTATTAAAGATCACAGTGCATTTAAATAACCCATTTAGAAGTGTTTCCGGCAGGAAGCAAATGCGACATTGAACGTTGGGAACTTCCATTTGACTTCAGTTGGGGGGAAAGACTCTGCCAGTCTTGAGGGACATAGGCGGCTCATCAAGTTCGGACGAGTGTTGTGAAGAGCTAACCCGGTATTTCCTACGTAAGGCTAAGTCTTCAGACGCGACCTCCTCCTCTTCTTGTTGTTGATAAGTGGCGTTTGTTGTTTGAGATTAAGCCACTTTACACCTCAGGAGGTGCGGGCGGGCCCTATGCTCTAGGGCGGCCCGCAGGTGGTGAGGGACCTAAGCACTGGTGGGCCAAGGAGTGTTGGGCTTGTTATCTAACCCTGCCCTCACGAGTCAGGCTTCCTCTGGATGAAAAATAATAGGCAGTGACACAACCACCTCAGTTGATGAAGGTGTGGTGTTGTGGTGCGAACGATAACAGTTCATCACTGGTACGATCAGAGATGGTAGGATGCTTCTGTGTAGTATTAGTTCCAGCCAGAGTGTATTCAGAGGCACCTCGGTGGACTTACGTTTTCGTGTGCGTGCGGTTGATCCGAAGACCTACGAATTCCTTCAGCACTTGCAGAGGAGACAGACTTCACATGCCTCCAGGGTTGAAGCGAAAGGTCATCCTACTTCGTGCTGGTCAACTTGAAGTGGTTCTTAAAATGTTATGAAACTTGCCCGGATGTTTTGCTAGGATTCGCTTTTATTTTTCAGGATTGGTGTTACTCGTTCACTTGAATTTATGCAGGGAGCAGCCACTTTCTCCCTCCACGGCTGAGTTTTAATTTGAACAAGTTCAGCGGACATGGACACGCGTTCTCACTGCATCCCTGCATTCGATGCCTTCGAATGCTCCATAATGTCAGCCACATGAATTTTTTTTTTCTAGCCACCCATGAATGCTGGTTTTTCCCATCCAGCCATGAATACTAGTTTCTCCAGCTAGCCATCTATGCTTCTTTTTTCCACCCACAACGTCAGAAACCTTATGTCCCTCGTCCCTCAGCTCAAGAGTTCCTGAAAGGACTTTACCTCACGGAAGCCAACGAACCTCCCGCGTGATGAGGCGAGGAGTGAGTGGTGGTCTGTAGCCTGCTTCCGCTCACCAGACTGATGAAAAGATGAGACTTGAAGAGGCTTCGATGTAATGACGTTGACGATCACCACAGCTTCAGCCAAAGCTTATTTCTCATCTCAGCCATTAGGCGGTGGATGAAACACTGTGTGATTTGAACCTTTAGGTTTCGCCGTTGTACATTCGACGCTAATCTCTCTGAGAAATTCCCTTCCTGAGCAGCTGTTCCATCGGTACAAACACAGGCGGAGTTACTCCATTGGATCCTGTTGTTTGTCAAGTACCCGTCTGTGTCGTTTGGAATACCTCGTCGCTGGCCCGATGGACGCTGAGGAACTTCTCTATAAACAAGGAAATCATCTCTTATGCCTTCCTCATCAGCAAGGATCACAGTGAGCCATGGTGACGTTCAAGGATGCCGATTTCTTGTTGTCTTATCGGCTTGATAACTCTGCACCTGACGTGTCATCAGTGTGTCTGGTGATGGGGTCATGTATGGAAAACGGAATATCTGGCCATCTCCTTGACCCAGTCTGGTCCAGTCACAGACCATGCAGTTTCTTTGCGCTCCGGTAAGAATGCTTCGCGGACGGTGCGTGCATTTTGCGTTTTGGCATTCTTAACCTGGCAGTAGTGTAGTTTAAAGGGGCGTTCTAGTTCGGTTATTGGAGTGGTATAACTGAAAGAGAGAGAGACGGGCACGAAAACAACAATGGGATATGCAGGATCGTGTAGAACAAGAGGTCAAGTGAAGTAGATGGAGTAATATCTTTTGTATACCTTGTCGGAAACTGTGACACAGGGTTCGATGAAGGAACTATGGTTCGAATTCTGTTGCCACAGCCGCTCGAAGTAACTAGTGACCTTGCCGAGGGATGAAAAGTGTTTACTGAAAGACTAATATATGTTCGGTACCCTCGCTTCGTTGGATGGTTTATCCATACAGATGAGACACTTAGAACTTGGTGTCTTTGGGAGGTTGTGTCACCAAACCACCAATAGCCGTAGGCCAGATATCCTTTCAGTATCGCTTAATCAATGCCATTTTCATTTTTTTCACTTGCAAGTGTCAATTTCAGTACACTGATGCGCATACATAACATCTGACGAACTTCTTCCAATCAAACATTTTCCCATGTTGCGTTGAATCTCTCTACGAGTCGACCACTGGAACGATAGTACCCAGACAACCTTGGCACAAGGCAGGTAATCGCCTGTTCCCTCACACAAACACGTCCATCCACACAATAATAGAAGGCGTCATGGAGTGGAAGCAACGTGGGACCAAATTTACCCACTGATATCCAGTTTATTTGTACACATTCTTGCGTACAGTATTTTTTTTTTTTGTTAAGTACCTGTATAAATATGTATGTTACTAGTATTGGGTTATAGTTACGGTTTATATATGGGTTTCGACACTCCTGTTTTCGATCACCAGATCCGAAGGTGAAGGGCATAACGCCACCCAAGAGCATTAGAAAATCCAAAATCAAATTTGGACGCCGACGACGCGTAACAGTTAGAACGCCAGGTAATAATATACTCGCTGCCGAAATGATTTTAGCAGGCGTGAAGTGGTGCGCAATGCGATTTTGAAATCGACGTAATTCTCGAAATTTCTCGGTTAAATGAAGCAAATGAGAGAGATTTGGCAAACATGTTGCGTGGGAGTGCACGAAAGAACGAATCCCTCTCAGGCCTTAGCTCTCTCTCTCTCTCTCTCTCTCTCTCTCTCTCTCTCTCTCTCTCTCTCTCTCTCTCTGCTTAACCCAGCGTTGTCATTCTAGACAATACGATGAAACTTCCATCGTCAAACTTTAATCAACTTGAGAATAATGAATTTCATTCCGAAAACACCACGGCACATGTGGCACATACGCCATGCCTCGCCAGATACAAAGCCACTGGACCGCTTGGACAAAATGCTCCGATGCGACGATGATGAGCATTTCACTCGCTCACACGTTCACTCGCTCACAAATGACGTCGATGGAAGACCTCGTGTTCCCTCACCTTCCATGCGTCCACACGGACTGCCAATGCATGCGACACACACAACGATGCAGAGGGTCATAGTGATGCACGTGATCCAGTATCTCCTGAGAACCATGAGTCAAAATGAAACACGATATGTTCCCAAGTGCACTTTCGTGTAATGATCACATCATCAGGAGAGATGCAAGACTCTTGTCTCATCTGATGATGTGAATACACGAAAGTGCAAGTGTGTGATTTTTTTCATGGTTATTTGCACATACCTATACGATTTTGCTTATCTATCATAGAAATGATAATGATATGGACTTGCGTGGATTGAATCCTATTCGTGGCAGCTGGTCCACATTTATCCCAGCTGTTCAACCTTTCTATAGGGATTGGCTTTGGTAAGTATATATATATATATATATATATATATATATATATATGTATATGTAATCATACAAACATCCAACAGCCAGGATCGAACTGGGAGGTTTGTATGTTCTATGAAGGTGCACGTTCATATGCACTTTGTTCGTCTCTCTCTCTCTCTCTCTCTCTCTCTCTCTCTCTCTCTCTCTCTCTCTCTCTCTCTCTCTCTCTCTCTCTCTCTCATATGTATGTATATATATATATATATATATATATATATATATATATATATATATATATATATACAAATCGTTAATGAGATGCCTAAATTAGTGCATTTAGTTGCCAGTACCGTCCCAGCTCAAATTGGAAAAAAGAAGGTGTGTTGAGTCGATTGCAACTTTTGGTAATAAAGGAAGTTAGGAGGTTAAGTGTACACAGTATGTGCAGGAACCCTGGGTTACCAGTTTACTGGTCGCGTGTTGCTTTGAAATGAGAGTGGAGGTTCAGCACTTGTGGTGGTCTGTTAGGATGGTGCTCTTCTGTTAACGGTACGTATGTTAGGGATGATGCTGTTCTTATAACGGTCTGTTACGATACGCTGGTGCTGCTCTGTTAACGGTACGTTGTGATAGGTTAGTCTTCTTTTAACGGTATGTTAGGGATGGTGCTGATCTGTTAACGGTATGTCAGCATACGCTGGTGCTGTTCTGTTAACGGTTTGTTGATAGGTTAGTAATCTTTTAACTGTATGTTAGGGATGGTGCTGTTCTGTTAACGGTTTGTTGATAGGTTAGTAATCTTTTAACTGTATGTTAGGGATGGTGCTGTTCTGTTAACGGTCTGTTAGGATACGATGGTGCTGTTCTGTTAATGGTATGTTGTGATAGTGTTCTTTTGACGGTATCTTTTAACGGTACTGTTTTTATAACGGTATATTATGAAAGGATAGAGCTATTTTTGTAACGGTCTGTAACACGCTAGTTATGATAAGGTGGAGCTGCCCTTGTAACGGTCTGTTGTGATAGGATGGTCCTATTCTTGTAACATCCCGTTATTATTTTCCAAAGCTGATCGTCTTTTGGAAGGCCATCTGAAAATCATGAACCCAGGGACCCCACAGAAGAGAAACGAGGTGATCTGCAAGGCTGAAGCCAACACGACATGGGTGACGCTGTCGTCACCACTTCGTTGTCGCCAACACTAGCAACGGATCCCTTTTAGCCACACGTGCTTCAGCAGTGCTCGAGGAATCTGAATAACGAAGCCAAAAAGCGTATAAAATCCAGTCGAAAAAAAAAAGGTTTATGGCCATGGAAGTTCTATTGATACAAGTCTTTTCACAGGTCATTGATAGACAGATGAATCTATGTTGTACACTCGGTCTTTACTGCCATGGAGATGTCCCAACCACCTATACGTAGAGTTCTCATGCCACACCCAGGCAGGCTATAGGATCAAGGCCTTTTACGAGGCTTAGTACTTTTGCGTCCGCCCGACACAACACAGGACCTGATCTTTGCTTCACTCATCACTTCATCGTGGTGATGGCGCCTCCACACAACGTGGAAGATCGGAAGGTGACGTCTCTCCTTCCTGAGGGTGGGATAAGGTCCCTGAAATAGTTCGTTATAAATTGTATCTTCATTTACGTGAGTTCATGAAGTGCGGTGAAGTTTGGAGTGTGGATTTTTAGTCTCGGAGTAAGACGTGAAAAGAACTTTATTACTGTCTATAGATTCATTGATAGTTACGCGTATTGATAGATGGATACATGTGTACATAGACGGAGAGATATAGATGTAACCACCGATACACACAAACACACACACACACACACACACACACACACACACATATATATATATATATATGTATATATTCCCTGGGGATAGGGGAGAAAGAATACTTCCCACGTATTCCCTGCGTGTCGTAGAAGGCGACTAAAAGGGAAGGGAGCGGGGGGCTGGAAATCCTCCCCTCTCGTTTTTTTTTTTTTTTTTTTTTTTAATTTTCCAAAAGAAGGAACAGAGAAGAGGTCCAGGTGAGGATATTCCCTCAAAGGCCCAGTCCTCTGTTCTTAACGCTACCTCGCTATCGCGGGAAATGGCGAATAGTATAAAAAAAAAAAAAATATGTATATATATATATATATATATATATATATATATATATATATATATATATATATATATATATATATATATACTTAAATGTCTGACTGCACTTTGCAAGAGCCACATCTAGGAATGGAAAAAGTCTTCACATGTCTTTGAGTTAATCAGACGACGACCCATGACCTTACCGAATCAAAGATTCTCTTAACCACTGACACGTATCTAGAAGACGATATGAGACGCATGCAAGCTGTGCTTAAAGGACCATAGCTCATAACCTTGTACCCTCACTGGCATTCTAATGTCGTGTTCCTCATCTACCAGATGTAGGTGTTTGAGGTTTTTGTAGTAATTTTAAATTTCTTCTTGACATAATATGGTTAATTATGCTTATCGCTGTACTCTTGTTCTAGGCACAAACGCAACTCATTATGAAGTTGCATACAGCATTATTTCCCCCCCAACTCTCTGACGTACGTTTAACATGTACAGTAGAGGAGGTTTACTCATAATGGTCGTTATTAGTCAACGACCATTAGAGTCTGTGATTTAGGTACGAAATTCCTTTTTTCACCTGTGATTACGCGCCGTTTTAAAGTTGATGTCCCGTGTGGCGCTCCCGGCGGGGACATCTACGTGTGGTGGTAGTGGTAGTGACGTCAGTCGTTATATTCAAAAGAATATTAACTTTTTTTTGGGTAGGATCATGGGTCATCACTTGACCTCCTACGTAATGGAGATGTCGGTCGTTGATTTCACGCGAATATACGCTCTTTTCTCTGACCCGCGGGTCATCGCTTGACCTGAGACGTCGAGTGGAACTGCTAAGAGTCATTGAGGAATATCGGTGTAAGGAATATCGGTGTAGGGAATACTCGTATGAGGAATATCGGTTCGAGGAGTAGCATGAGTGAGGTAGCGAGGCAGAATTATGTTCGCTATTCCGGAACAGCTTGGTTCAAGTGTGGAACATTCTCTCTCTCTCTCTCTCTCTCTCTCTCTCTCTCTCTCTCTCTCTCTCTCTCTCTCTGTCTGTCTCTCTCTCTCTCTCTCTCTCTCTCTCTCTCTCTCTCTCTCTCTCTCTGTCTCTCTCTCTCTCTCTCTCTCTCTCTCTCTCTCTCTCTCTCTCTCTCTCTCTCTCTCTCTCTCTCTGTCTGTCTGTCTGTCTGTCTGTCTGTCTGTCTGTCTGTCTGTCTGTCTGTCTCTCTCTCTCTCTCTCTCTCTCTCTCTCTCTCTCTCTCTCTCTCTCTCTCTCTCTCTGTCTGTCTGTCTGTCTGTCTGTCTGTCTCTCTCTCTCTCTCTCTCTCTCTCTCTCTCTCTCTCTCTCTCTCTCTCTCTCTCTCTCTCTCTCTCTCTCTCTCTCTCTCTCAATACGGCTGACGAATGTAGCTGCTATTTTACCGTCAGTTATTGTGCCAGCCCCAGCCATGGATGGGACGTGGATAACGCACGAACATAAAACGTGACATTGTTACTCCCAGTTTGGACTCGCCATGGGCCTCATATATATCGCAATTTGGTTATTTTCCTTTTTTTTCCCCCGACCAGATTTTTTTTTTTTATTTGTGTCGTAAATATGCATGTGCCTCACGCTACTTGTCATCCTTACCTCCCATAAATTACCGTGAACGTGATTGGTTTCAAAGATATATATATATATATATATATATATATATATATATATATATATATATATATATATATATATATATATATATATATATATATATATATATATATATATATATTCCTATGAGTCCAAGGGGAAAATGAAACACGAAAAGTTCCCAAGTGCACTTTCGTGTAATAATCACATCATCAGAGGAGACACAAGAGAGAAATATACCAGTCAGTTGGTATACATCGAAGAGATGAAGCCAGGACGCCATATATATATATATATATATATATATATATATATATATATATATATATATATATATATATATATATATATATATCAGCAGCTAAATATAGAAATAGGTAAGTAACTATGATATATATATATTTGTGTGTGTGTGTGTGTGTGTGTGTTATATAGACGTAACTTTACAAGGCGATAATATGCCTGAAATTGTTAAGATGTTGTATACTCTTCTCAATCCATTATCACTGAGACAAGGTTCGTTAGGAACATCGGCAGATGGAACATAAAGTTAAACAAGATTGAAATTCATAAAGGCAAACTACAAATAGATACACGAACCATGTACCTGAAGTGTATTTAAATGGCGTATACCAAGTTACTGTAAGACTATCAGACGTTCCGGGTTCGTCTCATTCCACTGCCGACCCAAATTTAGCCACAAACGCTTAGAATACTAGCAGTCAAGCCTTTTTTAGAATAGAAGAGGCGTAACCAAGGACCATCCCACGGTGGCACACGCACACCCTTACAGAATAGGAACTTGAGGAACTTAAAGTTATGGTACGCACTTGGTTTATGGCCATCGGAGCTCCACATCGGATATCACAACACCACTAGTGGACTATAAGGGACGGTAGCGGTCACCGCTAAGTATAGCACCAACCAACTAAATACCGTCATTAAGGACAAGATCCAAGGTTGAGACCCAGAGAAACACCCAACGAAGGTGACCTGTCGCAAGCGCGTCCTCACCCTTAAGGGACCTGTGGATCGAAGAGGTTTTGCTTCATCGTCTCAAAGCCACGTATCGAAAGAAGGCGTAAAGTGAGAACTGGGAGACGTTATTAAAGAAGCGACACGTCAAAACAACCCCCATCAGTCACCCGCTCGGGGAGGTCAGGCTTGCTAAGAGGCGCGAGTCTGCGATTGAAAGCGATGCATACGACTGCGGTTCGACCGGTAGAAAACTGAGCCAGTTGCTAAGGACAGAAGCGGCGAAAACAAGCCAGATATTAAGCAGAGGTGGAGACGAAACTTGCAAAAGATTTTAGAGTTGGCTTAATCTGTCTGGAAGGGTAGAAGATAAGAAGGCGTGCCAGGGAAGACGAAGAGAGAGGGATAGAGGCATTGTGGATAACACTGTCTCGAGAAATGTAAGTTGATGGGGTTATCAGACAGTACGTTATGTTAAGAACACTTGTAGGAGTGACACAGACTCCCAGGGTACGTCATCAAGTGCAGTGGAGTATTAGGGGGTCAAAGGAATTGGAAATATTATGCATGAGACAATCATCGGACATCATAGAAATGAAGAGTATCTTTGGAAAAAAAAAAAGAATTAAGTTGGCGAAGGGAATGCTGTGGCTAGTACATGTGTACCTCACTGTCTTGGAATGTTTTATGAAATTTACAGTGAAAAAGTCAATTCGTGGGTATCATTGGCTTCAGAAGAGAGAGAGAGAGAGAGAGAGAGAGAGAGAGAGAGAGAGAGAGAGAGAGAGAGAGAGAGAGAGGCATGTTCGGCAAAACATGAGAGGAAAAAATGAATGAGGAAAGAAGTTTTTCCGCGGGGGGAGATTACAAGCGGGCCACCAGCAGCCAACAGACATTTGATGAAAGGCATAAGCGAGTGGTGAAGGAACACACCACGATAAAGGAGGAGGAGAAGAGAAAATTTAAAGAGGATATTGTAGACAAGGCAGTGGATGATCCAAAAGTTTTCCTTGAATTTCATCAGGCGTAAATTGTCGGTTAACGAGCAGTTATTCAGGGCTTTTGCCTCGTTAACGAGATAGCTTTAGCAAACAGACGACTTCTCGCTTGATTTGTGCTTATGAAAAGTGATGGGAGGATTTTCTTCTACGACACGTGGGAAGGGAGATCCCTGCATAATATTCTTCCCTTTATATATATATATATATATATATATATATATATATATATATATATATATATCCTCTTTATCAACCTATCTTCCCTCATTCTCTCCAAATGTCCAAACCATTTCAATATACCCTCCTCTGCTCTCTCGACCACACTCTTATTATTACCACACATCTCTCTTACCCTTTCATAACTAACTCGATCAAACTGCCTCGCACCACATATTGTCATCAAACATCTCATTTTCAACACATCCACCCTCCTCAGCACAACCCTATCTATAGCCAATGCCTCGCAATCATATAACATTGTTGGAACTACTATTCCTTCAGACATACCCATTTTGCCCACCGAGATTACCTTCTCTCTTTCCACACATTCTTCATCACTCTCAGAAAGCAACATCATGAGCAAGACCTTGATGAATATTAGGCTAAATCATGCAATAATTGAGAGTGTTTACGCTGTCAAATGCAAGGCATGGAAAAGTATTTTGTAGGTCAGACCGGAAAAAGCTGTAACGGAGAGGTGTTATTGGCACCGTCATGCAGTACGCAGGGATGACCACAAAAATGCGTTCGCTAAACACTGTCATGAAAATGATCACCCCATAGATCTTGAAAATCCCGTTATTCTATATACCCCTCTGCTGATTATGCCACTTGCAACGTGACTGAATCTGTCTTAATTGCTAATACTAAGAACTTTAGTTTGACCCCAGGCAATTTCAAAGACCATCCTAGCATTAACCAAATCATTATGAGGGAATTGAAAAACACGAAAAAGTAGACGTTGTTCAAGACGCATCCAGCTACCCAGGTCAACCCCTGCCACGTGACCCTCTCTTACCCTGGTTACGACTAGACAAAGCACAGACTGCGTGGACAAATAAAGATTGGTGTTGGACGGCGGGACCCAAGTGTGATGTTGGGATTTAGATAACTTTAAGTACTGGCACCTGATGAGGTGGACTGCCTCCACGAAACATGTCGTGCCACACGTATGGAAACTTTACATGTTAAATGAAATTATATGAACTCATGCTGAAGTGTGATTTCATCTTCAAACTGTCATCGTGAACAAATGTGATTATATATATATATATATATATATATATATATATATATATATATATATATATATATATATATATATATTGCTCGCACTTTTCGAGTTTGTTGCCCATGACACCATCAGCCATATCCACGAAGGGAAACTTTCCCCATGTCAGAAGTTTGTCCTTCTTACAGAGATTACGTCCGATAATTCCATACTTACCACGATCTTAAAGTTTCAAGGAGTTTTGGCAGGTAGCAGAAAAAACAGGTGCAGACGGACGAAACTTCATGTCACATATTCGTAAGATCATATGTGTTGCTATGTCTTGTACTCTGTATGTGGAGCTCCACGTCTGGCAATATATACGAGGTTTATATATATATATATATATATATATATATATATATATATATATATATATATATATATATATGCCTAAGGGTGGATGACCCAGGGCGGCCTGTGAATGAGTGATGATCGGCAACGCTAACCGCTACACCACGAAAGTTCAGTTATCTTAATTCACCTACAGATTTTTCTACTTTTGAAACTACGTTTATGAGATATACAACCGTGCCTAAGTAAACTTGAGTAGGAAGTATGTAGAAAATATGTGATATCAGGTGAGAGCTGCATCAATATATGGACTAAATTTGAACTCCCTCTCTCGTAGGTTTTCCTTTGGGTATAGCTATAGATATACACCAAACTCAGTGGAAAGCACTATGAATATATATATGATTATGTTCAAAATTGATATGCATTTGGCTTTCCGAAACACCCACACTGATAAAAAGGTTTGACCTTATGAGAAGTTGACCTTATCAAAGGGTCATGAATACAGGCATTAATAAGGGAAATGTACTCGGGGAAACGCACCACTGGACGTGGGTGTGTTCTGTACAGGCGTCAGCTCGTATCGCATCAAGACACTGGTTATGTGTGGGCCAGTAGCCTCTGCAAGCATCGGTGGGACTAAATTTTTGCATTGCTTGGCGTCGTACTCTTGACTGCAGGCACAAAGCAGCTTATTATGAAGTAGCATTTTTTTATGTTAGCTAGGACGGCACGGGCAGCTGAGGCCCTAACCAAGGCCATCACATTTATGTTATATATATATATATATATATATATATTATACATATATCGACCGACCCCTATGATGAACAGCTGTGTTGACTGTGTACCGACTGCCACAGCTGGGATTCGAACCTATCCGCATTTTTTTTTTTCTTTTCGTCCTCTGATATACCTTTAACATGCATAGTACGGGTTTACGCTCACTGGCCATTTAGCAATCAACGGCCATTACATTTGGCAGCTTACGTGCCAAATTTCCTCTGACTTTGATTATAAACACACAGTTTTAAAGCTGATGTTCTTTTGTGGTGTTCCAATCGAAGTCCCTTGCATGTGGTAGAGACGTGACGTCGGTCGTTGAAGTCGTTCGTCCTTTAGTTATCCTCTGAGGTCACGAGACGTCTAGTGGAACAACGGGACTAGTGAGAAATAGTAATGCAAGGGGACTTCATTCGACGAAGTTTAATTTAAGCGTCTGAAGGCGAGGTATCTAATGCTTGTTGTATCTTATTGGTGTCAATGTCTGCCTTCGACTTTGGTGAAGATGTCTTAAACAGGAAAGAAATAAAGACTTCTTACCCGATGAGAATTGCACCCAGGGTTTGTGTGTGTGTCTAGTGTTCGTTCGTGTCTCAGAAGAGATACAGAGATACGGCTGCCTCCGTATAGGTTTCATATGTATGTATGTGTCACTAGTTCGACTGTGTGGTATATCCCTGTTCACTGCACGGATCACCGATGGTGGGATTTCAATGCTGGTGAGCTCATTGAGCCGACGACCCATTGCTTTACAATAGATAATAACCTGAAGAGGCTGTCAGTTTCTTCGCAATGTGTGACGCAGGTGTTTTTACTTTTTTTGTTTTCTTTATTCTTAACAGTGCAATGACCATGAGCCTACCGCTAGCCAGAGCGGGTCTCGCTCAGCACAGTGTGTGACCTTAGAGGACGTCTGTCCCCTACAGACGGACGTGCACTCTCTCTCTCTCTCTCTCTCTCTCTCTCTCTCTCTCTCTCTCTCTCTCTCTCTCTCTCGACAAATGTGGATGCTTTTGTACCGTCGATTACTGCGTTCCCACCCTCCTCCATCCCCCCCCCCTTCCCTTTTCCCCACCCCTACTGCCCACCCCATCCCAGACTCTCCCTTTCCCTCCCTCCCTCCCTCACCCACTCCCTCCCTCCCTCACTCCCTCCCTCAGTGCCAATCTCTGAACATAAAACAGGACATTGCTCCAGCCAGGTCGGTGGTCCGTGGTTCATTTATGTATTGTATTGCGATAAATGTTTCGACTTTTTTTAATTTTCCTCTTTTTTCCCTTTATGATTTTGTCTCATAAATATGCATGTGCCTCATGCTTCCTGTCATCCCAACTAAACACAAATTACAGTTCTAACGATTCGTTTCACAGGCGATATATATATATATATATATATATATATATATATATATATATATATATATATATATATATATATATATATATTTATTTATTGTTTGTTTATTTTGCTTTGTTGCTGTCTCCCGCGTTAGCGAGGTAGCGCAAGGAAACAGACGAAAGAATGGCCCAACCCACCCACATACACATGTATATATATACACGTCCACACACGCAAATATATTTACCTATACATCTCAACGTATACATATACATATATATATACACACATATACATATATACACATGTACATAATTCGTACTGTCTGCCCTTATTCATTCCCATCGCCACCCCGCCACACATGAAATAACAGCCCCCTCACCCCCGCATGTGCGCGAGGTAACGCTAGGAAACGACAGCAAAGGCCGCACTCGTTCACACTCAGTCTCTAGCTGTCATGTATAATGCACCGAAACCACAGCTCCCTTTCCACAACAAGGCCCCAAAAACTTTCCATGGTTTACCCCAGACGCTTCACATGCCCTAGTTTTATCCATTGACAGCACGTCGACCCCGGTATACCACATCGTTCTAATTCACTCTATCCCTTGCGCGCCTTTCACCGTCCTGCATGTTCAGGCCCCGATCACTCAAAATCTTTCTCACTCCATCTTTCCACCTCCAATTAGGTCTCCCACCTCTGACACATATATCCTCTTTGTCGATCTTTCCTCACTCATTCTCTCCATGTGACCAAATCATTTCAAAACACCCTTTTCTGCTCTCTCAACCACACTCTTTTTATTACCACACTTCTCTCTTACCTTTTAATTACTTAATCAAACCACCTCACAACACATATTGTCCTTAAAAATCTCATTTCCAGCACATCCACCCTCCTCCGCACAACCATATCTATAGCCCACGCCTCGCAACCATATAACATTGTTGGAACCACTATTCCTTCAAACTTACCCATTTTTGCTTTCCAAGATAACGTTCTCGACTTCCATGCATTTTTCAAAGCTCCCAGAACTTTCGCCACCCTCCCCACCCTATGATTCATTTCCACTTCCATGGTTCCATCCGCTGCCAAATCCACTCCCACATATCTAAAACACTTCACTTCCTTCAGTTTTTCTTCATTCAAACTTACTTCCCAATTGACTTGTCCCACAACCTAACCTTGCTCTTATTCACATTTACTCTCAGCTTTCTTCTTTCACACGCTTTACCAAACTCAGTCACCAGCTTCTGCAGTTTCACACCCGAATCGGCCACCAGCGCTGTATCATCAGCGAACAACAAATTACTCACTTCCCAAGCGCTCTCATCCACAACATACTGCATACTTGCCCCTCTTTCCAAAACTTTTGCATTGACATCCCTGACAACCCCATCCATAAACAATTTAAACAACCATGAATACATCACGCACCCCTGCCGCAAACCAACATTCTCTGAGAACCAGTCACTTTCCCCTCTTCCTACTTGTACCCATGCCTTACATCCTCGATAAAAACTTTTCACTGCTTCTAACAACTTGCCTCCCACTTGCTTTTCTAAGTATTTCTCACATACATTCTTCAAAGCAAACACTTGATCCACACATCCTCTACCACTTCTGAAACCACACTGCTCTTCACCAGTCTGATGCTCTGTACATGGCTTCACCCTCTCAATCAATACCCTCCCACATAATTTTCCAGGAATTCTCAAAAAACATATACCTCTGTAATTTGAGCACTCACTTTTATCCCCTTTGCCTTTGTACAATGGCACTATGCAAGCATTCCGCCAACCTTCAGGCACCTCACCACGAGTCATACATACCGTAGATAACCTTACCAGCCAGTCAGCAATTCAGTCACCCCCTTTTTTAATAAATTCCACTGCAGTATCATCCAAACCCGCTGTCTTGCCTTCTTTCATCTTCCGCAAAGCGTTTACTACCTCTTCTCTGTTTACCAAATCATTCTCCCTAACCCTCTCACTTTGCACACCACCTCGAGCAAGACACCCTATATCTGCAACTCTTTATCAAACGCATTCAACAAACCTTCAAAATACTCACTCCATCTTCTTCGCACATCACTACTACTTATCACCTCCCCATTAGCCCCCTTCACTGATGTTCCCATTCCTTGTCTTACGCACTTTATTTACCTCCTTCCAAAACATCTTTTTATTCTCCCTTAAATTTAATGATACTCTCTCACCCCAACTCTCATTTGCCCTCTTTATCACCTCTTGCACCCTTCTCGTGATCTCCTGCCTCTTTCTTTTATACATCTCCCAGTCATTTACATTGTTTCCCTGCAATAATCGTCTAAATGACTTTCTTTTCTCTTTCACTAATAATCTTACTTCTTCATCCCATCACTCACTGCCCTTTCTAATATGCCCACCTCCTACGCTTCTCATGCTACAAGCATCTTTTGCGCAAGCTATCACTACTTCCCTAAATACATCCCATTCTTCCCCCACTCCCCTTACGTCCTTTCTCACCTTTTTCCATTCTGTGCTCAGTCTCTCCTGGTACTTCCTCACACAAGTCTCCTTCCCAAGCTCACTTACTCTCACCACTCTCTTCACCCAAACATTCTCTCTTCTTTTCTGAAAACCTCTACAAATCTTCACCTTCGCCTTCACAAGATAATGATCAGACACCCTCCAGTTGCACCTCTCAGCACATTAACATCCAAAAGTCTCTCTTTCGCGCGCCTATCAATTAACACGCAAGCCAATACTGCTCTCTGGCCATCTCTCCTACTTACATACGTATACTTATGTATATATCTCGTTTTAAACCAGGTATTCGCAATCACCAGTCTTTTTTAAGCACATAAATCTAAAAGCTCTTCACCATTTCCATTTACAACACTGAACACCCCATGTATATATATATATATATATATATATATATATATATATATATATATATATATATATATATAGTATAGGGCGATCGTATCCTAGCGATAGTGCTCCCGCCTGCCATGCAGGAGTCCCGTGTTCGATCCTGGCTGGTGGAGGTTTTTATGCTATATGGAAGTGCGCGTTCATATATATATATATATATATATATATATATATATATATATATATATATATATATATATTGAAATATTTTGTTTTCTTGCATATTCGCCATTCCCCGCGTTAGGGAGGTAGCGTTAAGAGCAGAGGACTGAGCCTCGGAGGGAATATCTTCTCTTGGCCCCCTTCTCTGTTCCTTCATTTGGAAAATTAAAAACGAAAGTGGAGGATTTCCAGCCCCCCGCTCCTTTCCCTTTTAGTCGCTTTCTACGACACATAGGGAATACGTGGGAAGTATTCTTTCTCCCCAATCCCCAGGGGAAATATTACAGAGGTATAAGTTTGTTGAGTATTCCTGGTAAATTATATGGGAGGGTATTGATTGAGAGGGTGAAGGCATGTACAGAGCATCAGATTGGGGAAGAGCAGTGTGGTTTCAGAAGTGGTAGAGGATGTGTGGATCAGGTGTTTGCTTTGAAGAATGTATGTGAGAAATACTTAGAAAAGCAAATGGATTTGTATGTAGCATTTATGGATCTGGAGAAGGCATATGATAGAGTTGATAGAGATGCTCTGTGGAAGGTATTAAGAATATATGGTGAGGGAGGTAAGTTGTTAGAAGCATTGAAAAGTTTTTATCGATGATGTAAGGCATGTGTACGTGTAGGAAGAGAGGAAAGTGATTGGTTCTCAGTGAATGTAGGTTTGCGGCAGGGGTGTGTGATGTCTCCATGGTTGTTTAATTTGTTTATGGATGGGGTTGTTAGGGAGGTGAATGCAAGAGTTTTGTAAAGAGGGGCAAGTATGAAGTCTGTTTGGGATGAGAGAGCTTGGGAAGTGAGTCAGTTGTTGTTCGCTGATGATACAGCGCTGGTGGCTGATTCATGTGAGAAACTGCAGAAGCTGGTGACTGAGTTTGGTAAAGTGTGTGAAAGAAGAAAGTTAAGAGTATATGTGAACAAGAGCAAGGTTATTAGGTACAGTAGGGTTGAGGGTCAAGTCAATTGGGAGGCAAGTTTGAATGGAGAAAAACTGGAGGAAGTAAAGTGTTTTAGATATCTGGGAGTGGATCTGGCAGCGGATGGAATCATGGAAGCGGAAGTAGATCATAGGGTGGGGGAGGGGGCGAAAATTCTGGGAGCCTTGAAGGATGTGTGGAAGTCGAGAACATTATCTCGGAAAGCAAAAATGGGTATGTTTGAAGGAATAGTCGTTCCAACAATGTTGTATGATTGCGAGGCGTGGGCTATGGATAGAGTTGTGCGCAGGAGGATGGATGTGCTGGAAATGAGATGTTTGAGGACAATGTGTGGTGTGAGGTGGTTTGATCGAGTAAGTAACGTAAGGGTAAGAGAGATGTGTGGAAATAAAAAGAGCGTGGTTGAGAGAGCAGAAGAGGGTGTTTTGAAATGGTTTGGGCACATGGAGAGAATGAGTGAGGAAAGATTGACCGAGAGGATATATGTGTCGGAGGTGGAGGGAACGAGGGGAAGTGGGAGACCAAATTGGAGGTGGAAAGATGGAGTGAAAAAGATTTTGTGTGATCGGGGCCTGAACATGCAGGAGGGTGAAAGGAGGTCAAGGAATAGAGTGAATTGGATCGATGTGGTATACCGGGGTTGACGTGCTGTCAGTGGATTGAATCAGGGCATGTGAAGCGTCTGGGGTAAACCATGGAAAGCTGTGTAGGTATGTATATTTGCGTGTGTAGACGTATGTATATACATGTGTATGGGGGTGGGTTGGGCCATTTCTTTCGTCTGTTTCCTTGCGCTACCTCGCAAACGCGGGAGACAGCGACAAAGCAAAAAAAAAAAAAAAAAAAAAAAAAAAAAGAATATATATATATATATATATATATATATATATATATATATATATATATATATATATATATATATATATGAGAGACTTTAATTCTAGGCCCAAAATTCCAGCAAAACGTTATTTTCAACGCCAGTAACTGATGGTCATTAGTTACGCTCGATGTGAGCTGCTCAATATTTGAGTCGCTTTTAAATGTTTTATTTCTTTTTATTTGAGTCGTTTGAAACATTGATTAAGGCGAAGTTCTCTTTTTCTGTCTTTGAAACTTGTTTATATATCCATTTTCTTTTACATACGTAAGGAAGATAAGATAGTATACTTTGATGCTATAAGACATAAGCCTGTAAATGTGCATATTCTTTTTTAAAGTCTATAAAGAAAATAAGATATAATATTCTAGTACTCTTACACTGGAATACTATAAGCCCTTAAACAGGTTATATATATATATATATATATATATATATATATATATATATATATATATATATATATATATATATATATATTCTTTTGAAGACAGTTGAAAAATTAGATATAATTTGATACTGCGAAAAACCATTAAAACAAGTTATGTATAGCATTTTTCAGACTATAAAATAAATAAGATCCAATACTTCAACACCACGGTAGTATAAGCCTTCAGACTAGTCATACCGTATTTTGAAAGCTGTGAAGAAAATAGGATAGGATTCTTTGACGCCGTGATGCTATAAACTTTCAAACAGGTTCAACAGACGGTCAACAAACCTGGTTTTTGTCAGGCCAGAGTGCAGAGGTAGAAACTGGCCTTTAGATTCGACGTAAGGGAAAAGTAAGATGAAATTTTATATCAGTAGGATTACGGAGGAAAAATGATGTTGAGGTAATGGAAAATTAATATTATTATAAGGTATTGAACACTGTCATTAGTAATAATCTGATAACAAAGTAATCTGGGTTTGCTTGCTCGTCTTTATTATTATTATCATATATATATATATATATATATATATATATATATATATATATATTTTTTTTTTTTTTTTTTTTTTTTTTTTTTTTTTTACCTCGTCGCTGTCTCCCGCGGTTGCGAGGTAGCGCAAGGAAACAGACGAAAGAAATGGCCCAACCCCCCCATACACATGTACATACACACGTCCACACACGCAAATATACATACCTGCACAGCTTTCCATGGTTTACCCCGGACGCTTCACATGCCTTGATTCAATCCACCGACAGCACGTCAACCCCTGTATACCACATCGCTCCAGTTCACTCTATTCCTTGCCCTCCTTTCACCCTCCTGCATGTTCAGGCCCCGATCACACAAAATCCTTTTCACTCCATCTTTCCACCTCCAATTTGGTCTCCCTCTTCTCCTCGTTCCCTCCACCTCCGACACATATATCCTCTTGGTCAATCTTTCCTCACTCATTCTCTCCATGTGCCCAAACCATTTCAAAACACCCTCTTCTGCTCTCTCAACCACGCTCTTTTTATTTCCACACATCTCTCTTACCCTTACGTTACTTACTCGATCAAACCACCTCACACCACACATTGTCCTCAAACATCTCATTTCCAGCACATCCATCCTCCTGCGCACAACTCTATCCATAGCCCACGCCTCGCAACCATACAACATTGTTGGAACCACTATTCCTTCAAACATACCCATTTTTGCTTTCCGAGATAATGTTCTCGACTTCCACACATTTTTCAAGGCTCCCAAAATTTTCGCCCCCTCCCCCACCCTATGATCCACTTCCGCTTCCATAGTTCCATCCGCTGACAGATCCACTCCCAGATATCTAAAACACTTCACTTCCTCCAGTTTTTCTCCATTCAAACTCACCTCCCAATTGACTTGACCCTCAACCCTACTGTACCCAATAACCTTGCTCTTATTCACATTTACTCTTAACTTTCTTCTTTCACACACTTTACCAAACTGATGGCACACTGGCTCATAGACATTTGATATTGAAGGGGAGAGAGAGTGCGAGCGAGCTGGTTCAAATCTATGATTTACAGAGCTTCGTCCACCATGCGTCATCACTTAGGAGAGAGGCAGCAGCTGTCACTCAGCAGGTGTGTGTGTGTGTGGTAGGAGTGAAGATATATATATATATATATAAGGTTAAGAGACTGGGCAACACGAGTGTAAAACTCTCTCCCTCTAACACAATATTAATCACATATAAAACATGGACCACCATTAATCTTCTCCCCCACGGTAACTGTGCCAGGTATTCTGCAAAGCATTTCGTTTCCTTTTGACAGAAGGTCTTCAGCAAATACTCAACAGTAAGGGATACACGCAATTATTTTGTTTTTATTCTTTAAGCCATCTGAGGCGTTGTTGACAATGCACACAGTCACCGGGTACTTTTATATCTAGGTAGGAATTTTTTTTTTTTTTTTTTTTTTGCGCTCTGTCGAAGTTAGCGTACCTGACCGTGACGCATTCTAGGCGACTGTGGAGTAAAGCTCTCGTGGGTTCGAATCCTGGTCGCGGGCAGCGTAGGTGAGATGGCTTTGATCCGGGATTTCAGATGCCCATGGCGTCTCGGCTAGCAGGAGATGGACACTTGAGAACTAAGACCCTATACGAAACGGAGAATTTAGGGCAGACGACAGACGTACATAGAGAGAAATGGAGCCAAAATGAATATGACTTGTTACCAGTCTCAGAAGAGAAAATCAACCACAACAGTGAAGAATGGAAGAAGAAAAAGATGATAAATGACACGAGACAGTGACACGGGACATGGGACGAAACACCCAGAAAGAGGTGGAAAAGTTGATAGATGGAGACGAAACTAGGGTTGAAGGGCCCAAAGGTCTGCGTAAATTCTGCGATGGTGGGAATATAATGGCATGAGCAAGAGTATCGAACCAGGAACAATACTGACTTCAGCATACAGAAAATTGCTGCTCTCTCCTTGGCAGAAGCTGATGTCTTCAAAAGGACATGATTCAAGACGTCGGTAATGGGGGAAAATGCATAGAATTATGTTGCTAAGCTTACCAATTTGATAAAAGATGTGTGTTTCAGATCCGAATATATAGTGAGAAATTCCAAAAGGCGATGTTTATTAAGCCAACAGAAGCAAAAAGCCCCAAACTACGATTAAATGATAGTGAATTTCAGAAAGTATTTGACACTTACCCCTTGTATGAAAGATGTTATGAGTAAAAGTAGAGACCTTTAGAACGCACTAAGCATTTTCCTGATTCCTGGCCATTACCTCAAAACAGCCTAAATGATCAAAGGATCAGATGATCGGACCGAGCTGTGGGGATAGAGAGGAGCTTTTTAAAATCAACATTACTTAGTATTATGGTGAACTGCTGAGAGTAATATTGTTGTATGTGGATTATCAGATGTCACTTGTCACAATTTGCGCAGCAGGTTCTAAAGTTTCGTGCTGGTAAATACAAGTCTTTATATATGCAATGTCTGCCTCGCCCATACATTTTCAAAGAGGTCACACTTACATTATAGTACCTTGTCATCTTTCTTTTTGCCTTGAATTCCATCTTCAGACGTCTAGGCATGGAATTGGCAAGGTTCCTAAGATGATCTGGTTCTAGGTTTTGGGCCCATAGGATCTTGATCTGAATGAGCTGGGGTGCTAATGTGGTGTTTGAGGAAGCAGCCGCCTGATCGCACCCATTGCCTACTAGAAATCTCACGTGTAACCCACATTTTCTTGCTCCCAGGCCTGAAGCCGGGATTAATCCTCCTTGAAGGTAAGAACCAACCATCTTCAGCACAGGCGGAAGAAATACAACTCCCAGAAGCGCCTTTCACAAAACAAGGGAAAGCCTGAAAGAGTAAAGAAAGAACATCCTCAATATAGCCTGAGGCACACTGAGGCGGGTTGCTGATGCTCACACCTCTAGATGTACTAGTTTACGCGACCAAATGTACGATGATTTCACCCTGAGAGCGTCATAGGCTTGTGGCCACACAATAAACCTTAACCTGTACCTCCTTTGAAAATACTTGGGGGGCGGACAAGGTTTCTTTGCGGATATTGTAAATACCAGGAGTTCCAGTGCCACAGCTAACTAATGCGCCTAGACACACGAGATTCAGTAATCCACTGTGAGCTTCTCACTCTACCGCGGACCACAGGTTGGAAAACACGAGCTCATGGTATCGGTATAAGGCTTAGTCGACCGTACTTCCGAGATCCCACCGAGCAGGAGACGAGATTAATTCTGGCTGCCAGTCCCAAAGTCAACCTATCCACGAGGGGTTCCTGGCGTCAGTACCTCGGTGCTCAGCTCTAACTGGGAACAAAGGAGATTCTTGATTCAGTGCCTTCAGGCAACTCTGTAATGAGACGAGGTGTTCCCGGTGTTAGACCTTCCTCTGCCACTCCACCAGGAGTCCACTGGCAGGGAAGCAGAGGTACCCTGGCGTCTCCGGTGCTGTATTACAGTCTGGTATATGAGCAGATGAGGCCACCCTGGGACACCTGTTTTCTTACATGGTATAGGGACTAGAGTTAGATCTGACGACGTTTATTAAGCGTTATTTCACCTATACCATCCCAGTGGACCGGAATGAACCTGAAGAAAACATTAATTCCACACAGAACCACTGCATTATATATATATGATTTATTTATTATTGATATTCATTACACTTGACCGCTGTTTCCCGCGTCAGCCAGGTAGCTCAAGGAAACAGACGAAGAATGGCCCAACCTCTCATATACACATATGTACACATAAACGCCCATACACGCACAAGCACATATACGTATCAACGTATATATATATATATATATATATATATATATATATATATATATATATATATATATATATACATATATATATATATATAATTTTTTTTCATACATATTTCTTATTTCCCGCATTAGCGAGGTAGCGCTAAGAACAGAGGACTGAGTCTTAGAGGGATTATCCTCACTTGGCCCCCTTATCTGTTCTTTTGGAAAATTAAAAAAACTGGAGGGGAAGATTTCTCTGGGGATAGGGGAGAGAGAATACTTTCCACGTATTCCCTGCGTGTCGTAAAAGGCGACTAAAAGGGGAGGGAACTGGGTGGCTGGAAATCGTCCCCTCCCGTTTTTTAATTTTCCAAAAGGAGGAACAGAGAAGGAGGCCATGTGAAGATATTCCCTCTAAGGCTCCTTCCTCTTTTCTTAACGCTACCTCGCTAACGCGGGAAATAGCGAATATGTATGAAAAAAAATATATATGTAGATAGATAGATATAAACTCACACACATGCTCTATTATTTATGAGTTTGACAACGTAATGAACTAATTAAAGTAATGGCAGCCATTTCTGTTATGACAGCACAAAGCAAAATTTAAAATTGTTGCAGTGAACAAATTAGCACGGCTATTTTATTTTTTTTTCGGTAAAGGCCTCGCCACCAGCAGCGTTAGGTTTATTTTTGCATGACGTTATCTTCCATATATCTGATGACATCGTTGCAGTCGTGGTTGCTCAGTTTTCTTCGGTCTTGTCGTTTTCGTGGCAGTTGAATAACCACGAGAACGATGCCTGAACGACCCAGTTGTAAGTCCAGTCCAAAATGTTCATCATCAGGGAGAAACGGAGAGAAGAGGAGAGAGAGGGTGATCCTACATACAAACCTCCCTCCTCCAGCGGACGTGAACTTCCTCTGTCCGGTGGAGACGAGCCTGCTCGACTCCCTTACCACTTAAGCACGGGTCATGAGACACGCCCAGACTCAGGCGTGTGTGTGTGTGTGTGTGAGGCACCTACCAAACATCGAGGGTTAAGAATCCATTTGCGATGCAGTTATGAGGAGATTCAATACCCAGAGCTCGTCGGAGCTCCACTTGGAGGATTCATCACCGGTGTTGTTGAGAGAGAGAGAGAGAGAGAGAGAGAGAGAGAGAGAGAGAGAACCCGACGAGACCTCCCCCCTCCTTCTCCCCAACGAACTTCACGGAACTTGTATGAGCGAAGTCTTCATATCGGTAGGAGAGGCGAGGGCGGGCATGGAGCTACGTTAGCATTGTTTCATTAACATTGTGTTGGTTCAGCTTGATGATGTCATGGTCCCTGATCGTCCCATTATCACGTCCATCTGTCTGGATGGTAATGCCTGAGACTAATTCAATGTCTGTACACTACCAAACTTAATAGGAAGGTCCATATGTAATGATGTACCTTAATGAAAACATAAACATCATCTCTAGAGGCGAGATGTTTAAGACGTGACGAGGTACTCATTCAAAGCGACTTCGAAGAATTCCGCTGAGTTGGATGTAAGATAAAATTGGTTTAACCCCCCTATTGAAGGAAGTGAATGCGCGGGTCTTCAGAAGGAGAAATTTGCAGGCTTGCAGTCTGTTGGGGGGGGGGGGGGGGGGGGGGTAATCGAGTCAGTTGCTGTTTGCTTATGACGCGGGTGTGGTGGGAGATTCGAGTAAGAAAATGCAGAAGCTGGTTTCTGAATTTGGGAGATTATGTGAGAGGAAAAAGTTGAGATTCTGTGTGAATTAAAGTATGGTTAATAACAGTGAAGTGTAAGTTTAAATGAAGAGAACTTGGAGAAAGTTTGGTGTTATAGATACCTTGGAGTGGATATGGTAGGGGGTGAAACCATACTAGCTAAAGTAAGCCATAGGTTGGGTGCGGGGGCTAAGTTCTCTGGCGCGCTGAGGAGCGTTTGGAAAGGGAAGTTCTTCTTTGTGAGGACAGAGGCGTTTGACTGTATCGTTGCCCCAACGGTCACAATTGTATGGATGCGAGGCATGGTCCCTAGACAATGCGGAAGTGGGTGGATATGCTCGAAATGAGATACATGAGGACAAGATGACGTATAAAGAGGGTTAATCGAATATCAAATAAATGATAGTATGAGCGATAAGTGTGATAGTAAGAACAGTATGTGTGAGAGAGTTTGAGTGTGCGCTGAAATTCTTTGGACGTATGGAAACGTACATACCTTCTACTGACAAAGAAGGTATATATGTGTTGGCATTTAAGGGAATAAGCAGAAAAAGGAGAAGGAAGGATGGAGTGAGAGATGCTTTGGGTGATTAGGGAGTAACCATGCAAGAGGGTGGAAGGCGTGCATGGGACAGAGCGAATTGGAGATATATATCATATGAAACTTGACACGTTTAGCGAATCCCCAACCTTCGTGCGAGTGTGTCACAGCAGAAGCTTGAGCCTCGGTGATTCTGGAAATCAACTTTGGAACACCTAACGTTAGTTTTTCCCAGCCTCAGGCAAGAAAACTGGCAAACGGGTCATTTCTTCACACGTGGGGTCATAAGAATGCTGTTCCTCCCCCCCCAAAAAAACGACACATGCAACTTTAGGATCAACTTTTTTTGCTTTAGATTTTTGACAATTTCTCCCTAAAAGTTATGTTTTGCTCTCTGGATTAAGAAATGGTTGATGGTTATTTCCTATGCATCGTGACGGGGTCTTTGACCCGCGAGAGCAAGAATTGATATTCCTTTTATCTTTGCTCAGATCAGTTTCGTTCATAGCGGAAGCCAGATCAGGGACTAATGATGGTTCACTTGTGACTTATATATCAGTCTAGAATTGGACGGCGATTCAGAGCTTTCAACGCTGGGATCTCTGCCCTTATTACTGGCGTCAGGTGAATGCTTTTCCTATTTTGTTCACCGTCTTCTCTCCGTACTCACCCTGTTCTCTTACTTGTAGTAATTGCCTCTCCTCTCTCTCTCTCTCTCTCTCTCTCTCTCTCTCTCTCTCTCTCTCTCTCTCTCTTTGAGGAGAGTACGCCATCCATTGGACCCCGTACATCCACGAAGTCCATTGTTCCCTCTGTGCAAGAAAAAGAACCCCACTTTTTTTTTTTGTATCTTACCGAGGACATGATCAGGGTTGGAACAACTATGTGGACGTGTGTCAAAAAGTTCATCATCACATTGATCAGACTCACTTCAATTGTTCGTTCCTCCATCCACCCTCCTCGTTTTTCTTTCTTTTTTTTTTCTTCTTCCTCGAATTATTTTTCCAACTTGCAGCTCATATTTGTTGATGGCATGATGATCCGAACGAGCGAGGAACTCGAGCAACATTCTCAGAAGAAAGAAGTTGAAGGTTCCTGACTTACATATCTCAAAGCGTTCTCCATGATGTTGAAGGTAGAGGAAAGCACGCACGCACGCGCGCGCGCGCACGGCATTTTCTGATGTGAAGGTTGTTCATGATGGTCTTGTTAAGCCAAGTTTCTTCAGAATCGGGATAACCAATGTTGGTTCATGTTGCGGTGGCAGTTTACAGGTTCGTATACTAACCACCAAGACCGAAATGATTCGTTATATACCTGGATGTCATGGACAACCAGCTTTGCAAGTAGATGTTTACGGTTTCAGAGGAGATGCAGGAGAATCAAGAACATTCTATGATATTCTAGAATATTTCTGTTACATGAAAATATAGAATATTCCATATGGTAGAGGACAAAACAACATATTATATATTCAGTATCTGAATTGAATGATATTCTGGTAGACTTAATTACTTCCTGTCTCAGGGTTCCTTTTGTCTTTATGGGGATGTCGTAGCGCCCAGGAAGCCAGCCACCCCGAACTGGATGGGACCGTATGTCTTTAGGTGTTGTATGTATGTGTCTGTGTAGGAAGAGTACGAGGCAATTGAGCAGATACTGTTTGTTGTCTTCACTGTGGTTGCATCACGGTCAGCAACTGGTCTTGGGACATGTCGATGGGTTATGCCTAGAATGATGACGAAAAAGTGTGACTCTACTTTGTCTAGGGAGTGTGATTTCGCTCTTTGGGGGGATGTTTAATTCTGTATCGCGAAAGCAGTTGTTTAGTTCTCTGATCACTTCAATGTGCATGTGCTTTGTCAGTATTATGATTTTTAGGAATTGGGAGGTCTGTGAGAAGAGGTTGCTATGGTGTGAGGTAGGGTTAAGCAATTTCATTATTCTTGGAGATTACTAGTTATAAAGTGGTTTGGATGAGAGTGGTTTAGTGTTGTTGCATAGAATTTAATGCCAGTCATATTGAAGTGGGTTTGTATTGGGAAAACTTTTGTTTAATTATGTAGGTGTTAAATATTTTTGATTACCAGAGATTGTTCTGAGTAATCTATTTTCTGTGGTTTGAGCTTTGTTATGTTTCCTTTTGAGTGGGTAGACGACCAGGCAGGTGAGGCGTAGTGCAGTGAGGAACGGATGAATTGTTTGTATAGGACGCTAAGGGATTCTTTTTCTTGTCCAAATCTTATGTTAGTGACACATGGGCATTTAGATTGTGCCGTTTTTTGCATTTTTTTTTTTTTTGTGAGTAGGAAATGAATATCATATATTTAATTAAAGTGATGCCTGAAATGGTTAGCGTTTTGTTCAGTGGGAGTGATTTTCCATTCATGGTGACTCAAGGGTGCGAGTTGGATTGGTGTGTCTATGGGCTTAAAACAGTGACTGAAGAGTTCTTTGGTTATACAGACATTTTGCTCTGGAAGAGCCACTGTTCCATCTGTGTAGTTTCGTTCTGGATGTTTCTCGTTGCTACTGTGGTGTCAGGGTGCTGGGAAGTGATTGTGAGGTCCTGTGCATGGGAAATGATCTTCAATATTGTGGTTTGCTTGGGGTAATGAGAGGTTAAATAGGAAGAGATTGAAGTGTGATGAACAAAGATATGTTCCAATGTAGAGGTTTAGATGTGAAACCTTTGTGGGATACTCTGGCATGGCTGCCGGTGTTGTTCTATCTCCACTGACGATGTGATTACACATGAAAGTGCACTTGGGAATTTTTGTGTTTCACTTTCCTCATGCTTATCAGCATCACTGTGGCCTAATACAATATATGTATGTATATAAAAGCAGGACTACTTTAACACTGGAGTTCTGATGCTATAACACCAGCAGTCCCTATCCAGGGGCTGCAGCTCCAACATTGCGCTACACTCAGAAGCAGGAACAGGACGGATTCCTTTGAAGCGAAAAGCCCTTTCACGATACTATACATCCTATCGTCAACGGACGATGATATAACCACTGTTCACTCGCGGCTTAACCACAAGCAGGCGGAGCACGGTAACGCTTATGTATATATATATTGTGTGTATATATATATATATATATATATATATATATATATATATATATATATATATATATATATAAACCAGGTATCTGTGGGAATTGTTGACACACGGATACTGGTGCCTGGGCAGGCTTATTGGATCGGTCCTGATTTATCCAGAAAGGGGCACTTGTAGCGTCGACAGTAGAACGAACAATGCTCTTTCCGCTTGAACTGTCTGCTCCACTCCCAGGCGAGTCCCACACTGACGCAGATGGCTACACTCTAACCTTTTCTGCTGCATGAGCTGCGAGTCTCTGCCACCGCAGGTCCGTCCGTGGGCGAGTTGCGTCAGGGTATATTTTTCCTCCTAGACGTAGAAAACGGCCCGTGATAATGATAGCTTGGTCGGGTGATGTGATGGAGACTTGACTTTAATTTTCGTTTGGACGAGACTTCGTCGCTCGAGATCCCCAGGGAGATTAAGGGATGGAGGGTTGTATGAATGATAGGATAACCAATATCCATCTCTACGTAGAACTAACCAAATTGAAAGGAGATTCCGGCCTTTCAGAAGTACTTGGCATAACCTTGATGGCTTTGATTATGGGGTTCATGGCACAGGAACATAAGGTAGCTGGCAATTGGAAGGATTCTCCAGGTCGCTTGTGGCCTTCGTACCTACGTCTCTCTGTCGAGGTAGAGGATGAAGTCCAGTGACTTGACCTTAGCTGAGGTTCAGCTCGGGGTCTCCCAGACTCGCTTCCCCACTTTGTATCCCAGTCCTCATAAGTGTGGCTGAAGGTAGTAGTGTGATAATCCCAACAGTTTTTTACGGACGTGAGTCTTTGGGGGTCTAGAATACGAACGAAAAGAAGAGGGTGTCTTCTTCGTCTTCGTGACTTCAGACTTTCCAGGATTAGATTTCACGAGTCGTTTCTTCGACTCTGGCTTCATGATTTTAGCATCTTTAGCAAAACATATTTCGGCAAGACTCTACCTTAGGTAGATCAGGAAATGAATTGGTCTCCCTGGCACCGAACGACTCGGATATGAAATTTGCTCGAGGACAACATGTGGTTGTAGAAGGCGGTGATCGTCTCAAGAATGTCTAGTGTTAACTGGGGTGTTCTGGAATGGCTTGAACATAATGGAGAGAGAATGAACGAAAAATGACTAATCGAGATAGAGGTCAAAGACATCTTATTGCATTTACTCTCGTCTTGTTTCTCTTTCTTTCCCGCTTGTTGATGAATCTACTTTTTTTTTTCATGTTAAAGTTTGATCAGCTTTCCATGTCTCTGCTTCGTACACTGACTGTTTTAGCTTTCTCTCTCTCTCTCTCTCTCTCTCTCTCTCTCTCTCTCTCTCTCTCTCTCTCTCTCTCTCACACACACACACACACACACACTCTCTGTATCTCTGTTAGACAATCCTGTTTTACATAATCATCCCCCTACGTCATGTAGACTGCGATGGCGCCACGATATGACTTAGAATCAAGTGACGTATTTGCGTTTCTTTTTTTCTTCTTCCTGTTAGCTATGCTCCGAGTTCGCAGTTATAATCAGTTCGCAGTTATAATCAGAGACAACTTGGTTTTGATTTGGTGCACTTGAATCCTCCATCTACCATTGTCTATTTATCCTCGATAGACTCCGATCTCTCGCCATGTTCATATCAGACTTAACAACTACGTACGATCCCCATTTTCTCAATTCGTGTTACTGCTTTTTCTGGCTCGTCCTTGAAGTTGCTTTCCTTTTATCTTTATTCTCACTGACCGCATTTGTCACACACAGTTTGACCTACATGGCCCACTACATGACCGACATGGTCCACTACATGACTGACATGGTCCACTACATGGTCCATGATTAAACAGGGACCAGCTACACCATTATCATTCTGACTGCATAAGTTTATTTTTTATTCTAACTCTACCCCGCAAAGAAAAAAAAAATTGCTTTATCTCGATTTTAGAAAACGGAAAAACATTTATGAAAAATGATGGATTTTTACGATGAAGTTGAACTATAAATGAAGATGAGCATGGGTTTGATAACATCATGTGCAACGAGTTCAGTATGATGTCACGAGTTCAGTTTGTTCTTCAAAGATCATGGTTCATGTATTTCATTATTTTCTTCTTCTAAGGTCATGTTTAACGAATTTGATTTGTTCTCTAAAGGTCATGTGTAACGAAATTCATTTGTTCTTCACAGATCATATTTAATGAACTTGATTTTCTCTCTTTAAAGTTTAACGAAGCTGAATTGTTCTGTAGAGATCATGTTTAACGAATTTCATATGCTCATGTATATGATAACTAGGATGAAAAGATACCTTGTTATATATCTAAACTTCAATATAAGCTTTGGATGAAGTAACACACACACACACACACACACACACACACGAGCACACACACACACACGAGCACACTAGGTGAACGAGTATGCGAGGCGCGTTCAATGAAGTGTCAAGGTGGTGGATCAGCGAGACATGCCTGGATCTCTCGAGACCTGGTTCGAGACCCGGTCTCTTTTATCATGTACATTCAGTGATCAGAAGGCAGGACGCGCTAATGTGATTTGACTGTTTGCTGTGGATAGAGAATTTGTAGGATAACGCTGAACGAAAGGTTGTATGGTTAGAGCAACGGGTGTAGGTGATGTGAGCCATGGCCATTGTGTGTGTATATATTTTTTTTTTCTTTTAAACTATTCGCCATTTCCCGCGTTAGCGAGGTAGCGTTAAGAACAGAGGACTGGGCCTTTGAGGGAATACCCTCACCTGGCCCCCTTCTCTGTTCCTTCTTTTGGAAAATTAAAAAAAAAAACGAGAGGTGAGGATTTCCAGCCCCCCGCTCCCTTCCCTTTTAGTCGCCTTCTACGACACGCAGGGAATACGTGGGAAGTATTCTTTCTCCCCTATCCCTAGGGATAATATATATATATATATATATATATATATATGTATATATATATATATATATATATATATATATATATATATATATATATATATATATATATGTGTGTGTGTGTGTGTAAATGTGAGTAAAATGTATTTTAATGGTAAACTAATAAACAGTATGAAATGCTTCCTTGGGTACTGTCAGACCTTCGAATGGTGATCGATAACGACTAAAATCACACAAAAGCATCGCTCACCTGCATGTGTGGGACATGACTGACAGACGGGCGTCACAGATGGAAACATGATGTATAATTCGAAAGACGGAATACCTGCTCTGTACAACGCTTCATTCACATTACATTTGGAAGAATGTAGAGACGAAAGCTGAAAGAGAATGAATAATGAAAGAAAACGTAAAGAAAATGGTGTGAGAGATCTACATTTTTGAGTTTAAGACGCAGAAACTGTGAAGCGTTCGAAATATCAGTATACTAAGAGAGTATATCATTTTCGATCATTTCTTCACGTTAGACTAGGAACAGGAAATGACCACATATATATGTACGGAGTTAAACAGAAGATTTTAGAATATCTTTTTAGCAAGAGTTTCGCCAAAGAATAGATGCAGAACAACAATAACATAAATAGCCCACGGATATGTACGTGGCAAAAGCTATGAAAAAAACGTCCAAGCGACAGTTATAGAGGCATCTATAGAGTATAAAATGGGACGTATTTCAGCTACTTGTACACTGGGAATCCAAGCCCTTCTTCAACAAAGGATCAGATGACTGTATCTTATATCATATTTCTTTTTTTTTTTCCATTCTTTCCGATAGAATTTCCACGGGAGTATATTCTTCCGGTATTCTAATGGTGTGTCATCAAGTCTGGTCATACCTCCCCGTCTGATATGCTTTGGATAGTGGTGGGTTGGGAGGAGCTCCCTGGCTTTACTATCCTCGTCCTCTGTAGGTTACTATCCTCCAGCAGATGACTTCGTAATGGACAGTAAGGTCATCTGTTCTCTTACTTTCCCACGTACAGGTAGTGTGTGTGTGTGTGTGTGTGTGTGTGTGTGTGTGTGTGTGTGTGTGAAAGGGGGGGGGGGGGAAGGGCAGATGTAACCTGGTGGAGATTAATGCCTCTGAAACCCATTTTCTTCCCATTTCTGATTCTAAAGCTCCTCGCAACGTTTTCCCTCTGTTGTCTGAGTAAACGCTAGGCAGTGACACCAATAACATACACGATCGTCTTGCAGACCCTGCATGGTACAAATAGCGAAGTCTGTGTGCCTCCAAAGAGAATGGGAGTTCGGTTGAAATGTCATCCGTTCTCTTCTATCTAGGTTATAGGGGGGAACTGCTCTATCGCCAGGGATGGATCTAACGCTCCACCTCTACTTGAAAGAATATCTACATCGGTCCTGTTTCTCAGACTCTCCCATTCTGAAACACAGAACTCGACCCAATTTTGTACCTTCTCTTAATGCTGCAGGCCTGCCTCTCTCTCTCTCTCTCTCTCTCTCTCTCTCTCTCTCTCTCTCTCTCTCTCTCTCTCTCTCTCTCTCTCTCTGTCAATATTAGTTCGTTTTTTTTTTTCTTCCTCTGTGTCACAATCTTATTCCAGCCGTCGTGGGCAAAGCCACGGCGTCCCATGTAGCCACTGTGCCTCAGGCTAGCTGGTAGACTCCCTCAACATGTGTATGCGTGTGTGTGTGTGTGTGTGTCCCTACACCGCGCGCCTCGTGTAACTCTTCATCCCTCCCATGTAAATACATTTTTTTTTATTCATTTCGAGTAACAACGGGCGCCCAACGCTCGTGGGAAAAATCATACCGCCATCGACCTCACAGCTCGTAGATTCATATTCTTTCTCTACCATTTCCTATATATATTTTTTTTTCCCCCATCCGTTTTTTTTTTTTTCCCCATCCGTTTTTTTTTTCCCCTCTCTATTCCTAAAGGCATGAGTCGATAACGTCTTTTGTCCCGTGGCGGGAGAGCCTTCGACGAAGAAAAGGTTAAGGGGGGGGCGAAAAAAAGCTACTATTCTCTCTCTCTCTCTCTCTCTCTCTCTCTCTCTCTCTCTCTCTCTCTCTCTCTCTCTCTCTCACACACACACACACACACACATATTTCTGGCCCTACCATCGTCTTCCCCCTACTCATAATGCAGGAGTTACTGCGAGGGTTGGAGCCACCAGAAGCATTCAGATCCGAGATCTATTAGAAAACATGATGTGAGAGTCTTTCTTTTAACCTCATAGATCCGTTGATATATCGAAGTATATAGATAATATAGATATGAACACAGTTCATACACGTTCTCTCACAAGGTTTCACTCTCTCCAGTTCACCTCGTAGTCTAATTATCCCACCATGATTATTTGCATCGTTCTTAAAGATCATAGTAATTATAGATTAATGACATCGAGTTTGGTGCGCGGGTTCATCACCACACACGAGCGCATGCGTAGCGGGAGACTGACTGAAGTTCACGACCTGACTGGGGAGACCATTTCTTCCCTCTGGCTCCGCTCTGTACCCTCGGGTTTTTTTTTTTAAAGATATTTTCCCTGATTCTAACTTGCTATTGTTCACGTCAAAATTAATTAATTTTTTCTTTTTTTCAGTATTTTTTAACTTGGCACAAAGTGCGGGAGGAGGTTATGGCCTAGTTAGCCCCTGCGTGAGGAAGTCATTGTGGTTGTTGGTGTGTTGATGGTTGATATGGTCGTTGCTGTGGTGGTGGTTGATATGGTCGTTGCTGTGGTGGTGGTTGATATGGTCGTTGCTGTGGTGGTGGTTGATATGGTCGTTGCTGTGGTGGTGGTTGACATGGTCGTTGCTGTGGTGGTGGTTGATATGGTCGTTGCAGTGGTGGTGGTTGATATGGTCGTTGCTGTGGTGGTGGTTGATATGGTCGTTGCTGTGGTGGTGGTTGACATGGTCGTTGCAGTGGTGGTAGTTGACATGGTCGTTGCAGTGGTGGTGGTTGATATGGTCGTTGCTATGGTGGTGGTTGACATGATCGTTGCTATGGTGGTGGTTGATATGGTCGTTGCTATGGTGGTGGTTGACATGGTCGTTGCTATGGTGGTGGTTGACATGGTCGTTGCTATGGTGGTGGTTGACATGGTCGTTGCTATGGTGGTGGTTGACATGGTCGTTGCTATGGTGGTGGTTGACATGGTCGTTGCAGTGGTGGTGGTTGATATGGTCGTTGCTGTGGTGGTGGTTGATATGGTCGTTGCAGTGGTGGTGGTTATGTTCGTTGCTGTGGTGGTGGTTGACATGGTTGTTGCTGTGGCGGTGGTTGATATGGTCGTTGCTGTGGTGGTGGTTGACATGATGGTTCCTGTGGTGATTGTTGACGTGGTCGTTGCTGTGGTGATTGTTGACGTGGTCGTTGCTGTGGTGGTGGCTGACATGGTCGTTGTTGTGGTGGTGGTTGATATGGTCGTTGCAGTGGTGATTGTTGACGTGGTCGTTGCTGTGGTGGTGGTTGACATGGTCGTTGCTGTGGTGGTGGTTGACATGGTCGTTGCTGTGATTGTGGTTGACATGGTCGTTGCTGTGGCGGTGGTTGGCATGGTCGTTGCTGTGATAATGGTTGACAAGGTTGTTGCAGTGGTGGTGGTTGCCATGGTCGTTGCTGTGGTAGTGGTTGACATGGTGGTGGTTGACATGGTCGTTGCTGTGGTGGTGGTTGACATGGTCGTTGCTGTGGTGGTGGTTGACATGGTCGTTGATGTGGCGGTGGTTGACATGGTTGTTGCTGTGGCGATGGTCATTGCTGTGGTGGTGGTTGACATGGTCGTTGCTGTGGTGGTGGTTGACAATGTCGTTGCAGTGGTGGTGGTTGACATGGTCGTTGCAGTGGTAGTGGTTGACATGGTGGTGGTTGACATGGTCGTTGCTGTGGTGGTTGTTGACATGGTCGTTGCTGTGGTGGTGGTTGACATGGTCGTTGCTGTGGTGGTGGTTGACATGGTCATTGCTGTGGTGATGGTTGCCATAGTCATTGCTGTGGTGGTGGTTGACATGGTCGTTGCTGTGGTGGTGGTTGACATGGTCGTTGCTGTGGTGGTGGTTGATATGGTCGTTGCTGTGGTGGTTGACATGGTCGTTGCTGTGGTGGTGGTTGATATAGTCGTTGCTGTGGTGGTGGTTGACGTGGTCGTTATGGTGGTTGACAAGGTCGTTTCTGTGGTGGTGGTTGACATGGTCGTTGCTGTGGTGGTGGTTGACATGGTCGATGCTGTGGTGGTGGTTGACATGGTCGTTGCTGTGGTGGTTGTTGACATGGTCGTTGCTGTGGTGGTGGTTGACATGGTCATTGCTGTAGTGGTGGTTGACATGGTCGTTATAGTGGTTGACAAGGTCGTTGCTGTGGTGGTGGTTGACCAGGTCATTGCTGTGGTGGTGGTTGACCAGGTCATTGCTGTGGTGGTGGTTGACATGGTCGTTGCTGTGGTGGTTGTTGCCATGGTCGTTGCTGTGGTGGTGGCTGACATGGTCGTTGCTGTGGTGGTGGTTGACATGGTCGTTGTGTGTGGGAGTGGGTCGTGTGTATGGTGTGTTTCTATTTCTGTGTCGTAGTGATTTTTCTAGGTCGTGGTCGTTCTTGTCGCCTTGGGTAGTTCATGGTCGTGGCAGCTGTGGCGGTCGTCAGAGCAGTCGTCTATATTGTCGTCTTTATTCTGTTACATCTGTCGTCGTCGATCTGGACTAAAATCAACCTTAATTTATTTTTTTTCCGTTCGTTTTTATTTTCCGAAGTCTGATTTTATTTGCTTAATTTGTGCGTATCACTTGTACAAAAAAGGGTCTTGACTGTTGCTTTTAATTAATGTCAGTCTGTTCTGTTATGGCTTTTTTTGTATCCATTTTTGAATTTGATTTTTGATGGTTTTTAATTGACAATTTCAGGTGTAGAAATATGATAGAATAGTGACTGTAATAAGGGCGCTGCCCCACGTTGCTCTCAAGTTATCTGGGCTCGTACAACAGTGTGGGAAAATGTTCTTTGGTCAATAGTTACAAAAATCGTAAATGTAAAAATTAAAGATACGATTCTTATCTTTATCTCTGTGTTTACTATACAGGTCATAGTCGTCTTATCTTTATCTCTGTCTTTACTATACAGTTCATTGTCGTCTTATCTTTATCTCTGTCTTTACTATACAGGTCATAGTCATCTTATCTTTATCTCTGTGTTTATTATATAGGTTATAGTCGTCTTATCTTTATCTCTGTCTTTACTATACAGGTCATAGTCGTCTTATCTTTATCTCTGTCTTTACTATACAGGTCTTTGTCTTATCTTTATCTTTGTGTTTACTATACAGTTCATAGTCGTCTTATCTTTATCCCTGTCTTTACTATACAGGTCATAGTCGTCTTATCTTTATCCCTGTCTTTACTATACAGGTCATAGTCATCTCATCTTTATCCCTGTCTTTACTATACAAGTCATACTCGTCTTATCTTTATCTCTGTGTTTATTATACAGGTCATAGTCGTCTTATCTTTATCTCTGTGTTTATTATACAGGTCATAGTCGTCTTATCTTTATCTCTGTGTTTACTGTACAGCTCATTATCATTACTCAGAGTCAGTGTGACATCTCAAACATCTGAGCGTCTCCTGCAACGTTGGTTAATGTCGTTTATAGAACTTTTCTCTCCCTTTGTGTCCTAGGATTTAAGATTTGTCTCGCGTACTCGACTCCTCGCCTCCCGTCGAAGGAAATGCAAGCTCTATAGCCTAAGCAGGACCCGGAGTCGACGTCCTTTGAGTATTATCAGATAAAAAGGAAAAAAGGAATTCGACATTTTTGAATTATCAGGCAGCGAACTGCAACCCGGGTCTAGTGTTGGGTGATTACAGAGACACGAGTTCGATGCCAGCCCCAGGACACACAGCGTCACATGAGAGCAGCGGGTAGTGCCAGAACGCATTCTAGCGTTAAGGTGGTGTACATCATAGAGGCGTAAAGATCTGGACTCCTGAAGTACGCATAACACACGCACGTACACACACACACACACACACACACACACACATATATATATATATATATATATATATATATATATATATATATATATATATATATATATCCTTGGGGATAGGGGAGAAAGAATACTTCCCACGTATTCCCTGCGTGTCGTAGAAGGCGACTAAAAGGGAAGGGAACGGAGGGCTGGAAATCCTCCCCTCTCATTTTCTTTTTTTAATCTTCCAAAACAAGGAACAGAGAAGGGGTTCAGATGAGGATATTCCCTAAAAGGCTCCCTCCTCTGTTCTTAACGCTACCTCGCTAATGCGGGAAATGGCGAATTGTATGAAAGAAAGACAGAAAAAAAGAATATATATATATATATATATATATATATATATATATATATATATATATATATATATATATATATATATATAAGCAGAGCAGTAAGGATAGATAGCCATCCACTCTGCAGTGAATGCGCTATTCTTTCAGTTCGTATTTATTTATCTTGAAATATATGATATATATGATGTGATGTGCAGTAGAAACTAAGTCTTCAAAGCCAACTCTCTCTCTCTCTCTCTCTCTGTCTGTCTGTCTCTGTCTGTCTCTGTCTGTCTGTCTGTCTCTGTCTCTCTCTCTCTCTCTCTCTCTCTCTCTCTCTCTCTCTCTCTCTCTCTCTCTCTCTCTCTCCTCTGCAGCACTCCAGTGTTCATAAAGCAAAAGCGAAATGAAACTTCGTGTCTCATTTTCTGTCTCGTTCTGGCCATCGTTCAGCGGACGATATCGTCGCGCACCTGAAGTTGAGGTTTTCCAAGAAAACTCCTCCATTGTCTTGTTGGACAGTGACGCGCAGTCATGCGAGGTTATGTGGATGGTTACGAGAGCGAGAACTGAATCAAAAGAGAACGCAAGGAGAAAGTACGTCTTCGCTCACGACCACCAGTGTATTGGATGACTTTTATGAAGAAAACGGTGACACCCTGACTCACTCACTCCTCTTATGTAGACCTCCGCTGGTGGACTCGTGCACACAGAATGTATCCTTCCGCTGGAGGACTCGTGCACACAGAATGTATCCTTCCGCTGGAGGACTCGTACACACAGAATGTATCCTTCCGCTGGAGGACTCGTGCACACAGAATGTATCCTTCCGCTGGAGGACTCGTGCACAGAATGTATCCTTCCGCTGGAGGACTCGTGCACACAGAATGTATCCTTCCGCTGGAGGGCTCGTGCACAGAATGTATCCTTCCGCTGGAGGACTCGTGCACAGAATGTATCCTTCCGCTGGAGGACTCGTGCACACAGAATGTATCCTTCCGCTGGAGGACTCGTGCACACAGAATGTATCCTTCCGCTGGAGGACTCGTACACACAGAATGTATCCTTCCGCTGGAGGACTCGTGCACACAGAATGTATCCTTCCGCTGGAGGACTCGTGCACAGAATGTATCCTTCCGCAGGAGGACTCGTGCACAGAATGTATCCTTCCACTGGAGGACTCGTGCACAGAATGTATCCTTCCGCTGGAGGACTCGTACACACAGAATGTATCCTTCCGCTAGAGGACTCGCGCACAGACCCAATGACACACCTACAACTCTGATTTCGCCTGGGCTCCGCAAGCCGAACTAGTGTGACCAAGTGTTACATGGCTTCTGCAGAGACCCCGTTATAAACCAGGGCTTCACCGGAGGTAGAGTTAGTGCTGCCGTCTTTTGGGTAATTAGCGCAGAGCCCTTGATCATTGGAGTCTGTCTACCAGCACTAAAGTCGATTCTGCCAGTCGTGAGATCACGCAAGGCAAAATGGTGTGGTCTTTATCGAATGATAATTTGTTTTGCACGCATGGTTCACTGCCCCGCTTATCCTCTCACACACACACACACACACACACACACACACACACACACACACACATCCAACCCCACTTGACTAGCAAGGAGGGAAATCATATCTATGGTAAGACAAGGATAGGAAGGAACCCTATGTTAAGATGAAGGTAGATGGGCTCTGTGCTCAGACAGTGAGGGGGGAATGGACTCTATGTTAACACAAGGAGAGGAATGGAGTCCTGTGTTAAGACAAGGAAGGGAATGGAGTCCTGTGTTAAGACAAGGAAGGGAATGGAGTCCTGTGTTAAGACAAGGAGAGGAATGGAGTCCTGTGTTAAGACAAGGAGGGGAATGGAGTCCTGTGTTAAGACAAGGAAGGGAATGGACTCCTGTGTTAAGACAAGGAGAGGAATGGAGTCCTGTGTTAAGACAAGGAGGGGAATGGAGTCCTGTGTTAAGACAAGGAAGGGAATGGAGTCCTGTGTTAAGACAAGGAGAGGAATGGAGTCCTGTGTTAAGACAAGGAGAGGAATGGAGTCTTGTGTTTAGACAAAGAGGGGAAGGCACTATGTGACGTACTGCAGTGGTGTAGTAACCTCTGACTATATTTTGTGCCACTTTTTCATGAAAAAGAATACGAGATTCGACTTTTTCTTTGTGTGCTAGGAATGATATTGCCGCATCCAGTTATTGCACTCTCTCCTCCCCACTTAGAATTTTAGATCAGATCCATAAATTGGGAAAGGTTTAAAACAAGAATAAGTGCAGGTTAAGGTATGATGCTTTTCATAGGAATATAACCTAACCTAACCTAGTCTAACCAAGCCAGACCTAGCCTGTCGTAACCTAGCAAACCAGACAAAGAATGACGGGTAAACCTATTTATCTAACCTTTCCTAAGACGTGACAGATTTAAGCCAACTCGTATCATCTGCGTGAGTGGATGTTTTGGTCGCGAGAGGCGTATTGTTCACATCCTCGTCACTCATGCCCCAATACTCATGCTGTTCTATACTACAATATCCTGTGTGCGAAATCGATGCGACTTCGTACCGCCGAGAGCCGTTGATCACGTCAAGACGCAAAATCGTAATAAAAATGTTGGGCGAGGAGGGGGAAAAAAAATGTAAAGTTGATTTTGAGTAAGGAATTTCCAGCACTGGCTTTCTGGGGCGATTGTTGGCAATAAGTCGTTGTAATTACAGGAATTGCCCGCTGGTATACCTGACGACTCGAGTAGTTCCATTCTCCTACAAAGAGCCAGGGAGCGAAGCACCCACATTTCAGCGAGCAAAATTCCTATATAATTCTATACTTGTTTTGCGTCATAGAAAATTGTGAGGTCAGGAAAGTCGTATTAATACTAACCACATCAGTAATGCCAAATTTGACTTGTAAGTATTTATAGAAGTGTAAGTAACGAGAGAAAAGTTTATAAGTATTCATAGAAGTGTAAGTAACAAGAGAAAAGTGTCTTTAACGAGGTATGTCGGAAAGAAAGGCACGAGAAACTCTTTTAGTTCGCCTTACGAGTCGAGCAAGACTCGAGGTCTTGTGTCTCGTGAGAGATCATAGTCTACGACTAGGTGGTGTGAATGCTTAGGGCATTGGATCCTCATAAACATCCATTGTAACCCAGGGGTTGGCCCTCTTTAGTGGCCTTGAATACAGGGAAGGTCAGGTCGATCGAAGGCAAAGGGGGGAAGGCAAAAAGCATGCGTGTATTTTTGGAGACATCTGCAGCTTCTGAAAAACATGGTAGTCAGAAGTTCTCCTTTAAAAGCACGTCTGTTCCTCGCTGACGCACGTCACAAGAAGGTCCACTGTGTCCCTAGAGAGAATGCAATCCTTTGGCAGCTTTTTGGTACATAACTGGCTTAAGTTCTCAAGGTGCGTGTGTTTGTGTGGTGGTACTTGTGTTTCCAAGTACACACACACATCTCTATATTAGATGCCTGCCAATGTCTGTTTGTCTTTCTGTTTATGTATGTATGTATCTATCTATATATAAATATATAAATATATATTTGGGCCTTATGGTTACATACACACACATATGTATGTATGATCTTCTGGATATCCTTTTAACATATATGGTCCGAATTTAGTCTTGATCACCAGTGATCGCCACATTTGACACCGTACATACCAAGTTCCCTCTGTTCTCATTACACACACACATTTTACAGTTGATACACTGTGTGGTGGTTTAGGTATAGCCCTTTGCATGTGTTTTGGAGGCCTCATTCGTTCAGATTTAAAATATAAATTAACTTCTCTCATTTTTTTTTCCTTTCCTTCCAAGAGCCACACATCTTACCACGGACGTCTACAAAATTCTGTCAAGAGTAATGAAGGACTTCGTTATAGGCATGCTTGGTTTTATGGAATGAAGCAACTAGTGTAGAATTCCATGTCATCTTTAGCGTAATTGGTCTCGTCATTTTCGTAAGAAAGTACTTGAGTCAACCCGTATAAACTGTTGCAGTGGAGAACTTGTTTCTATGAAATATATATATATATATATATATATATATATATATATATATATATATATATATATATATTTATTTTGCTTTGTCGCTGTCTCCCGCGTTTGCGAGGTAGCGCAAGGAAACAGACGAAAGAATGTCTCAACCCACCCACATACACATGTATATACATACACGTCCACACACGCAAATATACATACCTTTACATCTCAATGTATACATATATATACACACATAGACATATACATATATACACATGTGAATAATTCATACTGTCTGCCTATATTTATTCCCATCGCCACCTCGCCACACATGTAATAACAACCCCTTCCCCCTCATGTGTGCGAGGTATCGCTAGGAAAAGACAACAAAGGCCCCATTCGTTCACACTCAGTCTCTAGCTGTCATGTAATAATGCACCGAAACCACAGCTCCCTTTCCACAACCAGGCCCCACAGAACTTTCCATGGTTTACCCCAGACGCTTCACATGCCCTGGTTCAATCCATTGACAGCACGTCGACCCCGGTATACCACATCGTTCCAATTCACTCTATTCCTTGCACGCCTTTCACCCTCCTGCAGGTTCAGGCCCCGATCACTCAAAATCTTTTTCACACCATCTTTCTACCTCCAGTTAGGTCTCCCACTTCTCCTCGTTCCCTCCACCTCTGACATATATATCCTCTTGGTCGATCTCTCCTCACTCATTCTCTCCATGTGACGAAACCATTTCAAAACACCCTCTTCTGCCCTCTCAACCACACTCTTTTTATTACCACACATCTCTCTTACCCTATTATTAATTACTCGATCAAACCACCTCACACCACATATTGTCCTCAAACATCTCATTTCCAGCACATCCACCCTCCTGCGCACAACTCTATCCATAGCCCACGCTTCGCAACCATACAACATTGTTGGAACCACTATTCCTTCAAACATAACCATTTTTGCTTTCCGAGATAATGTTCTCGACTTCCAAACATTCTTCAAGGCTGCCAGAATTTTTGCCCCCTTCCCCACCCTATGATTCACTTCCGCCTCCATGGTTCCATCCGCTGCCAGATCCACTCCCAGATATCTAAAACACTTTACTTCCTCCAGTTTTTCTCCATTCAAACTCACCACCCAGTTGGCTTGACCCTCAACCCTACTGTACCTAATAACCTTGCTCTTATTCACATTAACTCTTAACTTTCTTCTTTCACACACTTTACCAAACTCAGTCACCAGCTTCTGCAGTTTCTCGCATGAATCAGCCACCAGCTCTGTATCATCAGCGAACAACAACTGACTCACTTCCCAAGCTTTCTCATCCACAATAGACTGCATACTTGCCCCTTTCCAAAACTCTTGCATTCACCTCCCTAACAACCCCATCCATATACAAATTAAACAACCATGGAGATATCACACACCCCTGCCGCAAACCTACATTCACTGAGAACCAATCACTTTCCTCTCTTCCTACACGTACACATGCCTTACATCCTCGATAGAAACTTTTCACTGCTTCTAACAACTTGCCTCCCACACCATATATTCTTAATACCTTCCACAGAGCGTCTCTGTCAACTCTATCATGTGCCTTCTTTAGATCCATAAATGCTACATACAAATCCATTTGCTTTTCTAAGTATTTCTCGCATACATTCTTCAAAGCAAACATCTGATCCACACATCCTCTACCACTTCTGAAACCACACTGCTCTTCCCCAATCTGATGCTCTGTACATGCCATCATCTTCTCAATCAATACCCTCCCATATAATTTACCAGGAATACTCAACAAACTTATACCTCTGTAGTTTGAGCACTCACTCTTATCCCCTTTGCCTTTGTACAATGGCACTATGCAAGCATTCCGCCAATCCTCAGGCACCTCACCATGAATCATACATACATTAAATAACCTTATCAACAAGTCAACAATACAGTCACCCCCTTTTTTAATAAATTCCACTGCAATACCATCCTAACCTGCTGCCTTGCCGGCTTTCATCTTCCGCAAAGCTTTTACTACCTCTTCTCTGTTTACCAAATCATTTTCCCTAACCCTCTCACTTTACACACCACCTCGACCAAAACACCTTATATCTGCCACTCTATCATCAAACACATTCAGCAAACCTTCAAAATACTCACTCCATCTCCTCACATCACCACTACTTATCACATCCCCATTAGCCCCCTTCACTGAAGTTCCCATTTGCTCCCTTGTCTTACGCATTTATTTACCTCCTTCCAAAACATATACACGGACAAAGTGCATATGAAAGCGCTCCTTCATAGAACATACGAACCTCCAACAGCCAGGATCGAACCAGTTTAAATATTCAGTATATATCCAATATATATATCCAGTATAGGTGTGACGTGGTCTATACATTTCTCAGAGGCTTAATGAACAGGTTCAGCTGAAGTCATATATATATCTATTTGCAGCTCTAGTTATTGTATTGTATTATGATATGATTGACTTTGCTTGCGGGCTGATGAGTGTTACGAGGTGTTATATCCCATGTACACAACTCCATGGTGGAGTGGTTAGCGTCCCTGACCGTGATGCATTCACGGACGACGCAGGGTCGAATCCTGGTTGCGGCAGTTTACACAGTCAACTCACCTGTTCGTCCGAACCACTCGGGTTTTGGCCGATGAAGTCGGGTACCTAACTCGGGTATGTATATATATATAATGGAAAGGGTCACAATTTTGCGCGTGATGAAGATATTCTGTAAGTCCACGGGGACTCGTAGGAATATATATATATATATATATATATATATATATATATATATATATATATATATATATTTTTTTTTTTTTTTTTTCATACGATTCGCCATTTCCCGCATTTGCGAGGTAGCGTTAAGAACAGAGGACTGGGCCTTAGAGGGAAAATCCTCACCTGGCCCCCTTCTCTGTTCCTTCTTTTGGAAAAAAAAAAAAAAAAAAAAAAAAAAAAACGAGGGAAGGATTTCCAGCCACCCGCTCCCTCCCCTTTTAGTCGCCTTCTACGACACGCAGGGAATGCGTGGGAAGTATTCTTTCTCCCCTATCCCCAGGGATGGTTTCGGTGCATTATACATGACAGCTAGAGACTGAGTGTGAACGAATGTGGCTTTTGTTGTCTTTTCCTAACACTACCTCGCACGCATTCCGGGGGAGGGTGTTATTTCATGTGTGGCGGGGTGGCGACGAGAATGAATAAAGGCAGCAAGTATGAATTATGTACATGTGTATATATGTCTGTATGTATATATATGTATACGTTGTAATGTATAGGTATGGAAATGTGCGTGTTTGGACGTGTACGTATATACATGTATATGTGGGTGGGTTGGGCCATTCTTTCGTCTGTTTCCTTGCGCTACCTCGCTAACGCGGGAGACGGCGACAAAGTATAGTAAATAGAAAAAAATATATATCGTTAATGATATGGCCTCGTCTGGGGACTCGGTTGCCCGTGTCGTCTCAGCAAACGTTGAAAAAAAAAAAGAAAAAAGTTAATTACATTTGCCGATGGTCAGCGCCTCCGCCTGGCAAGGACGTTGTAGGATCTGTGGATGATGCAGCGTCCAGGAGTTGCTGGGCTTGGGCCTCCGCCTCACCATTTCCATTTGTGACCTTTACACTCACTTTCCGCCGGGGATAGATCGTCTCTCTCTCTCTCTCTCTCTCTCTCTCTCTCTCTCTCTCTCTCTCTCTCTCTCTCTCTCTCTCTCTCTCTCTCTTCTCTCTCTCTCTCTTCTCTCTCTCTCTCTTCTCTCTCTCTCTCTTCTCTCTGTCTCTCTTCTCTCTGTCTCTCTTCTCTCTGTCTCTCTTCTCTCTCTCTCTCTCTCTCTCTCTCTCGCTCTCTCTCTCTCTCTCTCTCTCTCTCTCTCTCTCTCTTCTCTCTCTTTTCTCTCTCTCTCTCTCTCTCTCTCTCTCTCTCTCTCTCTCTCTCTCTCTCTCTCTCTCTCTCTCTTGTAGACAAGAGACAGAGTACAGTTCATGCTGCAATTTGTCTGTGCCGATGCGGAGGTGAAACGAAAATGTGACTTGGAGTCGCATGACTCTTGGACGATGATTGAATTTGTCTTTCCTTTTGTGCGATGATTGAACGCACTGATCCTGAGTTAATCATCGCCTTACAGGCATATTGTTCATTCCCCCGCGGATAGATGAATGAACTGGGAGGAAACCAGTTCTTAAAGTGAATCTATGAATGTAGGGAAGAATAAAAAAGGGCAGTGGACTTGCAAAGAAGACACCTCTTGTATTGTAAGTGTCAGCTAGCAGGGTCTGGCCGAACCGGTTTGGTTTATGGCTCTTGAAGGAAGGAGCACAACCTAACACTAAGCTAGGTTCCGCCATCTACCAAGTGAGGGACGTGCTAGAACCTTGGTATGGGCGCCTGGGTACCTCGGTCACACTGAGGTTAAAAGACATAGCCACCAGTCGTCTAGCGTTTCTCTTCTGTTTCCCAACACCATCGTAGTGATGTTGAGATGGATTCTAATCCCTCGGGGAGCCGGTGGTGTGACGAACATATCCATAGATAATGTTTATACACTGAGGTTGATGACTCGTCGCCCCCAAGCGTAATACATTGCCTTTGTCCATTGTAGGAAACGTCTTGGGATGCGCATTTCCCAGTTGGTAAACCATATTGTCTGGAGTTAGAATGTCCCGAGGACACAGGTGTTCTTACGCGTAAGATTGGCTGATTTTGAGCTTCTGTAACAGGCTATATGATCGGGAGGGATACAGGTTTTTGGTCAATTTCCGTTACATTTGTCTCGTCCGACCTACATGCTATTGCACGGTCTCCCCGAAGAAGCTTTGGATTTGGACGGATCTCTCTTGAGGACGCTGGAGAGGTGGCAAAGATGCGTCTGGAGGCAGAGGTCAGTAGTATGTATGACCGCTGTCATACATACTACTAGCGACGTGCCTATAGACATGCTCCACGGACCTTTCTGTACTTGACCCTGAACACTTCATCTGCCGAGGTTCACCCACTGACAGCACGTCGCCCCCAGTATACCACATTGTTCTGATTCTTACTATCGCATGCATGCTTCACTCATTCTCTTGCACGGATCCACAGGCCTGGGACAACGCAGATCTCTGTGGCGTTGCCTCACACCGACCTTTCACAGGAATCTCACAGGCCAGGAGGCACATGATACTGGACATCGGTGCCATAGCTCGCCTCTCCTTTTGGAACCCACAGCCAAAAGCCAAGGACTGGAGAGACAGGGAGGTTCCTCTGACATTATCGTAGTCCACCGTTTCTCTTGCTATCCACTGGACAGAAGACAAGGGAGACATCCCTTCTTTCATTGCCGTAGTCCTCCGCTTCACCAGAGGACCCACAGGCCAAGAAACTCTTGTATGCCGGTGGCTTGTACTGCCGTGACTCTTGGGACCTGCACGTTCTAGAACCATTGTGTATGTCCCTCCTCCTCACTCACTCACCAACAACCCCTCCGTAGTACTGATCTAGTGTATCCTCTCCAAACAATATCCATCGTATGTCTTACTAGGACAGTTAAATGATTTGTCAAACCGCTTATCCAGTTCGTTTTCACTACCTCTCAGTTCGTCAGCTGTATATTCAGAACGTATGTGGTGTTTGTCCTATTTTCTCTCTATATATATATTTCACGAGGAGAGAACCTCACTGATGTGTGCAGACTGGTGGATGGTACTACATCCATAACCCCGGCTGGTAGCTCAGTGATGACGCCAGCTACCACGAATCTTTCTCTCTCCAGTATTCCTGCATCAGAAGTCGAGAGAGTGAACTCGACAGAGATCTGTATAAATCTTTTTAAAAGCACGTATGAATCCGCGAACACTCTGAGTCCAGTTTAGGGCTGAGATTACTCTTTCATGAGCCTCATTGGTGGACGGTGTGGGGTGAGTTAATCATAGGTTGGTATAACTTCTCACATGAGAAATGATTCATGAGAATGACATGTTGCCGTAATCTTCTGCTGCAGTTTGCGCGTTTCCGTAGGGACATGCGACAGAAAGTGTGCTGTAAATGTTGAAGGTTAAGCTGTAAGTCGTGAACGCTGTTTTGTAAAAGTTTACAGCTTAAAGTGAAGAGAAATGTGCAGTGTAAATGTTGAGAGCTGTGATATAAGTATAGAGAGAGAGAGATATGTTTGTGAGTTATGTGATAAATGTTGAGAGCTGTGTTGTTATTCGATGTTGAGAGCTATGTTGTTATTAAATGTTGAGAGCTATGTTGCTATCAAATGTTGAGAGCTATGTTGTTATCAAATGTTGAGAGCTATGTTGTTATCAAATGTTGAGAGCTATGTCGTCATTAAATGTTGAGAGCTATGTTGCTATCAAATGTTGAGAGCTATGTTGTCATTAAATGTTGAGCGCTATGCTGTTATAAGTTTTAAGGGCTAGTCAACAAGTGTAGAAAGCTTTTTTTTCAGCAGCTGAGGGCTATGTCCTAGGTGTCGAGAGATGTGTTACGAGTTTGAGAGGAGGAAATAGAATGGGCGAGCTGTCCTCGTGTGAGTGGCGATCCTCTCTTCCCCTGTCTAACCTCATCACACTAGACCACACCCAGCCGACTGGTGTATTCTTTCCTCACCACGACGACCTGGATCCACCCACGCCCCTTTCGAACCGACGCATTCGCCCACGGGGGGATCACACACACACACACACACACACACACACCTGCCAGACACGCGCATGTGTCTGGCAAAACACATGTCAAAGTGACACATTCGTCCACATCATCACATAGGACTATACTCGTCTATTCGTCGCATTCGTCCACATCATCCCATAGGACTATACCCGTCTATGCGTCACATTCGTCCACATCATCCCATAGGACTATACCCGTGTATTCGTCGCATTCGTCCACATCATCCCATAGGACTATACCCGTCTATTCGTCACATTCGTCCACATCATCCCATAGGACTATACCCGTGTATTCGTCACATTCGTCCACATCATCACATAGGACTATACCCGTCTATTCGTCGCATTCGTCCACATCATCACATAGGACTATACCCGTCTATTCGTCGCATTCGTCCACATCATCACATAGGACTATACCCGTCTATGCGTCACTTTCGTCCACATCATCACATAGGACTATACCCGTCTATGCGTGACATTCGTCCACATCATAGGACCACATCCATCCACTCAGAACATTGTTCTTCATGTATGGCAGAGAACACGCCAGTTCAGTGACTGTTGTTCATGTCACCATTAGGAAGCGAGTCCAGATGGACCACCGTGGTGTATCGGTTGGCGTCGCTGACCGTAACACCTTCATGGGTTCGCCCGGGGTTCAAGCGCATTGGTTCGAATCCTGGTTGCGACTGGCGGTCCACAGTCAACCCAGCTGTTCATCCTCCTTTAGGTGGATGGTCGAGAAAATGGGTACCTGTTCATATGTCTCATCTTAGATATTCTTCCACTACAGCTGCAACTGCTGTTGCCACAGCTGTTGTTGCTACAGCTGCTGTTGTATTACGTTGTCTGTCATACGTTATTGCGAGTGTTGCTATGTCTTCTGTTTGTTTTCCTTATTGTGGAGTCGCTTCCTACTCTCCATCATTATTTTTGTTTTTCCCTTCTCTGGTAATCATTCTCTTCTTTTCTTTTCTCCCTCGGTTTTCTTCGTCTTGTCTGATGTGTTCCCGTTCATATTTTTTGCTCTTCATAATCATCATTATATTCATCTACTTTTTCCTTTTTTCTATTATCATCATTTATTGGAGTCATATACTCTCTCTCTCTCTCTCTCTCTCTCTCTCTCTCTCTCTCTCTCTCTCTCTCTCTCTCTCTCTCTCTCCCTCCAACTAGTTTCAGGATATATATATATATATATATATATATATATATATATATATATATATATATATATATATATATATATATATATATATATCCCTGGGGATAGGGGAGAAAGAATACTTCCCACGTATTCCCTGCGTGTCGTAGAAGGCGACTAAAAGGGGAGGGAGCGGGGGGCTGGAAATCCTCTCCTCTCATTATCTTTTTTTTAATTTTCCAAAAGAAGGAACAGAGAAGGGGGCCAGGCGAGGATATTCCCTCAAAGGCCCAGTTCTCTGTTCTTAACGCTACCTCGCTGACGCGGGAAAGGGCGAATGGTTTGAAAGAGATATATATATATATATATATATATATATATATATATATATATATATATATATATATATATAGAGAGAGAGAGAGAGAGAGAGAGAGAGAGAGAGAGAGTCTATAATTGAAATTCACAGCACAGCATAACATCAATATAACCAATGCATAGATTGGGTAGCATCTCACAACATCACTTGCATCTTGCTTGCCAATTCATCATGATGCATCGGTTAATAACTCCCATCTCAACATCTGTTCTAATGTTGCAATAATTTCCCTTCCTCCGTCGCCAAGACAGCGGGTGCTGTGTCATGGACAGTCGAGGCCTCACGTCCAGATGCGTGTCCATGACGTGATATAATTGTCTGTTGAAGCCCCACGTCCAGATGCGTGTCCATGACGTGAAATAATCGACAGTTGAAGCCCCACTCCTAGATGCGTGTGCATGACGTGATATAATTGTCTGCTGAAGCCCCACGTCCAGATGCGTGTCCATGACGTGAAATAATCGACAGTTGAAGCCCCACTCCTTGATGCGTGTGCATGACGTGATATAATTGTCTGCTGAAGCCCCATGTCCAGATGCGTGTCCATGACGTGATATGATTGTCTGTTGAAGCCTCACGTCTAGATGCGTGTCCATGACGTGATATAATTGTCTGTTGAAGCCCCACGTCCAGATGCGTGTCTATGACGTGATATAATTGTCTGCTGAAGCCCCAAGTCCAGATGCGTGTCCATGACGTGATATAATTGTCTGTTGAAGCCCCACGTCCAGATGTCTGTCCATGACGTGATATAATCGACTGTTGAAGCCTCACGTCCAGATGTGTGTCCATGACGTGATATAATTGTCTGTTGAAGCCCCACTCCTTGATGCGTGTCCATGACGTGATATAATTGTCTGTTGAAGCCCCACGTCCAGATGCGTGTCCATGACGTGATATAATTGTCTGTTGAAGCCTCACTTCTAGATGCGTGTCCATGACGTGATATAATTGTCTGTTGAAGCCCCACTCCTTGATGCGTGTGCATGACGTGATATAATTGTCTGTTGAAGCCCCACGTCCAGATGCGTGTCCATGACGTGATATAATTGTCTGCTGAAGCCCCAAGTCCAGATGCGTGTCCATGACGTGATATAATCGACTGTTGAAGCCCCACGTCCAGATGCGTGTCCATGACGTGAGATAATCGACTGTTGAAGCCCCACTTCTTGATGCGTGTCCATGACGTGATATAATTGTCTGCTGAAGCCCCCACGTCCAGATGCGTGTCCATGACGTGATATAATCGACTTTTGAAGCCCCACGTCCATATACGTGTCCAGGACGTGATATAATCGACTGTTGAAGCCCCACTTCTTGATGCGTGTCCATGACGTGATATAATTGTCTGCTGAAGCCCCCACGTCCAGATGCGTGTCCATGACGTGATATAATCGACTGTTGAAGCCCCACTTCTTGATGCGTGTCCATGACGTGATGATAGTAGATATCAGTTGATATCTCCCAGTTTCACGCCCGCTCGTTATCTGTAACAAGGGGAATAATTAGGGAGCCTAGCTGATAGTTGAGATGGAATAGCAGACGGCTGGTCTGGGGGGCCTGGCGTCCGTATTATGCGTGAGGCAATTATAGAATTTCGATAATTAATAACAGTATGTGGCCATTGGCCATACGTTCAGTCGGAGACCCATAGTCAGTCTGGTTATTATTGGTTAATGTTAATGATAAATGGTAATCAGTGTTCTGTTCATCATAGGTAATTTTGCTCGTGAATACGTTTGAACATTCAACTCTCTCCCGATGGCATTATTGGATCATATCATACACATCATGCAGAGATTCAATCTCTCATCCCGTTGACTTGTAACCCATTGGCCTCTGTGTCTGTTATTCTAATCGAAATGGCTCGATTAAGTCTCTGCCTCAGCATCAAAAACAAAAGAGCGCAAATAATTCGTTTTGGATAAAAGAGTTTGATGCGTTTTTTTTTTTTAAAGCTGTTTGATGTCATGTGTTGTTCCACTTTTGTTGCCCTTATGGTAGACAACAGGTCAGAGGACTGTAAACTACGGATGGTGGGCGTGCTGAGTTTACAGCACTGTAGGTAGACTAGGTACACTGCTATCAGGAGTAGGTAGACTAGTTACACTGCTATCAGGAGTAGGTAGACTAGTTACACTGCTATCAGGAGTAGGTAGACTAGTTACACTGCTATCAGGAGTAGGTAGACTAGTTACACTGCTATCACTGCTTTCCTCACTCATTCTCTCCATGTGACCAAACCACTTGTCTGCTCTCTCTACCACACTCTTTTCATAACCACACATCTCTCTTACACTTTCATTACCTACTCGATCAAACCACCTCACACCACATATTGTCCTCAGACATCTCATTTCCAGCACATCCACCCTCCTCCGCACAACTCTATCTATAGCCCACGCCTCACAACCATATAACATTGATGGAACCACTATTCCTTCAAACATAACCCATTTTTGCTTTCCAAGATAACGTTCTCGACTTCCACACATTTTTCAACGCTCTTTGAACTTTCGCCCCCTCCCCCACCCCATGATTCACTTCCGCTTTCATGATTCCATCCGCTGCCAAATCCACTCCCAGATATCTAAAACACTTCGTTTCCTCCAGTTTTTCTCCATTCAAACTTACCTCCCAGTTGACTTGTCTGTCAACCCTACTGTACCAAATAACCTTGCTTTTATTCACATTTACTCTCAGCTTTCTTCTTTCACACACTTTACCAAACTCAGTCACTAGCTTCTGCAGTTTCTCACCCGAATCAGCCACCAGCGCTGTATCATCAGCGAACAACAACTGACACTTCCCAAGCTCTCTCATCCACAACAGACTGCATACTTGCCCCTCTTTCCAAAACTCTTGCATTCACTTCCCTAACAATCCCATCCATAAACGAATTAAACAAACATGGAGACATCACGCATCCCTGCCGCAAACCAACATTCACTGAGAACCAATCACTTTCTTCTCTTCCTACACGTACACATGCCTTACATCCTCAATAAAAACTTTTCACTGCTTCTAACAACTTACCTCCCACACCACATATTCTTAATACCTTCCACAGAGCATCTCTGTCAACTCTATCATATGCCTTCTCCAGATCCATAAATGCTACATACAAATCCATTTGCTTTTCTTAGTATTTCTTCAGCGTGATACACCACCATTCTCACCACGATGTCAACGATTAAGTAAGCGGACGGTGTTGTAAAAGAATGACAAGCGACCCGGCTACACCTGGATCTTTGATGAATAAACCTAGATGGCATTGTATTCATGACACGTCAGAGGAGATGGTTGGCACTAGTCTCGTCCAGGTTAACGGCTGAATGAAATATAGGCAGGTCGGATTGTGATGAGCGGGAGATCTGGTGAACTGAATAATTCTAAGACCCTGACTGACTTCCAAGATCTGTTGGAATTAGATTTTAATTAGTAGATCCAAAGCTGTCGCGGAGAATTGTATCGAAATATTGAAATTCTCATGATAATTGAAAACGGAATTTGACACAAACCATATTATCTACTTCATATTCAGTAACAGCAATCAAGTGGTAACAGAATATTCCGTAAAGAATTTTTTATGAATATATATATATCTTTCTTTTTCTTTCATACTATTCGTTATTTCTCGTGTTAGCGAGGTAGCGTTAAGAACAGAGGACTGGGCCTTTGAGGGAATATCCTCATCTGGCCCCCTTCTCTGTTCCTTCTTTGGGGAAAAAAGAAAAAAGAGGGAAGGGTTTCCAGCCCCCCCGCTCCCTTCCCTTTCAGTTGCCTTCTACGACACGCAGGGAATACGTGGGAAGTATTCTTTTTCCCCTATCCCCAGGGATATATATATATATATATATATATATATATATATATATATATATATATATATATATATATATCATACAAACCTCCAACAGCCAGGATCGAACCCGGGACCTCTGCGTAGCAGGCGGGAGCGCTACAGCTAGGCTATGATCACCCCTAAAAGGGCAATGACTATTCGAACACAATGTAATCGAGTACCCTCTGTCTTACGTTGGTGGGCAACGGGGTCTCCACTGGTTATTTCCCATTGGCCTATATATATATGGTGAAATCGCACTTCAGTAGGAGTTCATACAATTTCATTCAACATCTAATTTTTTTCTACATGTGACACGATATTTTTTCGTGGAGACAATCCACCTCATCAGGTGCCAGTACTTAACAAAGTTATTTAAATCCCAACATCCCACTTGAGTCCCGCCGTCCAGCACCAATCTGTACAGACCAACCACTGTCCGCTTTGTCTGGCAGTAACCGTTGTAAGGGAGAGCGATTAAGGGGGGGGGGTCACGTAGCGGGGAATGACCTGTGTGGCGAGTGTATCGTGAACAAAATTTTTTGTTTTCGTGTTTTGTCATTTCTCTCATAATGGTTTGGTTAATGCTTGGATGGGCTTTGAAATTGCATGGGGACAGATTAAATTTAGCTCTTAGTCGTAGTCATTAAGACATTTAGTGACGTTGCGTGTGGCATAATCATCAGAGGGGTATAGAATAACGGGATTTTCAAGATCTATGGCCAGGGTGATCATTTTCATGACAGTGTTTAGCGATCGCATTTTTGTGGTCATCCCTGCGTACTGCATGACGGTGCCAATAACACCTCTCCGTTACAGTTTTACCTTGTCTGGTCTATATAAATATCTTTACATACCGTGCATTTGACGGCGTAAACACTGCCAATTGTTGCACGATTTGGCCTACTGTTGATCAAGGTCTTACTGATGGTGTTATTGTACTGGAAAGCAACATCGCAAACACTGTTTTTACAATATATCTTAGGTTAGCTAAGTTGGGAGAATAGGGCAACACGAAACATTTGGACTTATCATTATTTGTCCCATTTTTTGTTACAAAGAAGCATAAAATATCTTCTTAGCTTTCCAGTAACCTTCGTTCACAAACCAGTTGGGATAATATAATTGTCTAAAGATACGTCTTACATGACTATATTCATCTACCATGCCTATGGGATCACATACCCGTAGTACTCTTAAAAACATAGACATAACTACAGACATTTTTATAGAATAATCATGTACTGAGAAAGTAGGAATATAACTCAAGAGTTAGGAGGCTTCCTGTATATTTCAAAAGACAAATTATCAGACTCTCTATTTATCAACACATCTAGAAAGGACAGTTTTCCCTTCATTTCCCCATTCCATCATGAATTTGATTGTGGGTAGGATGTTAATTCATTAAAGAAAACATCACAATCTATGGGGGTATGGCCACAAGGACCACACATCATCCACGTATCTAAACCAGACTTTCGGATGATCATTGAAGTTAGAATTTCATACTCAAAATATTCCGTAAATAAGTTATTAAGAATCGACTAAGAGGGTGTCCCATGGCAAGACCAAATTTCTGTCTATAAAAATTACCTTCGTGATCTTGGAAAACATTGTTAGATACACAAAGCTCAACTAGGTCAGTGAAAGTTTTTATGGGCAGGGGCAAGTCAAGACTGAGAACGGCCAATTTCCTCCTTAGATGTGTAATGGTTTCATAAATGGGTTCTTTAGTGAAAAGGGAATTTACGTCGAAAATAATGAGTGGAACATGGAACCCCGTATCTCTCTCCTTCGTTGAGTGTAACATGGAACTCCCGTATCTCTTTCCTTCGTTAAATTTGACCCTTAGACTGAAGAAATGAAGTAAATTTCATACATACTGAACCTGGATGCAGAATGAGAAGCCACATGCAGAAACCAGAACATATTCCCCATTTTGATCCCAACCCTAGATAGATAAGAAGTAAAGAGGGAAGCGCATTCCACACTTTCATTACCAATGGACTGGAGCAGATGACATTTAACAAGTTGACCTTTAACTGCAGACTGACCAAACCCCATTGCGTACGTATTCTCGCCGGCCGAGGATCCAGAATAGAGGAGCGTCAACTAAGTAACTTTCTGTTACTAGTAGATGAAAAACCCGCAGCACAGAATCCACTTTGCCCCTTATGCTTAGACGCGCTATGCAACTTCAGCTCAGAGCTTGGCCGGCCTTGGATCACAGGGGGGCAAGAGACCTTCGTGTGCTCTGCCGTAAACCTTGGACCGTCAGTGTGAGAAATGCACCGTTGAATAAGTCTGTCTCGTCTCCTTTGGGGGAGTGGAATCTAATGCTTGGTCCAGGAACCCAACAGGTCCTCCTGAAAGCGAACTTTGAGAAGGATGTTCATTTTACGCCATTTTTTTGCTCGTTTGTTTGTGTGTTTTTCTAGCAGTTATATTCACTCAGTGTTTTCCGTGGATGCTGAAAGTCATCGTTTGATTACTCTCTCTCTCTCTCTCTCTCTCTCTCTCTCTCTCTCTCTCTCTCTCTCTCTCTCTCTCTCTCTCTCTCTCTCTCTCTCTCTCTCTCTCTCATCTCGTATCAACTCCAACAGCCAGGTCAAGAAATTCCTCTCTCCAGAACTCGCAGCCACCTTTCCTCATCTCTTCATTTTCTAGCCTTCCCCCACGGAAAAAGGAAAAGAATTTTGAATTTGAAAGATAAAAGGTCTCTTAGAAAAATTTTCCTCCCCTCTATCCTCGGCTTTTTTTTTCTTGAATTTTTCATTTCATACCAACCCGATGAAAGTCAAGAAGGTGTGTGTGTGTGTGTGTGTGTGTGTGTGCGCGTGTGTGCCCTGGGCGGGTTTCTTACGTGGGGTTGTTTCTGGCAATTGGGAACAGTTGTGCTACTTACGAAGGTGGTTTTAGATCGTACAGAATGTGTAATATAAGAAAGACACACACACACACACACGTCGCTTATCGACTTTCTGGATAAGAACATAGTAAAGTATTTGATCATATTATCTTAGTATCAGATACGATCCCCAGAAAGGATCAGCGTGGTGAAGTGGTTGGCGTTATTGCCCATGAAGCAACACGAAACCGTCTTGGATCGGGCTCTAATTGGTTCGAATCCTGGGTGCAGCATTCGATCCACAGTTAGCCCAGCTGTTCATCCTCCCTCCGGGCCAGTCGACAGATGAATGGGTACCTGGCTTTGGTTTAGGTGTCTCTCTGTTAGTGTGTCTTTACACACACACACACACACACACACACACAGGGTTAAACAGCTAATACATATACACAAGATGAAAACCATGCAGGACAGCAGCGCCTCATAACACACAAGTCATAACCACACACGTTGCAGCAAAGGTGTGGTGGGCCTTCAGCTTCCCTCGGGCGTATTTTAAAGCGAGGAGGATATGGCGAAGAGGAGGAGGAGGAGTGGAGCGTGAAGGTGTCGGCTCTTGAGTGATACATCTCCTCTGTGTATATCATTGCACTGCAGCACAAAGTGGGGGAAGGAAAAGCAAAGTAATTGAGGTCGGAAGATCAGGGGAAATTTCAAATCGAGGTGCACTTGGGTTCTGCCCCGGCTCGGCAGGCTAGAATTTTATAAGGTGTTTATATAACGAGTGTACGACCCCGGAAGAATGTGTTAAGTGATATAAACCGAGTAAAGAATCCATAAACGAAATGTATATAAAGAAATATAAACTTAGAAAAAAGAATATATTCATTCGTCACTAAGAGGCAACTCTGGCAGACGATGTAATAATAATAATATTCTGAATAATATTCTGAATATTCTGAATAATATTCTGAATATTCCGAATAATATTCTGAATATTCCGAATAATATTCTGAGCCGAAATGTACCTCACTGTTACTCTCAGAACTTCGGGGAATGGGTTGATACATTTGTTATTACATATACCGGGCAAATACGGTGTCCATAAGCTGAAGTAAGAAAGATGTGGCTAACCAGTTAAGTCCACGGTCGACAAGATCCTCCTCTTTTTAAGGACGTAAGAATTCTTGGTGTCGATTTCTAGACTTTTGTGACTAACGAAACCTCTCCAACAAAGAGGCCTGGGTATGTCTCCTTTCTTCATAGACTGGTATGACACATGCACTAAATTCCCCTCATCTTGTTACTGTACCCCTTTTTTTTTTTAACCAGCGACGTCCTGGTTTTTTTTGGGGGGGTGGCTTGTCAGTCACATCAGCAATTATCTTCAACGTGTATGGAGGAATATCATCAGGGCCTTACACGAGTCGAGACCGATGTTCTGCGTCTTATCGTCTCGAAGATATTTCAGTACTTTCCAGTTCCCCCTCACCATGCCATCACACTGGTGATAAGGTTACGGTAGCTTTCACTACGAAAACACCCTTGAACTTGTCATTTAAATCCTCGCTCGTCCTTGCATAGCCATCCGTAACTCTTACCTCTGAATCCTACATCTCTTACCTCTGAATCCTATATCTCTTACCTCTGAATCCTATATCTCTTGCCTTTGAATCCTATATCTCTTACCTCTGAATCCTATATCTCTTACCTCTGAATCCTGTATCTCTTACCTCTGAATCCTATATCTCTTACCTCTGAATCCTACATCTCTTACCTCTGAATCCTATATCTCTTACCTCTGAATCCTACATCTCTTGGACTTGATAGATCCCAAATGCCATAAGTTCCATGACTGAAATCAGATTATGTATTTCTCTTCAGAACTGATACACTCTTTTGTCTATTGCTCCAAATGTCAAAGAAGTGTTTTTCTCCAGTTAGCATAGTTTTTTATTTTTAATCCCCCGATTTATTCTCGTACTGTTAAAGAAGAAAGACTACTGTTGAAGTACTGTTGAAGTACTGTTGAAGTCAGATGATACCTTTTCATTCTTTATTATTTAGTCCCTAGGGGGCTGCAGTTGCCGCAAAGTGTCAGTTGCTAAGCTGTCCATCCATCAACGGATGTTGGTCATCCCTTTCTGGCCTTCTTTCATTTCAGACCAGTTTCTGGAACAAGCATCGTCTCTCTGTCTTATGCATTTTGATTCGTGATCGCCGGAGTTCAAGATTCTTCAGCAGATGTTTCGGGTTTTGGTGTTGCTAATACGTTGAGGTAGGAGTACCACTGTTACCCAGGACTTTATTCTTAAAGGCTTCTGCAGCCTGGAGTTGCGCCACTTCAAGTAGCAGGGATATCTAAACTCCTTTGGAGTGAGAAGTTCTCTGACGGGACTGTACTCCCGGTGATGCAAGTCTTGTCAAAGGTAACTTTTCCCTCGTGGTGTAACCTCGAGCAGGCGGAGTCCGGTAACACCTGTGAGTATAAATAGGAAGGTAATTGTAAAATGAACAATTGCGATTGAGAAGTAAAGGAATGGTGTACCTGGCATGTGAGATTTATGTTTAGGATTTTGAGCAAAATCTCTCTCTCTCTCTCTCTCTCTCTCTCTCTCTCTCTCTCTCTCTCTCTCTCTCTCTCTCTCTCTCTCTCTCTCTCTCTCTCTCTCATGAATATTTAATATGGCTTCATGTAGCTGAGCTTTATACAAAGAAAATTTCCTCTTTATATGTTGCAAGGATCACCTCTCTTAAACCTGATGCGAGTGTCCCAGAACAGTTTTAATATGTATACGGTAAAGGTATGAGGTATGTCAAGTATACATCATCTTGAATCATCTCTCGGAACGTTATGATAAGCTGTATAAGTCCGTGTGACAGTCTAGCGTCCTCTGTCAGCAGGCTGGAGTATCGGTGTGTCCTGACACTATTAGATTCAAGATTCTACAGTTCCCCTTTAGCAAGCTGGAAAAGCCAGAGTTCTACCCTAGAAGGCTGGAGGGTCCAGGGTCCTCCATCGGTTCACTGGAAACCTATGCTTCTCCACAAGCAGAGTGGTGAGAGCTGAGTATTCCACCAGCAGGCTAAAGAATCCCCAGATTCCTACACCATCAGGATGATATGTTTGGGCACCTCCCATCAGCAGTCTGGAAAAGCCGGGATCCTCCATCAGAGGGCTATAGAGGGTTCGATGCGCTGGAAAACCCATGGTTCTCAACTGACACGTCGAAAGCTGAATACTCCACCAGCAGGCTAAAAGAGTCCCCGGGTTCCTACACCAGCAGGATAAGAGTACGTGTTCCTACACCAGCAGGATAAGAGTAGGGGTTCCTAAACCAGCAAGGTAAGAGTATGGGTTCCTACACCAGCAGGATGAGAGTACGGATTCCTACACCAGCAGGATAAGAGTACGGGTTCCTACGCCAGCAGGATAAGAGTACGGGTTCCTAAACCAGCAGGGTAAGAGTACGGGTTCCTACACCAGCAGGGTAAGAGTACGGGTTCCTACACCAGCAGGATAAGAGTACGGGTTCCTACACCAGCAGGATAAGAGTACGGGTTCCTACACCAGCAGGGTAAGAGTACGGGTTTCTACACCAGCAGGCTGGAAGATATTGGTTTCCTCCATTATAAGGCTGAAGGGTCCAGGAACCGTCGTTGATATGCTGGAAAAACCTCGGTCCTCCACATCCAGGTCCTGAGAGAGCTGATTTTTCAACCAGATGGTTAAAGCGTAAGTGGTCCTTCCCATCAGTAGGCTGGAAAGGCCGGGGCTTTACCCTAGAAGGCTAGAGGATCCAGGATGCTCATCCATCAGGCTGGAAAACCCATAGTTTTAAAATAGTTGGTTGATCGAAACTAAGTTCTCTACCAGCAGCGTAGAGTCCTGATTCTTCTCCAGCAGGGTAGAGAATATTCACAGGTTCCTTCCCCAGCTGGCGATAGGTAGTCTACGATTCTAGACTAGCAAGTTCGTGAGTCTCGGGGACTCCACCAGCAGGCTGGTGGAGACTCCAGGGTCATGTACAAGCAGGCAAAAGAGTCCCAATCTAGTAGACTATATAGAGTTCAGTGTCAATCACTGATTCTGTGTCGAGGTTGAGGAATCTCTTTTTTTTCCTAGGTTGAACTTTGACTTAAGATTGAGTAATCAGTACGATACAGTAGGTATAGGTGGTGTCATTGATGAATTCAGTGGTTTGACGTCACTAATGGAATTGGAATTATCAATATTTAGGAGTAAATATAAGATTCTTTGACGGTTTTAATCCCTATCTTCTAAAAGTACATGTTTTACGTTGGGACTCATAAGTACAAGAAGCAATAGCCTGTCATAAGTTCTTTCTAGAATCTTCCGGTTCCTTATCCCAATATATGGCTGTTCCAGCTAAAGAAATGCTAATGAACTTTCATTTACTGAAGCCAGCATACTGGAACGGGTAACTGATTTATGTAAATAAGCTTTTAGTTAATTCGATAAGGGCTTCATTAAGGATCGCATGTCTTGTGAGACGAGATATAGAATTTTGAACACGAACGGGACAGGATATTCAATTAATAAGTTGTAATGCAACTGAATGGTGTTGAAGTTCTGTTCGTTTCTGGGTGTTTGTGTTGATCTTTGTACTTGCAAAAGCATTCATGTTTGCACGCGCAAGTATGAGTGCACAAGATGGCCAGGCTCTCTCTCAGTCTTTGGGTCATCGAAGCGCCTTTCAAGGACGAGAGGGGAGCCGCCTGCCTCGAACTCATAGGACTACCCTTCGTTGATGCGCCCGAAGTGGTCGTGGACAGTCAGCTGCCGTGATGGGTCGGTCTACCGGTAGGTTGCAACCACATGAACTGGTGCAAACCCTCTCACTCACTCCTGTCTTGCGAATCCTCGAGTCTCTCTTACAAGAGAAACTTCGACCCATTGTGACATGAACCCCCTGATCATTTGCTCGGGAAGCGTGTCGAAAGTTTCACAATACACAGACGTTCACTAGGTCAGATGCTGCACTCAAAAGGAGGGAAAAGAAACTCGAAAGCTTTAAAGGTGGCTCTACCAAATGAATGGAGACAGGAAGCTCGTGATTTGGGTCGGAAAGTTTAATCTTTTACAGAAAGGAATTGGTTTTGTTCACAGACCAAACTTCTTTTTTAATCTTATCCTTTGGGGTGAAACCGATTTTCGTCCAGAACGAAAACTAAGAATTAATGTCGGACAGGCCTATATATATATATATATATATATATATATATATATATATATATATATATATATATATATATATATAAAATATGTGGGTGTGTTATAAGCTCTTCTTGCAGGAAGTCACACCGCAAGTGAAGTCATCTTTTGCTAGGCTGTGTCATTGTATCACTAGAACGTAAAACTCTAAGGGATTCTACATTTCTCTGGTACTGTTAGTAGTGCATTCTTGGGCTTCAGAAGCCTTTATGAAGGTCTTGGGCAATAGCAGAACTCTCTTATGGAAATTAGTATTAAGGTAATTATAGTATATATATAAAATTTATAAACAATTCGCCTTCTTGTCCACATAATAAGTTTATGATACGCTCGTTGTCTGTCTTGGGCAATCGTATGTTTACCACATGGCGTCCTAGCTACGTCTCTTCGGTGTATATCAACTGACTTATATTTCTCTCTTGTGTCTCCTCTGATGATGTGATTATTACACTAAAGTGCACTTGGGAACTTATCGTGTTTCATTTTCCCCATGGTCTCATAGGAATATATATATATATATATATATATATATATATATATATATATATATATATATATATATATATATATATATATAATATATATATATATATTATCCCTGGGGATGGGGGAGAACGAAAACTACCCACGTATTTCCTGCGTGTGGTAGAAGGCGACTAAGTCGGGTGGGAGCCGGTGGCTGGAAATCCTCCCTTCCTGTATTACTTTCCAAATGAAAGCACAGAGCAAGGAGCTAAGTAAGAACTTTTCCCTTTAAGGTTCTGTCATCTGTTCTTGATGTTACCTCGCTCACGCGGGAAGTGGCGAGCATGTACGAAAGGAAAACAAATGTTAATGCCTGCTTTCTTCGCACATAAATACAAACACGTCACATCGCTCTATGACCTACAGTCTTGAGCGGTAGACGTGGCCAGCTTCCTGGCTGCTGCAGGATAGCCTCATAAGGATGGAAGAAGAAGACTAACGCAGGAAGTAAGTAAATGTATGTGAGGGCATATATGCAAATCATAGGCCCCCCATCTCTTAATACTCAGGTTTCTGGCCACCATTTGCGAATGGTTCATTCCTACCACATTAAGCATTATATCTACACTTAAAGGAGTACTTCACGCATCATGTAAATGAACCATTTTGAGGACTAAGGCCGAAGCGTTCATTCAGCTCTTGGTAAATGGGTAGGTTGACGGGAGTGCAATGTTAAGGTTCAAGGTGAGGTATTCTTTAGTATTCTCTATAAACTTGTTGTCTAAACACTTTAGAAATTTAAGGACATCTTGCCCATGGATGGCCTGCGATTGAATGCTTTCATTAAGGAGGATTTTGGGAAAAACAGATCAGACCAGGAATAGAATACATGGACAGAAGCGAGTTTGGTACGACCATTAGAGCGAATCTGTGACGTAAGAGACATTTACTTTGCATGAAGACGAATTTCACCCTTGGGTACGTGGCTTGCTGGAGGCTGGTATAGTGTAGCTATCATATATAATGAAAGGAATCCCATTTTGCTGGCTGGAGGCGGAGGAGTAAAGGCAAATAGAGAGATGCGACATGGCGCAGTTCAACTACTCTCTTCGACTGAAAACATCCAAAAGAGGAAGACGTTTGCGGCTTAACTAGAAATGGTCTGGCCTATATAAACATCTCTACATGCCTTGCATTTGACACGTAATGATATTTATTTAGGCCAGACCGAAAAAAAACTGTAACGGAGAGGTGTTATTGGCACCGTCATGCAGCACGCAGGGATGACCACAAAAATGCGATCGCTAAACATTGTCATGAAAATGATCACCCTGGCCATAGATCTTGAAAATCCCGTTATTCTATACCCCTCTGCTGATTATGACACACGCACGTCATTGAATCTGTCTTAATTATTAATACTAATAACCTTGATTTGGCCATCCGACCATTAACCAAGTCATTATGAGAGAACTGACAAAACACGAAAACATAAAAAAATTTTGTTCAAGACACACCCAGGTACCTTTCTTGAAAATTCCGTTTACGCCAGACACTCGTCTTCATTAAAGTGGATCTACGATGCGTATTGCTCTTCAGGAGATGACGCATCCAACCTCCTCCGGTTTCAAGTGGGAGGCTGCTCTTTTTTTTTTTTTTTTTTTTTTTTTTTTTTTTGAGTTACTGCCGACAGCTGCTCTTGACATGACTGAGAGAGTATGTTGCGATCTTTCTTATTTCTTTCTCTCGTCTTTCTGTCTGTCGTCAACAGACTTGAGAGAACGCTTTGCGCTAAAGCAGAAAATAAATTTTGGTTTTTTTTTTAAAGCAACGCTGTTACGCGCACACCAAACTGACAGTAAATAAAAGTGTTGTGACCATGGCGGGAAAGGGAAAAATTAGTTTAGTTATATATTGAAATGAAATTGTATGAGCAAATGAGAGAGAGAGAAAATGGGATCAGTTTCAGAGCAGTGTTGGCGTGAACGAAAACAAGCTGAAATTTCCCCTGTCAAAAGAGGTGAAAAATACGATTGAAAGAGCTCTAGTGAATCATCATAGGAAATATTAGGATGATGCTCGTCATAAGACCATTTATTTCTCGCAAAGTCTTGACACATATACAAACTGTACAGATCTCAAGTATTCGTCTGTCTTCGTCTCTCCTTCCCCTGTCATATCTAGGTCTCTTCCCCTGTCATATCTAGGTCTCTTCCCCTGTCATATCTAGGTATCTCCCCTTCGTGTATTTAGTTCTGCCCTCCTGGTTTAATCTAGGTTTCTCCTCTTAGTATGTCTTGGCCTCTCTCCCCTGTGATATATTTTGGTCTCCCCCAAGTATATCTAGGTCCATCATCTTCGGTATATTTAGGTGTCTCTATTAGTATATCTAGGTTTCTTCCCCTTGGTATATGTAGATGGCTTCCCTTAGTATATCTAGGTCTCACCCACTTAGTATATCTAGGTCTCTCCCACTTAGTATATCTAGGTCCCTCCTGCTTGGTATATCTAGGTTTCTTCCCCTTGTATATCTAATTTCATGCAAGACAGTGAGCAAGTGCTGGTATATCTGCTGTGTGCAAGGCACTGCAGAAATGACAGATAGATTCGCCATCACCAGTCGGGAGGCCGAGATGCGACAGGTTCACTGCAGGTGTCCTCCTCTGTCCTTATGACCTGTGACCGGCGTTGACCTTCGGCATAACCCCGTTGCTCTACGCCTTGAATCTATCGCAGTTTATCCAAGCCTGTTGCCTTCCACCATGACCTGTTACCAGTGACCATATCCTGTTTGTTTCCACCATGACCTGTTACCAGTGACCATAACCTCTGGCCATTCCATCTTGACCTTTTACCACACTGCCTGTCGTTCGCAATAGCCTCCCAGCCGTTACCGCAAATTATAGTTATACATCATATGATTTCACATTGGACCACGACCCGACGCTCTCTACCATAAACGACTTCGCCCTGAAGCTAACTTGCTCACTCCACCATATGAATGATGTCTTGAGACAGAATTCATCATATTCAAGTATCACCTGTCGATATCACCACGAGCTGTCGCCTCCACCTCGAATTGTCGTCTTTTAAGACATATTGAAGCCTTTTAAGACTTGTGGCCGTCAACCACGACATATAGCCATTAGATACAACACGCCATCCATCAACATCGTCTGTCACCTCTCGTTATGACCCAGTATTGTCTGCAATGTCGCCTCTCCCACTCCTAATCTAGTGGTTCTATAGGATGACTTTTGCATCCTCCACAAGACTTGTTGTTTACAGTATGACCTCTTTAAAGAAGTCCGCTGTGTCTTTGGTTCTCTAGCCAGAAGCATTCGCTGTCTAGAGTGACCTTAGGCAAATTTTTTTTTTTCCTTGGCTTTTTAAGACGCTGATGTCATCCAGAGGGCTATCGCCAGATCTCCCCCCCCTGCCTCTAGCATCACATATCCTCTTTATGACTGGTTACCCTCCGTCATGACCTAATGACCTCTCCCATAAACGGGAATACCCTTTTAAAGCTTGTAGCACCTCACGTATTATGCCTAGCAGACCATACCTTTATGATGATTAACCCTCTTCTGTCAGTTGGATCCTTTCTTGATTGGCCTGAACACCTTTTATCTGCTTGCCTGTGACCATGCACATCTCTCCCACGAACATTTATACTACCTTAGTTCCCCCCTTTTCGCAGGGTATCGTTCAAAGGATTTTCAGTACGTGGACCATTTTTTTTTTTTTTCAGAAGGACCTATTCATGCGCCTGGAGACGAATAGTAACTATTGTGATGATAGGAAGCTCACATGGAATAGTAGAGAGAGAGAGAGAGAGAGAGAGAGAGAGAGAGAGAGAGAGAGAGAGAGAGAGGGGAAAGGTGTAACATTTTTCCCTGATTTGCACTTCTAAACTAGGTAGTTTTTAGGAAGAGGAGTAACCATACATGTATTTTGAGATAACTGTTTGTTCGTGGGTTTTGCATTTCCCAAAATTTAGTAAATCCAAGGATAATTCACATTACATTAAAAGGGGACTTTCTAAAGGGCTTAGTTTCTTAGGCCAAAGATGGGTTTTTGCCCTTGGTTTTTGGAGGAGAAGGAAAAGGCCTACTTTGGGAATTGCCTCCACTGTTATTAAAGATGCCCAGAGCAGCTGCCGTTTTCTTGATCTGCAGATTTTCTCCAATTCATGTTGCGTCCGTTTTCTACTAAACGCAGAGCTTTTCCTGTGACGTGACACTCTTCATCAGGACTTTCTCAGCTTTCTTCTGTATACTTTAACGACGATTCTAAACGCTCCTTTCTATCTTCCCCCTCGTTTGATCAGTCATGGTATTTGAAGCTGCGGCTCGCAGGCCCATGTACCCACTGTATCCTGATTAGTTACGTACATAATAGATATATTTATGCAAGGATTTTTATGATATTTTTACAATGACTAGTCCATTTTGCTTCTAACTTTGCCAGAAAGCGACTGAAGACTCGCTTCCTGGATTTTAAACTCTTTTTTTTTCTTTTAACTATACTCAAATTACCAGTTTGCTTTCATTGGTGATGTTGGACAGTCATCCAGGTGTATATCATCCCTTTCCCTCTAGTCAGAGCTTCAGTGGATTAAGTCACTTTCCCGTCTGCGTTTGTCAATAGAATCCATTTTCCGTAATCGCCTCTCGGTGAAATCTCTTCCGTCTGCTCATCAGTGAATTCTCTTTCCCGTCTGCACTTCGGGCAGTGAATTCCGTGTAATGTTTTACTCGTTTCCTCATCGATTTAATATCACTCGACTTTCTTCTGAGTTACGACTATTCTTTGCCCATTTGCCATCGTGGCAATATCGCCTGCTGTGAATAAGTCGGTGTTTGTGCTGTAAGAATATTCTTAGCTTGCATAGGGCATGTGATTAGGGCATGTGATTTTAAAAAAGTACTATCTCTTCTATGGCCTTGTTTTTCTTGTAAGGGTTTACTATACCCAGTGCAGGTTCCTTGAAGACCTGTAAGATCTTCTGGCATCACGATCTCATTGACTGTCCTCACCATCCGTTGGACCTTTCGAAGAAAACTGCAAAATTTTGCGGTTGCCTTAAAGTAGGAGAGTATTTTGGGAAAGAGAATTGTTAGCTGGAGAGCATTTGAGTTCCTGTTGGTTGAGAGATGTAGAAGATATCACACACGACTTGTTTGGGGGGGGAGTTGATGCGGGGGAAGATATCACACACGACTTGTCGGGGGAGTTGATGCGTGGGAAGTTTTATGATATTTTTCGAGCGCTATGTTGTTCTGTTTATCGCGTTGGCCGAGTCTGCCCAGTGCTATCAAAATATTAGGTGAATTTTAGCCGTGTTGGGGTACAAGGGATGACATACTGTCTGTGGAGTGAACCAGGGTATGTGGAGCGGCCGGTGCTAAACCATGGAAAGGTCTGTTGGGGACTGGTTGTAGACAGGGGGCTGTGGTTTCCTCTGTTACGAGGGGGTTCTTATGAAACACCACACACACACACACACACACACACACATTAACATAACACATCAGGCGACGCGGTTCCACTCGGCTGCCGGTAAGCGACGAGACGATGTCAGCAGAATGTATCAGAGCTCAGAGCCGAGGCCAAAAAGTGGTAAGAGGAACTGTCAGAAAAATCCTTAAGGCGTCCGGCAGAAAATTTACTGGGCCTCAAGGCGCAGTGTGTCACGAAGTCACAAACTTTGCAAGCTCAGCCAAGTGCAGTACATGTAGATCACACGCTCGGTGATATGTAGGTGGGTCGTAGTTGGGTAGGTAGACAGCTGCCAAGGGCGTTGTATCTTTTCCTTGTCTTGGCCACTCGCTGAAGACGCCACAAAAAAAAAGAAAGAAAAAAAAAACACGGGGAAACGTGTCATGTGAGAAACAGGAAAGACTTTTGGAATTTTCATGCCTGTGTTATGGAAAGAGGACAACTCTTAAAGTACATAGTATCACTAGTGCCTCCTACCAAGCTAGCCCGTTCTGACAACAGACGTTCGACGTCAGTCTAATAAAAGGTTTTATTTTTTTCACTTTTAACGCTCCTCGATCGAACTGCCTTCGGCCACACTACTTCGTTAAAGATGAATACTATAGCAAAAAAAGCACCACTGAATAGCCCATATGTATCATACTTTGAGTCATCATTAAACTCGTTTCCAAAAAAACTAAGTCTCTGGAAGCGCTGCTCTTCGAGGTATGGAGACATGCCCTTTCACAACTACTTTCTTCAGATACAGTATGTTGACGTTGAAAGAAGAAACTAACAGCAGACTGAGTGTACACGTCCTTCGTTAAAGTCTTTACGTCAGGTGTGGTCAGGTGTTAGGCTAGGCAAAAGGTCATGCATTTGGCAATGGCTGATAAGAACCACGAAAGACGGTACCAAGTCGCATGGAGCATAACGGCACATCACCACGCTGCTACCGTGGATGACAACAGTATAATGACTGGAAGTCATATCCAACCTCTGTGTTCCATGACCTCTGCCTCGCCCTTCCTCTGTTTTTTTCCCTTCCACCGACCCAGCTATAGTAACCTCCTTCCAAGGCGTTGGCCGAGGTGGCTGGAATAAAGTTTCACCTCCCGTTCTTTTCGCCCCAACTCCGGAGGCTAATTTTCATTCCAGCCATTACGAAGAATCTTCGTCTATTGGCCTGGACTCCGAACGAGTGTGTTACCTCTTGTTCTCGGCGCCAGGATGTATATATATATATCGGCTATCCGTTCCAGAGAGCCATTATGGAGACTTATACCCCTTCAAGAGTCTCGTGTATTCCAGCGGATTTACTTGCTCCTCGAACTCAATATACACTTTTTTTTTTTTCTGGCTTAGTTTTCTTTTTGTGATTTTCTTCTGCGTTGAGAATAATACATTTCCTATCTTGAAGTCTTACGTTTTCAACTGCGACTCTGGTAATTGCTTCAGTGATGTAGGGAATGAGCAACACATTTTCTTGTGTTCAGATTACATCACCCCGAAGAAAAACGTTCTTGACTGACGTTAAGATGGAAACAGTATACTAAGTTTAAGAAAGTGTTGACGAGTTTTCCTTCATCGCAGAGCGAATGTTGCTGCAGAGCAAAGCTATCCAGGTACCATCTCCTGTACAGACAAACTCTCCTCGTCCTTTCTCCAGTGTAGAAACGAAATAACAAGCTGTCGTTCGTATGTAAATGATGGAGCGTTACGTTATCATGATGGAGTAGTACGTCACCATGATGGAGTAGTACGTCATCATGACGGAATAGTGCGATATTATGATTGATTAGCAAGTCATCATGATGGAGTAGTACGTCATCATGATGGAATAGCACATCATGATGGAATGGTACGTCATCATGATGGAGTGGTACGTCATCATGATGGAAGAGTACATCATGGTACGTCATCATGATGACCAGTATCAACAGCAGGTGAACCATAATGGTTGTGAAGTTGCCTCATTTGTGCATTCACCGTCGAGACTTAATACTTAAATATACAGAAGTTTCCCGTATTGATAATAAACAGCGGTACATCATCTTTGCGTTTCCAACTCAGCATTAAGATGAATAAATTAGACAATTACTTGAATATTCGAGGGTAACTACTGTTAACCCTAATTGGGGAAACCAAGTACAAACAAGTGCTCCTTCTGGCACCAGAGGTCTTGCAATATTAAGCCTCCGAGACGCGCAGGTCAGAATTCCCTGAAATCCTGGCACCGAAGATCATGTCGCCCTCTACATATTGAATCGAAGTAGACTTTAGAAATCTTATAGGTATAAAATCCCTGCAGCTGCTCCTGCGAGAGACACGCCGAGCTGGAGGAATCTAGTGAACAAAGAGCGGTTGAGCGAGGACTGTATATTTGGACGAGACATGAAGTTTACATGGGAGTTAACAGTTAGTCTTGGGTGTGGGTTGTTGAAGACGGGTTGCCACGGGGGCGGTGAAGACTTTCTGGAAGGGACGTCTGTGGGCTCTCGTCATGTTCCCTGCAATACTGATTGCCTGCCAAGCTTGTCCAGAAGTCCACGGGTTGGAAATTGGAAAATGTTCGCGACAGAGGTGGTCAAAGAATGTTTCTAGGTCTCATTTGTGTTCCCATTTTTCTTCCAGATATTTTGAAGAATAGAATGAAGAAATTTTTCATCGCTCGTCTAGTCTTGGAATGATGGATTTCATTCCGTACGTAAAACTAATAGAAAATGTATCATGAAGTTATGAGAAAGAAGAAAATGGATTGTGGTTCATCATCATCATGAGTCAACGATACATATTTTCTGTGTATCCAAATTATAAAAGACCCTTATCATTCTCTGCAGAAAAAGAAAAAAAAACTTCATAATAAGTCCCTCTTTTTTTCCCCATTTCCGCTGGATATTTAGGGGAAAAAAAGAAGTGTATTTCCGGAAATTTTTTCACACACACGTTCGTGAAAGACTTATGTGTCTAGGGAATAGTAGGGCATAACACATGAAATATAAACTTCCGTTTTGAAAACAGAGTCTTCTATCTTCAGCTATAGTACTATGTGGCCAAATGTATTTTATTTTTTTTCCTTTGAAGATATTTGAAAAAAATATTCTAATCATGCTTTTTTCCGTATTGTTTAGTGCACTGAGTATCAACCACGGTGGGAAAGTGTACTTTGAAATTTAACGAAGACAAAATGTATATGACCATTATAGTTTTAGATTTCTTTTTTTTTCTTAATTCTTTTGCCTGTTATGACTTTGTGACTTGAATTATAACGGCACTCAGCTTAAGGTAAATTCGACTTTGATATTATTTTCAACTTAGGGACCTGTGTTTCTACGTGTGATTTACACATTTAAATGTCTCAAGAATGTATGGTTTCGCTCACGGTAAAACAGGAGGTTCTTTTACGTAGTGCTTTCAAGAATGTTATTTGTTATTGGGTTCTTGGTTGGTTGTTTACCGATAAACATCACCAGTGACGAGATAGTCTCGCGGAGTGAACATCACCAGTGATGGGATAGTCTCGCGGAGTGAACATCACCAGTGACGAGATAGTCTCGCGGAGTGAACATCGCCAGTGATGGGATAGTCTCGCGGAGTGAACATCGCCAGTGACGAGATAGTCTCGCGGAGTGAACATCGCCAATGACGGGATAGTCTCGCGGAGTGAACATCGCCAATGACGGGATAGTCTCGCGGAGTGAACATCACCAGTGATGGGATAGTCTCGCGGAGTGAACATCGCCAGCGACGGGATAGTCTCGCGGAGTGAACATCACCCAGTGATGGGATAGTCTCGCGGAGTGAACATCACCTACGTGATGTGTTTAAGGCTCTCATACAACATCCCTCATTGCCTACACGATGTTTACTGCTCGTAAATACACCACCATCTACTGTAAATGATCTATTTTCATTAGACTCAATTCCCGTGTCATGTTTACAGCCAGGAAAATAAAAAAGTGATCCCATGTTATGTTCCTCTGGTTAAGGGTTAACCCTTGTGTAATGTTTAGCGTTAATGCCCTTTTTACATTCCCATTACCCATTACGTTTCATTTCTCGTGGAGAGGCTAAAGGGCAATTAGGGGAAAGTGATTGACAGTGACGAGGGCGTCAGGTGAAAATGACACTGGTCAAATATGTGTCATACATACACGATTAGTTTGCGAGTTAGTCATTCATCTCTTCAAGGTAACTGACAAGAAGGTAAGGTATCCTAGTGTATGATGAGGTAGTAGGTTACTGATGGCATGGATGAGTTGTGTGGGAGTGTTAGGTATGATAAGACAGTACATGACTGGCAGCTTGTGTGTTGTGAGTTGTATGGGAATGTTAGATATTGATAAGACAGTACATGACTGGCAGTTTGGGTGTTGTGAGTTGTATGGGAGTGTTAAGTATGATAAGACAGTACATGACTGGCAGTTTGGGTGTTGTGAGTTGTGTGGGAATGTTAGGTATGATAAGACAGTACATGACTGGCAGCTTGTGTGTTGTGAGTTGTGTGGGAATGCTAGGTATGATAAGACAGTACATGACTGGTAGCTTGGGTGTTGTGAGTTGTATGTGAATGCTTGATACGAGGGACTGTTAGATCATTTTCTTAAGTGATCCACAACTAGAAGTGTGATTTAAGAAAACGGAGAGCATAACAGTTGATTAACAAAGAGTAAAACTTGACTTATACGTTGGGTTGAATGATATCATGATACGCCAGTGAAATTGGTACAAAGGAAGGGTTAGGTGACGTCTCCTGCAGTTGAGTGCATTCAAAGCGGCTTCCCCAGGGATCTGTGGCACTGTAGGAATATTCTGTGGTGAAAAAGGTAGATCATGGTGGAATGAATTATAAACGGAAGATATTTATTGTGAAAAAGTTTGGAAAGGTTTGATGAATGAAGAACAGCTGTGATAGGTTATGATGGTTTGAATATAAAGTTGGTTTATATAAAACAGATGAAGATCTGTGTAATAAAAGAAGGATGGGTGAAAAGGAGAGAGACAATGATATTTTGGAAGGAGACAGATGGGTAGATATCACACTTCTGGAAATCTCTGGTGTATTTGACAGACTTGGGAGTCCGCCTTTGAGTAAGGATGAAGTTTGTAAATCGTGGCGAGAGGAATTCCCAGGAAGTGATTGTGGGAAATGGCTCCTCTTGTGAATGTTGGTGCAGTAGAGGCCATTAGAGATGGAGGCCATTAAAGTTCAAATTAGGCTTGGAAGAGTGCAGGATATTACGAAGGTTTTTGTAAGAACAGGGAAGAACGAACTGAATGAACTGGTAATGCAAGTATACATACATTCAGCATGATTGTGTTGACGAAGGCGGCGAATTAGCATATGCTTGTCAGGGTACAGAATATGAATGATATAACCACGAGAAAAGGATTTCCTCGTTTCTGCTGGCTGGACTGCTCTCCAGCCGGTACTGCTATGCTAGGTAATCTGTTCTACTTGTCACTGTTGGATTGTTAGGATTCTATTCCCCTACTGGCTCGTTGGATCTCTTAGTGTTGCTGGCTGGAGCGAGTCTCTGTTCTTTGCGAGATGGCTTAGTCATTAGTCTCTGGTGCTTCGAAGGATCTGTGAGCTCAGCTATCTAACTCAAGTCTGTCTTCTGTGCTGGCTGACCCGTTCTCTCGTGTCTGCTTGCGAGTCTAGTGTCTCGTATCTGCTAGTTGATTAGATCTTTCGTATCTGTTATCTGGCTGGATCTTTTCATTTGCTAGCAGGACGGGTCCCTTAGTCTGTGGTGGCTGTCCTGATCGCTTGTCTCTGCTGGATAATTGGATACACTCGTTATGCTGTCTCCTCCAGCCGGCTTGGTTCATTAGTTCTGCTTGCTGGCACGGGTCTCCACTTTTATGCTGGATGGTCGGATCAATAGCCCTTGCTACCTAGTTGAGTCTGCTAGCCTCTGTTGGCTAACCAGACCTCTAGTATCTGCTGGCTAGTTGGGTGACTGGGTCTCTAGTTCTGCTTACATGGTCGAAACTAGTGTTTTCTGCTGACTGGGCGGATCTGTAGTTCCTTACAGTCACTTATGACTGGTTAGGCTACTGCTGAGTGGCTGATAACCGAGTCTTCAAGTATTCACCTGCTGACTACTTCTCTTATCACTGCTTTTGACTGGTTGGATCCATCAGCAGACCGGCTCCTTAGTCCGTGCTGCCTGGCTGGGTCAGTCACCTTTGTGGGCTATATGGGTCTCGTAGTGTCATCTGGTTGACAGTCCACTGATCATTTTGTCTAAGTGGGTCTGTTGGTGTCTGCCAGTTGGTCAGGGTCCAGT
>NC_092250.1:13050599-13153099 GCF_036320965.1 Panulirus ornatus
GTGGAGTATTGCTAGTTCCTTTGTTATTCCCTCCTTAACTACGTGGAGTATTGCTAGTTCCTTTGTTATTCCCTCCTTAACTACCTGGAGCATTGCTAATTCCTTTGTTATTTCCTCCTTAACTACCTGGAGCATTGCTAATTCCTTTGTTATTCCCTCCTTAACTACCTGGAGCATTGCTAGTTCCTTTGTTATTTCCTCCTTAACTACCTGGAGTATTGCTAGTTCCTTTGTTATTCCCTCCTTAACTACCTGGAGCATTGCTAGTTCCTTTGTTATTTCCTCCTTAACTACCTGGATTATTGCTAGTTCCTTTGTTAATCCCTCCTTAACTACCTGGATTATTGCTAATTCCTTTGTTGTTTCCTCCTTAACTACCTGGAGCATTGCTAGTTCCTTTGTTATTCCTTCCTTAACTACCTGGAGTATTGCTAGTTCCTTTGTTATTTCCTCCTTAACTACGTGGAGTATTGCTAGTTCCTTTGTTATTCCCTCCTTAACTACCTGGATTATTGCTAATTCCTTTGTTGTTTCCTCCTTAACTACCTGAAGCATTGCTAGTTCCTTTGTTATTTCCTCCTTAACTACCTGAAGCATTGCTAGTTCCTTTGTTATTTCCTCCTTAACTACCTGAAGCATTGCTAGTTCCTTTGTTATTTCCTCCTTAACTACCTGAAGCATTGCTAGTTCCTTTGTTAATCCCTCCTTAACTACCTGGATTATTGCTAATTCCTTTGTTGTTTCCTCCTTAACTACCTGGAGCATTGTTAGTTCCTTTGTTGTTTCCTCCTTAACTACCTGGAGCATTGCTAGTTCCTTTGTTATTCCCGTCTTAACTACCTGGAGCAAACTAGCAAGCCACCAACATGCGTTCCAAACCTTCAAGACCAATCTTGTATCTAGCGTGACCACTTGACCTGTTTTTTCGCGTCTGAACCCACCCACTATACATTCTCTATTCCTGCCCGTTTAGGTTCCTCTAACCAAAAGTCTTTTTTTTTTCTCTGTCAGCAGCAGTTGAGCATGTCTACCTCCCTATTTCCCTTTGAAATGCATACACTGGTTATTTGGTAGAGCTTAACAGCTGTTTTTGTGTGGCTGTTTACTGACTTTCCTTGGGATTGGGTCTTCTTCGCTCGCCGGGATGTCTCCAGCTGTGCTGACAATGTAGCAGATATCTTGGCTGGGATGGAGTCGTATATCCCTCCTACCAGTTCTCACTGCCTTTCCTGCTCTGATGTTTCTTGCATCAAGTGGCAGCACGTGTCGGTCTGTGAAACTTTTTTGCCTTCCTCTGAATGCCACTCTGCTTTCATTTTTACTCAGAATCGCCGCAAAGTTCTTTATTCGTAAAGTCAAGCACACCTTCAAAAGATTAAAGCTTTGCTGATTTGAATTTCACCGAATGATCTCTCTGGTCCATAACCAAGAGCGTTTCTATCCCGTCTTTGACCCAGTCAATCTCTAGCTAATTCTTCAGTTGAGAAAGACGCTCCAATTTTCTTGTGGACGATTCTGCATCTCTTCCTACCCCGCCCCTTTCATCCTGCTAAAGCTATGCCCTCTCTTGTATGTTCTCTTAGCAGGGTCATCCACATATACCTCACGTGGGGCGGTTGTTCATTCATCTGGTTTTCTACTTCAATGATCCGTGTCGTGGTGACGTACCATCCTTGTGTTATAATCATGATTAGAGGATCGACTTCCTCATCTCTGACTTGCCCGATGGAGGAAGAACTCTGCATCCCTACTGTGACGACCTGGGGCAGCCTGGATCATCATCATCTTCACCGGCTGACGCAGCGCCCAACGGGTTTGGAGGAGTTCCACGCCCCGGGTGTTCTAGAGCCATCCAGCGAACCCAGACGCTCTACCTCCGGATGAAAACAAGAGGTTTCGTTGTGTATTCCTGGTGTGTCGTGGCGGCCGTGCGACTACTGAAAAGTTTGGTTGGATATATCAAGAATTCAGGTTGTAAGCAGATTTGCTGCGCAACACACTGGAACATCCAGAGGTTTTCTGGTCCAACAGGTGGAAAAGTTGTTTGTTTTTTTCAACTCGTTCTTGTGGAGACTTCTTAAAAGAAAGTGTTTTACGACAGACTTTTAAGAAGTTTCTCGTCAGATTTCCATGTGGAACTAAGGAGATGCTGTTTTGTACGTGTTTGGCCTTGTATGTCTGGCTATACACGTTGCTTTCTCGTTTGTGATATGTATTCATCAAATTTAAGACTGTATAACCATGTTGTTTCTCGACAGTACTTTCCATTTATCTTCCTTTGCCCGAGTTAGTGTGGCGGATGACTTTCGTTCGTGTGTTATGCTTTCCATTAATGAGAAGTCCATCGTATGTTGTTTAGAGTTTCGTAATATGATATCTGTGTCCTTATATGCTACTTCACATGTGATTTATTTATTAATCTCACGTTTCATGTCAGAATTTCTTATTTCTTTAAGTGACGTTTCTCATTTCATCTCTGTGAATTGTTGTTCATGTAGAAGCTGACCCTTATGTTGGGCTAGAGAGAAATATGATGGAGCAGGAAGGAATTGGGGTCAGAGGGAGAGTGAGATCAGCCAGAGGATCAATTGAGGGCTCTAGGTAGATTTTTGGATCTGTAAAACAATCCCAGGCCAAAGAAGGACACATCCACTGACGAACACACTGTCAATAACATTGGGAAATATAAAATCTCCCACATCTTCAGATGAGAATCCTGGTGCTGTAGCCGAACGCCCAAACCTGCCATGGCGTAAGAGCCAGAAATACGAGACATGCTTCCTGTGGACGGACTACCATCCACCACCCAGATATCCTCAACCTCCCTTCACCAACCCTGTGGTCTCAAACTTTGTCAGCCAGGCCGCTCAGCACCCGGCTCAAACATGACATATTTTGCACGCAAGAAATATCAGTCTTTTAGCTTGCTGGCTCGCGTTATAATGCTTTTTAAAGATTCTAAATCTTCATCTAATACGCTTAAGGATGAAGAGAATGTAAGATTTTGATACAGGAAGCCGGGAGTAATGATAGTATGATATACTCAAGAAGGCGCTGGGATATGTTATGAAACGACTCGACGCCAGTGTCATCACTACGTATGGGATTGTATGCTGATAAAGGACTCCGAAGCCCTTCTGACTATCCAAGATCCAGAGCTGTTTCGACGTCCTCTTGGTGAGCAAAATTGTTTTGCTTCAGCGGGAGGCCTGGACACCCTTCTTCAGTATGCAGGTCGTTCTGTTCTCTGATGTATCCATAAGCGTATCTTATGCATGTCGTAAGAAGGCGACTAACAGAGGCTGAATCTGGGAACTGGAACCCCCACCATCTTATATAAGAAAAAAGAAAAGAAAACGGGTGGAAGAGACAAGCGAGGATATCCGCTCGAAAACTAATGCTGGGTTGCTTGCATGTGCATGGATGTAAATGAGAGAGAGAGAGAGAGAGAGAGAGAGAGAGAGAGAGAGAGAGAGAGAGAGAGAGAGAGAGAGAATCCTGGATGTTCTGGCTCTAAGTGAAATTAAGTTGAAGGAGACGGGGTAGAATGCTAGGGAAATGTTCAGGTGTTAAAAGTCTTAGGTTAAATGTTTAAGGCGAGAGTGTAGAACGTAGTGGCGCTACTGACGGAGGAGGAGCAGTGAGACTGAGTTAAAGTGTATCGAGCAGTGAGTTCAACATTGTCCGTCTGATAGTGAGAGGAGTGAAGAAGAGAGGGTTGCTTTGTTGGGAGGAACTGAGTGAGTACATCCTTTTGATACAAGAGATCGTATCTTGGTGCTTGAGGATTTAAATGTAAGAGTATGTGATGCGGTGGTTGAAGATATTACTGGTGGGGCATGGATACTTGGTTTAATTGAAAATGACTGAGAGCTTAAGATGATGATGTCTGAAAAAACACATGTGTCTGGGAATGTTTGTAAAAAGGTACACACATATGGATGATTGAGGTAAATGGGTTTTCGAAGTAAACGTGCTGAGAGGGGTTGTTAGCATATACGATGTTGGGTATTTCATTGTTAGAGATGAGTGTGAAGGCTTTCGTTAGTTTTAGAAAAAGTGAGGAATTGACATGTGTGTGAAAGAAGTTGTGAAACTGCTCGAGTTTGCAATAGAAGCGTGTGTGCAGAGTTAAGAGATATCGAGAGAGATCGAGAGAAGAATGACATAGGATTAAATCAAATGAAACAAAGGGAGTGGAAGAGGAGAGTTGGAAGTGTGGCATTGCTTACACGTGCATGTGAAGTGTGGATTTGGAAAATGGGATGCGGGTGTATGAGAGAAAGTCGTCAGTGGCTAGATGAGAGAATAGCATTCCTAGTGCAAGAAAAGAGAGGAGTGTGTATAGACGGTATCAGCAGGGAAGTAGTAAGAAGGATTAGGTGGAGTACAAGAGAAACTGGGAGGAAGAAGGCGAGAGAAAGGTATGGGGGCTGAAAGAAGGCAAAAAAGAAATGGAGTGATAGGGTATCCAAGAACTTTTGGGGCGACAGGAAAATGTCCTGAACGGAGGTTAATATGTGAGGAGAAAAACAGAACAAATGAGAGCGACAGTAAGGGAGAACGAATCGGAAAGTGGCAACAGGCAAAGAAGAGGTGAAAGGGATGGGAGTTGATCATACTGAACGGACAGTTGAAAGGTGTTTGAACAGTTTCTATCTGCCGAATTCGACTGACATCTCCAGCCTTTTGGTGTTTTCTTGCCCATTTGGACAGTTGGACCCATTATCACATCCCTACATAGGTAAACAAACACAGGAATGGGGATTTTTTTTTTCCTTATCACAAAGAACCTTTACAGGTGTTAGATTTTTTTTATAATTGGAATTTTAGGCTTGTACTTTTCACCTGTCACGTCAGCGGGTGCATCACGCTGTGCTCCTGTTCCTTTCATTTTGTTTCATGATATTTCGGTCAGATAGACTCGTGGTTAATGATAGTGTGGGGGATGAAGGGTAACAGTGGTATTAGTTAACTCGTCAGGCAATGTATTGTTCGCATAGCCCCAAGGTGAGGTTTCTGAGGACTGGCACAATGTATGTATACTGTCCATATATAAAGTAGAGAGGGACGGAAGTGAATCCTCGAATTACAGAGGTACAAGTCTGTTGAGCATACCGGGTAAGCTGTACGGGAGAGTGGTGATGAAGAGGGTGTTGGCATGCACTGAGCATCAGACTGGGGGAAGAGCGGTATGGATTCATGAGAGATTGAGGACATGTGAATCAGGTGTTGGCTTTGAAGTGTTTGTTTGAGAAATACTTGGAAATACTTGAAGGAGCTACGAATTAATGTGAAATATCAAAAGTTGCTGAGTGCCGCGAAGAGTTTTTATCAGAAAAGTAAAACGTGTTTGCGAGTCTGAGCGGAAAATGTTACGGGGTTTTTTGTTTAAGGTTGGTGTTTAATCTACTTATGGACGGGTAGATGAATGCAAGGGTCTTGGAGCAAAGGACAGGGTTACGGCATACATGGGTTGGTAGGGGAGATGTCACGGCTCTGGTGGCAGACTCGAGAAAGAAACTTAGGAAGTTAATAGCAGAGTTCGTGAGGGTGAAATAATGTTGAGAGTGAATATGCATCAGGGGGATGAGATCGGAGTTCGAATGGGGAGGATCATGAGAAAGCAGAGTGCTTTACGTACCTGCCTTTGGACATGGCAGCAAATGGGAACTGAATTGAGTCCTAGGGTGGGATAGAGGGAGTTAAGGTCCTGAGTGTGTGACAGGAGAGGTCATTATAGGTTTGGACAAATATTGATATGTCTAAGGTAAGGTAGTCCGAGAGTGTCGTGTGGATGTGAGTCTTGGGGGCCCTGAATGCATAGGATTGGAAGCAGTTAGGAGTGCTAGAAATGAATGCCGAAGAACTGAAGAGGATACAAGTATTGAAAAGGGCATACCTACGGGCAATTTGTGGTTTGAGATGGATTGATTATGTAAGACATGGCACTGTAGGAGAGAGGTGTGATACTAAGCGTAGTGTGAATGAAAGAGCTGACTACGATGTTCTGAAATAGTGTAGACGTATGGAGAAGGTGATGGAATAGAGAATTACTTTGAGGAGGTTCGCGTCATAATTAGAGAAATGGACGAAGGAAGGGAGAGGGGAAGACCAAGAAGGAAATAGGAGGAGTGAGTGAAAGAAGCCTTGGGATGTCGGGACTTACACGTTCAGGTGGGTGAGATTCGAGCATGGGATAAAATGAACTGGGTATCAGTTCAGGAGGGGAGATGTGTTATCATTGGGCTGACTCAGGGCGAGTCAGGTGATGAGGGTAAACCATGGAAAAGTCTCTGGGACTCGGATGTAGAATGTAGGCTTTAGTTTCGTTGCATAATTCATCCCCGACATCTTGATAGTGGATGTGCACAAATGATTATTCTTCAACCCCAGGACGCCTTTCCAAAACATCCCCCCCCCAAAAAAAAAGAAAAAACAGACAAAGGGCTCCCGAAGCTGTAACACTAGGAGCCCCCATATCCAGAGGGCTTCCGTAGTTCCAAGACTCCGCTGCACTCATTAGCAGGGAGGAAAATCGATCCCTTTGAAGCTAGAAGTTCTTTGACAAGACTGTACTTTCTTTCGTCAGCTGACGACGTCACTGCCTCGCCAGAGGTGGCCCTTGACTCAAGATTTTACCTCAGTCTGGCGGACTCAACGATCTCGCTAAGGATGTGATACTCACTATGTCATACAGTCTTCAGGTGCTTGGATCACCATGCCAGTTATATCTAAATGTTCCAGATATGTATCCTCACTTTTCCTGTCTAGCTCTGTTGACATCCCTCTTTATAAATCTAATTATTTTTTGTATGCTGGAGGATCGTCACAGACAAAAGGCCACATCAAGGCCCGGGTCTTCATGAAATATAAAGAGAATTGCGAAACTGAGAAAGATGAGACAAGGGAAAGTATCTACAAGTTTGTGGGTATTGCAGTTGCTTACGCGTGTATAACCATAAGCTGCTTATGTAAGCTTTGTCAGTTATCAGAATTTCGACCGCGGACTTCAGATGCACAAGCACTGGAGTTACCAGGGAAATGCAATTCTGTGAACAAGTAACAGATATTTTGAAAATGACTTAAGAAGTCCTGGTCGTCACCAGTGGAATATTTTGAGCACCATGGCTGATTCTATGCTCTGTTGTCTGACCTTGCAGTGCTGGTCGCTTGTTTAGTCTCGCACTGTAAGTGAATTTAGCATAGAGTTAGTTTCTTTTACATTCCTTTAGTTCAGTTGATTACCCTAAAGTAGATATAAGGATTTTGGAAAGGTTTTATGTAATGAACCTCTCTAGATAAATAAATCTGCATGTATATGTTCAGTTTCAGGATGTAGAATTGAATAATCATTATATATATATATGTATATATTTTTTTTTTTTTCATTTTGCTTTGTCGCTGTCTCCCGCGTTTGCGAGGTAGCGCAAGGAAACAGACGAAAGAAATGGCCCAACCCACCCCCATTCACATGTATATACATACACGTCCACACACGTAAATATACATACCCATACATCTCAGTGTACATATATATATACACACACAGACATATACATATATACACATGCACACAGTTCACACTGTCTGCCTTATTCATTCCCATCGCCAACACGCCACACATGGAATAACATCCCCCCCCCCCCATGTGTGCGAGGTAGCGCTAGGAAAAGACAACAAAGGCCCCATTCGTTCACACTCAGTCTCTAGCTGTCATGCAATAATGCCCGAACCACAGCTCCCTCTCCAAATCCAGGCCCCACACAACTTTCCATGGTTTACCCCAGACGCTTCACATGCCCTGATTCAATCCATTGACAGCACGTCGACCCCGGTATACCACATCGATCCAATTCACTCTATTCCTTGCCCGCCTTTCACCCTTCTGAATGTTCAGGCCCCGATCACTCAAAATCTTTTTCACTCCATCTTTCCACCTCCAATTTGGTCTCCCACTTCTCCTCGTTCCCTCCACCTCCGACACATATATCCTCTTGGTCAATCTTTCCTCACTCATTCTCTCCATGTGCCCAAACCATTTCAAAACACCCTCTTCTGCTCTCTCAACCACGCTCTTTTTATTTCCACACATCTCTCTTACCCTTACGTTACTTACTCGATCAAACCACCTCACACCACACATTGTCCTCAAACATCTCATTTCCAGCACATCCATCCTCCTGCGCACAATTCTATCCATAGCCCACGCCTCGCAACCATACAACATTGTTGGAACCACTATTCCTTCAAACATACCCATTTTTGCTTTCCGAGATAATGTTCTCGACTTCCACACATTCTTCAAGGCTCCCAGGATTTTCGCCCCCTCCCCCACCCTATGATCCACTTCCGCTTCCATGGTTCCATCCGCTGCCAGATCCACTCCCAGATATCTAAAACACTTTACTTCCTCCAGTTTTTCTCCATTCAAACTTACCTCCCAATTGACTTGACCCTCAACCCTACTGTACCTAATAACCTTGCTCTTATTCACATTTACTCTTAACTTTCTTCTTTCACACACTTTACCCAACTCAGGCACCAGCTTCTGCAGTTTCTCACATGAATCAGCCACCAGCGCTGTATCATCAGCGAACAACAACTGACTCACTTCCCAAGCTCTCTCATCCCCAACAGACTTCATACTTACCCCTCTTTCCAAAACTCTTGCATTCACATCCCTAACAACCCCATCCATAAACAAATGAAACAACCATGGAGACATCACACACCCCTGCCGCAAACCTACATTCACTGAGAACCAATCACTTTCCTCTCTTCCTACACGTACACATGCCTTACATCCTCGATAAAAACTTTTCACTGCTTCTAACAACTTGCCTCCCACACCATATATTCTTAATACCTTCCACAGAGCATCTCTATCAACTCTGTCATATGCCTTCTCCAGATCCGTAAATGCTACATACAAATCCATTTGCTTTTCTAAGTATTTCTCACATACATTCTTCAAAGCAAACACCTGATCCACACATCCTCTACCACTTCTGAAACCACACTGCTCTTCCCCAATCTGATGCTCTGTACTTGCCTTCACCCTCTCAATCAATACCCTCCCATATAATTTACCAGGAATACTCAACAAACTTATACCTCTGTAATTTGAGCACTCACTCTTATCCCCTTTGCCTTTGTACAATGGCACTATGCACGCATTCCGCCAATCCTCAGGCACCTCACCATGAGTCATACATACATTAAATAACCTTACCAACCAGTCAATAATACAGTCACCCCTTTTTTAATAAATTCCACTGCAATACCATCCAAACCTGCTGCCTTGCCGGCTTTCATCTTCCGCAAAGCTTTTACTACCTCTTCTCTGTTTACCAAATCATTTTCCCTAACCCTCTCACTTTGCACCCCACCTCGACCAAAACACCCTATATCTGCCACTCTATCATCAAACACGTTCAACAAACCTTCAAAATACTCACTCCATCTCCTTCTCACATCACCACTACTTGTTATCACCTCCCCATTTGCGCCCTTATATATATATATATATATATATATATATATATATATATATATATATATATATATATATATATATATATATATATATATATATTTTTTATTTATTTTTTTATTATACTTTGTCGCTGTCTCCCGCGTTTGCGAGGTAGCGCATGGAAACAGACGAAAGAAATGGCCCAACCCCCCCCCCCCATACACATGTATATACATACGTCCACACACGCAAATATACATACCTACACAGCTTTCCATGGTTTACCCCAGACGCTTCACATGCCCTACTTCAATCCACTGACAGCACGTCAACCCCGGTATACCACATCGCTCCAATTCACTCTATTCCTTGCCCTCCTTTCACCCTCCTGCATGTTCAGGCCCCGATCACACAAAATCTTTTTCACTCCATCTTTCCACCTCCAATTTGGTCTCCCTCTTCTCCTTGTTCCCTCCACCTCCGACACATATATCCTCTTGGTCAATCTTACCTCACTCATCCTCTCCATGTGCCCAAACCACTTCAAAACACCCTCTTCTGCTCTCTCAACCACGCTCTTTTTATTTCCACACATCTCTCTTACCCTTACGTTACTCACTCGATCAAACCACCTCACACCACACATTGTCCTCAAACATCTCATTTCCAGCACATCCATCCTCCTGCGCACAACTCTATCCATAGCCCACGCCTCGCAACCATACAACATTGTTGGAACCACTATTCCTTCAAACATACCCATTTTTGCTTTCCGAGATAATGTTCTCGACTTCCACACATTCTTCAAGGCCCCCAGGATTTTCGCCCCCTCCCCCACCCTATGATCCACTTCCGCTTCAATGGTTCCATCCGCTGCCAGATCCACTCCCAGATATCTAAAACACTTCACTTCCTCCAGTTTTTCTCCATTCAAACTCACCTCCCAATTGACTTGACTCTCAACCCTACTGTACCTAATAACCTTGCTCTTATTCACATTTACTCTTAACTTTCTTCTTCCACACACACACACATATATATATATATATATATATATATATATATATATATATATATATTCAAGAATCACCACAGGTTTTCAGAAAATACAGTGTATAAGAATTACCTGGAAAACGACAGTAATATCTTGCATATTTGTCCATCAAAAAAGGGGGCGGGGGGGAATCTACATTTGTATTTCTGAACCTTACAGTGAATTTACAGTCAGTATTTCGTCTGCCCTTTTCAGCGGTGAAAAACATTTGGTTTCAGTTTTCTCGAGACTTGCCGGACAAAGAAAAGAATTTAGCCAATTTAGTATTATATATTTGAACGTAAAGTTATGAGACTGGAACTTTACCACCTAACTTCATGGTCTTTTCTGACAAACATTATTTTTTCCCTTAAGCCTTAAGCTTTAAGTTACTATTTCTTAGACGTTTGATATCTTAAGATGATGGTGACGGGAAATTGTTTTCGTGTAGTTTACTTTAAGAAATATGTATCGTGTCCTTAGTGTTAATTGTCTTTTCTCATTTTTTTTCCTATTTTCAAGTGTATCTTGTATTTGATTGGTTATTATATTATTTAAAGCTAAAATGAAAATATTTCTAATTTTGAAATTTCTTTGATTTTAGGCTTGATGTCTTCGCCTGTCAGTATTCGAGGTTCAGCAGCTGGCTCTGAAAGACACTAAGGAGGAGAGTACAAGAGAGAGAGAGAGCAACACTTGGAAGCACAGCTCCCTGAGAGTGAACCAACACCACCTTGAGCCTCAGCAAAGATCAGAGTGTGAAGCAACAGTGCTGCTTGAGCCTACCAGTGATGCAGGGTATTGATCTAACGGTATGACTGAGGCGAGTCTGGTATCATTAGAAAAACGCTACAGTGACTTTTAAGACCAGCAGTCATTACCCCGAGTTACGTAACGATAAAGACCAGTGACATTCAGTGAACAGTGGCAGCGTAAGGAACAGTAGATACTGACAAGTCGTTTTCTTCCCGAGATACAAATTGTAAACAAAGGAGAGGACGTGAGGAGAAGACGTGAAGATGGCCATCAACGTTGTGTTCCCACTTCTCATCCCACTGGAGGAGGACCTGTACAATGGTAAGTCTTTTCCTTACATATATATTCCAGAACAAGAAACCTCATGTCTCCGACTGATGTGTTCGTCCAGCTCATCCCAATGGAAGAAGGAGTAAGCGCAACGGTAAGTCTTCTCTTTATATATTCCGGAGCAAAACACCCTCTATGTTGCTCTTTCCCGTGACTTGTGTTCCGTTTGGATTTCCTCGAAAGACCGGAGACCCAAGGTTCACGTAAGACTGTCTTACGAAGTGAGATTCTTCTGTTCCTTGGAAAGTGAAAGTTTTTTTTTTTTTCTACTTGATGGTTCTCGTATAGCTATTTTATTTTTTTTTTTTTTATCAAGTTATTGGAAAACATGCTCGCTAATTTTAGCAAAGAGGAATTATTCATCTCTTCCACTTTTATCCAAACAAATCCGCGTGATATTTAGTTCTCCTCAGAAATGAATTGACACATGTCAGTTCCATTTCGTGTCGTACGTCCCCGCTTAACTTCTGCACCTTCTTGTACCTTCCACCAAAATGATGAGCTATTGCGACAAGAAGAGTTCATGGAACACCCGACTTGAGAAAGCGAATACCAAGAAGACCCCCTGATCTATCGTCCTTGTTACCCGGCTGAAACGTATATAGAGAATCACAAGACGAAATTTCGTTTCTTATTGGATTTCACGAAGTCGAGACTTTTTGGACTTTGATGACACATGCCAGTGAGACTTTCTGAGCTCACGTTTCAATTTCTGAGGGGCAGAGGTGTTTATCTTTTCGTATTCGTTTCACTGATATTCTTAACGTCAAAATTTATTCATTAACTAGACACGTAGATATATTCATTGTTTACCCACACCATCAGGACTCTATTTCCTCGTTACTGACGGGTGTCTATTCGTTATTCATTAACGTGTTGTGAGATTCGTGCACTATCCCAGGCTGAAGTCGGATGGATAACGCAAAAAATTATTACCATCCAGCTTTGCTCTCTAATTTTAACGCTGCCATGTGAACGAAATTCATATCATTGTTACATGTGACATTATACAGGCCTGAAGTACTGTTGTTTATTTAAATGTACTCTGGTACAAAGTTAACTTTAGAAGCAATCGGTAATATAAATACACTAGAATAGAAACCCCTTCTCGATCAGAGACATTTCTGCTCCTCATTGCTCGCTGGTTCAGAGGAGCTTTTAAATCTATTCAAAATGTCTAGTTATTTACCCGGAGGATGAGTTCTCCAGTGTGCTGATGTGCTTCGTGGGTTCGTTGCTAAATGAATAGAGAGATGGTGTTGTGTCCCCCGTCGACGGAATTACGCAAAGTTGCAGGATTCTTCTACGATATATATTTAGTTGAAGAACAAAGCTGATTTACATTAAGGTGTAATGTTGATTTCATCATCATCATCATCATCATTTTAACAGGTAGTCATTTTGGTCGTTTGGTAATGTGTAGATATTATAATTATTAATATTAGTATTATTATTGGTATTATTAATAGTATGGTTTCCAAAACTGAAGTCTTAACACTATATAGGTATTGAGCAGATGATTTTTTCTCTCATTTATCATTATTTTCTTACCTTCCGACATTTTCTTCTTTGAATTCTTCCGGGTCGGTTCTTCTGGGTCGTTAGCTCCCAAGGAAGATGACTCTCCATGTGAAAGCTGGACGATATGTGAAGGATACACGGAGATCTTCGATTTAAGTTTGTTGCTGTTACACGCCCGAGACGCGAACCCTGGCTTGGCTTGGCTGAGGGGCAGGTGGATAGCATTCATCTGAGCAGCTGGTGGGTTAAACCACGTTTCCCTTGCCAACACTATGCCTCAAGATCCCTACCTGTTGGCTGACTGATGCTGAGCGCAGCTAACCCACGCCTGAGGTCCTTAGAAAGCTGTTAACCATATGCAGGACAGAACGTTCATATCTGTGAACACTTCGATCAGTGTCGGCAATTTCTCCTGTGTGCGCCAGGGAGTCGAACCCGGCGCACCAAATTGTCCATAACATACTTCCAGTAAGCAGGTAAATTACGCTGTTAGGCTGATACAAAACATGAGAGTAAAGTTGAGTGAGGAGCGAAAAACACACCAATGTCACTTGTAGCGATATTTGAAAATTGTCAGCGACAGCTTTTTTGTTTTACAATGACACTGATCATCATAGTAATCTGTCATTTGCATCGTTATTTTTTGCCGTGTCAGGCTCGTGTGTTGTTGACAGGCGGTCGGTAATATGTGTATATTTGTATTTTTGCACAAAAAAGCGATATTGGAACGACTGTGGTGTATATATTAGGGCTCGGCCACATATGCTGTAACGAGTCAAGCTTCAGTTCGCAAGTTCGGGTAACGTTTGTTTACCTCCGGCATCCATGCTCTTATTTATGAACTACAGAAAATGGAGTTTTAGTGGATGACTATGATATGTCTGCTTTTTTTGGATTATTGAGTTCCAAGGTCTATCGGCCAGTCGGTAGTGGTGAGCACAGTTGAATTAGAGTTGTTATTATTATTATTATTATTATTATTATTATTATTATTATTATTATTATCATTATTATTATTATTATTGTTATTATTATTATTCTACGTTGCCATAATACTGATAATCATTCATGTAGTAATGATGGCTGTCATGATTATCAGGAAATATTTCAGTTGTCTTTGTGAGCCTCATGTTTTTAATCGTTCAGAGGTTAAAAAATGCGGAGTATACTTGCGTATGATGGAGGTAGGCTGTTGCGTGTACTTGCGTATGATGGAGGCAGGCTGTTGCGTGTCCTTGCGTATAATGGACGCAGGCTGTTGAGTGTACTTGCGTATAATGGAGGCAGACTGTTGAGTGTACTTGCGTATGATGGAGGCAGGCTGTTGAGTGTACTTCCGTATGATTGAGGCAGACTGTTGAGTGTACTTGCGTATAATGGACGCAGGCTGTTGAGTGTACTTGCGTATGATGGATGCAAGCAGTTCAAATGCTGTTACCGCAAGAACCAGTTGCTAGACTGTCCTGCCCCAGTGTTCGCATCACTATAGATATACAGCAAAGTTGTTGTGTTCATCTGTTGGTTCGCCCGGCGTAATATTGGCCTCTTTTGTCCATTGTGTATAATTCCAGATTCTTTCTTTTCTGACGTTTATGATGATTAGTTCGTCGTCTTCCTCCTCCTCTTCTTCTTCTTTCGTCGTCGTCTTCATCTTCTGCTTTCGCCTTTTTTCTTTTTCTTCTTTTTCTTCTTCTTCTTCTTCTTCTCTATTGTTCTTCTTTTTCTTCTTCTTCTCTAATGTTCTTTTTCTTCTTCTCTATTGTTCTTCTTTTTCTTCTTCTTCTCTATTGTTCTTCTTTTTCTTCTTCTTCTTCTTCTTATTATTATTATTGTTATTATTATCATCATTATTATTATTATTATTATTATTATTATTATTATTATTGTAGTAGTAGTTGTAGTAGTAGTAATGGTAGTATTGTTGATATTGCTAGCAGGTATCATTATCATTGGACGGACAAATGAAACACACACACTCACGCACACACAAAGGAAAATGCGTAGAATTTCATGAGAAGCGTAAGTCACTGAATGACGTCATGGGCCAGGAGCTCCTGACGCTGATGTCACGAGCTCACGGCACACTTCGTCCGGCAAATGTCAGATCAGAGTATCATGTTCGGGATCGAGTCCTGTTTTATCTATTTTTTCCTCTTCTCTTCTGGATTTAATTAATCCATAGGACAAAGTAAGGAATGTGGCATTACAGGCACAAACTTCGTAAAAGTTTGATTTGGTCGCTCGGCGTCCCACTCTGCTGTGGAATGTTGTGTTCATTCCATTACCAAACATAGCTGGACCAGTGTTATGTGTGCTAGTCCTCTACAGTGTGTACTCGGTCCTTTGGACATAAGCTATTCCAGTAGTCTCAAATAAAGAGTACAAAAAAGATTATTTATCATTATTCTAACTAGTTCTAGAAACTTTAGGGATTTCGAAATCACCTGTAATGATTTAGATGTTAACAAGTACCAAATATTTCTGAATAGTTTTGAGTTGAATTTCATTCTCATGGAAGATTCGCATACACCCCTAAAGGGGATATATGTATATATATATACATATATGGGAACTTCAGTGAAGGGGGCTAATGGGGAGGTGATAACAAGTAGTGGTGATGTGAGAAGGAGATGGAGTGAGTATTTTGAAGGTTTGTTGAATGTGTTTGATGATAGAGTGGCAGATATATGGTGTTTTTGTCGAGGTGGTGTGCAAAGTGAGAGGGTTTGGGAGAATAATTTGGTAAATGGAGAAGAGGTAGTGAAAGCTTTGCGGAAGATGAAAGCCGGCAAGGCAGCGGGTTTGGATGGTATTGCAGTGGAATTGATTACAAAAGGGGTGACTGTGTTGTTGACTGGTTGGTAAGGTTATTTGATGTATGTATGACTCACGTGAGAAATACTTAGAAAAGCAAATGGATTTGTATGTAGCAGTTATAGATCTGGGGAAGGCATATGATGAGAGTTGATAGAGATGCTCTGTGGAAGGTATTAAGAATATATGGTGTGAGGCGCAAGTTGTTAGAAGCAATGATAAGTTTTTATCGAGGATGTAAGGCATGTGTACGAGTAGGAAGAGAGGAAAGTGATTGGTTCTCAGTGAATGTGGGTTTGGCGGAGGGGTGCGTGATGTCTCCATGGTTGTTTAATTTGTTTATGGATGGGGTTGTTAGGGAGGTGAATGCAAGAGTTTTGGAGAGAGGAGCAAGTATGCAGTCTGTTGTGGATGAGAGAGCTTGGGATGTGAGTCAGTTGTTGTTGGCTGATGATACAGCGCTGATGACTGATTCGGGTGAGAAACTGCAGAAGCTGGTGACTGAGTTTGGTAAAGTGTGTGAAAGAAGAAAGCTGAGAGTAAATGTGAATAGGATCAAGGTTATTAAGTACAGTAGCGTTGAGGGACAGGTCAATTGGGAGGTAAGTTTGAATGGAGAAAAATTGGAGGAAGTAGTGTTTTTGATATCTGGGAGTGGATTTGGCAGCAGATGGAACCATGGAAGCGGAAGTAAGTCATAGGGTGGGGGAGTGGGCGAAAGTTCTTGGAGCGTTGAAAAATGTGTGGAAGGCGAGAACGTTATCTCGGAAAGCAGAAATGGGTATGTGTGAAGGAGAAGTCGTTCCGACAATGTTATATGGTTGCGAGGCGTGGGCTACAGATAGAGTTGTGCGGAGGAGGGTGGATGTGCTAGAAATGAGATGCTTGAGGACAAAATGTGGTGTGAGGTGGTTTGATCGAATAAGTAATGAAAGGGTGAAAGAGATGTGTGGTAATAAAAAGAGTGGTTGAGAGAGCAGAAGAGGGTGTTTTGATATGGTTTGGTCACATGGAGAGAATGAGTGAGGAAAGATTGACCAAGAGGATATGTGTGTCAGAGGTGGAGGGAACGAGGATAAGTGGGAGACCAATTTGGAGGTGGAAAGATGGAGTGAAAAAGATTTTGAGTGATCGGGGCCTGAACATGCAGGAGGGTGAAAGGCGTGCAAGGAATAGAGGGAATTGGAACGATGTGGTATACCGGGATGGACGTGCTGTCAGTGGATTGAACCAGCGCATGTGAAGCGCCTGGGGTAAACCATGGAAAGTTTTGTGGGGCCTGGATGTGGAAAGGAAGCAGTGGTTTCTGTGCATTATACATGACAGCTAGAGACTGAGTGTGAACGAATGTGGCCTTTGTTGTCATTTCCTAGTGGTACCTCGCGCACATGCGGGGGGAGGGAGTTTGTCATTTCATGTGTGGCGGGGTGCCGATGAGAATGAATAAGGGCAGAGAGTATGAATTATGTACATGTGTATATATGTATATGTCTGTATATATGTATATGTCTGTGTGTTTATATACATGTATACGTTGAGATGTATAGGTATGTATATGTGCGAGTGTGGACGTGTATGTATATACATTTTTTCATCTGTTTCCCTGCGCTACCTCGCTAACGCGGGAGACAGCGACAAAGTATAATAAATGAAATGAATAAATGTATAGTGGTAAGAATTCATCAGGGGAGACGTGTAAGGTAATGATAATGTGATGAGTTTGTGTGATAATGAGCAATGAATAATTCTTTCATGTTTGTTGAGACGGAACAGGCAGCTGAGGCCCTAATCAAGGCCATCCTATTAACTATATATAGATAGATAGATAGATAGATAGATAGATATATAGATAGATATGATGATCACACAAGTCCGTGATGAGTGTATGAAGGTGAAATCGCACTTCAGTAGTTCATACAATTATAATTACCATGTAATTTTTCTATACATGTGGCACGACATGTTTCGTGGAGACAATCCACCTCATCAGGTGCCAGTACTTAACAAAGTTATCTAAATCCCAGCATCAGACATGAGTCCCGCCGTCCAGCGCCAATCTGTACAGACCAACCACTGTCCGCTTTGTCTGGCAGTAACCGTTGTAAGGGAGAGCGATTAAGGGGGGTCACGTGGCGGGGGTTGACCTGGGTAGCTGGGTGTGTCTTGAACAATTATTTTTTTTTTTTATGTTCGTGTTTTGACAATTCTCTCATGATGATTTGGTTAATGCTTGGATGAGCATTAGAATTGCCTGAGGACAAATCAGAGTCCTTAGTATTAGCAATTAAGACAGATCCAATTACGTTGCGTGTGGCATAATCAGCAGAGGGGGATAGAATAACGGGATTTTCAAGATCTATGGGATGATCATTTTCATGACAATGTTTAGCAATCGCATATTTGTGGTCACCCCTTCGCATTGCATGACGGTGCCAATAATGTCTCTCCTTGACAGTTATATATATATATATATATATATATATATATATATATATATATATATATATATATATATATCTTTTGAACTATTCGTCATTTCCCGCGTTTCCAAGGTAGCGTTGAGAACAGAGGACTGGGCCTTTGAGGGAATATCCTCACCTGGCCCCCTTCTCTGTTCCTTCTTTTGGAAAATTAAAAAAGAAAATAATGAGAGGGGAGGATTTCCAGCCCCCCGCTCCCTCCCCTTTTAGTCGCCTTCTACGACACGCAGGGAGTACGTGGGAAGTATTCTTTCTCCCCTATCCCCAGGGATAATATATATATATATATATATATATATATATATATATATATATATATATATATATATATATATATATAGCCTAGCCTGAGCAAGGTCCCCATTTCGTCGACCAACCCCGAGGGGTGGATGAACAGCTGGGTGGACTGTGGACCGACTTGTCGTAACCACGATTCGAACTTATGCGTTCGACCTTAGGTGGCTCGGGAATGCGTCATGGTCAGGAACGCTAACCGCCACACCACTGGAGGAAGTGTCGGGGAAAGTGTCAAATGCTCGGTTGATGTCGATTGCCACTAGTCTTGTGCGGGATGGGGTTGATAGTAGAAGGAAGGAAGGAAGTATGAGGTAATATAAAGACGTTTGGATTAATTACTGGCAACTCTGAAGGCGTCAGATGACCTAACAAGATACATAAGATGAAACGTCTTTATTGTCAAATTGCATTCATGATACAAAATGAAATATTCTTTATGGCTAGAAGCTTTTAATGGAATTTCAGAATATCACATGAATGTACCACATAAGATATAAAGACTCATCTGTTGCACTCGGAAGCTGTATCACAGTGGCGTTACAGCGTCTATAAGAATATACAAGTACCCCGGTATAAGTCTATGATTGAAGCAAGATTAGCGCTTAGCGCTCTCTGCTTATTTTGCACACTCATCAGCTCTGTTGTCGTCTTCTGCAGCCTCACACTTTGCGTAATTGCCTATCCTGTTTTGCTCCGGCACTTCCTTAAGCCACGCAACGAGTCTGCTTCCGAGAGCTTGAATTATTTCATCTCGTTGGGCAGTTTACTGAAGGGTATCTCTCTCTCTCACTCACCATCTTTCTTGAAGGCCTTTCGTATGTGTGGTTTTTTCTGTGGCATCGTCTTGTATAGTCCCCTCGGAATTATTTCCAGACTTGATCACTCCGTTTATAACCAGCATGTGAGATTCTTGCATCTATTGTCTTTTTATTATTATTATTTCTGGTTAGGTATCTTTTGTTAAACATGTGTGATCACGCGTTCTTATCTCCCTCGTACGTGACTTGCATCGATCTATTTCTTTTAAAATTGCTTTCATGCAAGTTATTTGAGTCATGCTTTCAGTTGTGCTTGTAAAGTGTCTCTGCACTTTGTCTGTCTCTCCCTACCTACCTTGTTATATTCTCAGGTGTTAACCCTATTCCTTAGCAGTATTTTAAGTTTACTTTCTTCTTTATGTATATACTGAAAGCTTACTCCTTATTGTGAACGTTCTCAATCATCATACTGTTCATCCGCCAGTTGTATAGTGCTGTCTCTATGTGATCTTGGAATACCAGGTTCCCGTTTGGCGAGTATCCTTAGATCTGGTAATGTTGGACCGATTTTGATCTATTAGGATTACCGGTCTCAGTCACCGACGTCTTGTGACATGTGAGGAAAATTTAGGAAGTTCCATCGCTTCGTGGCGCAGCGAGTTCTGATACACTTGGTTGTGATACACTGCTGTATCGTGATACACTGCTGTATCGTGATACACTGTTGTATCGTAATACACTGCTGTATCGTGATACAATGCTGTATCGTGATACACTGCTGTATCGTGATACTCTGCTGTATCAATATCTGTAACGGATTTCTCGTCATGATGTACTATGTGAATATTTCATTATTCATATACTCTGTATTCTTTTCTTCCTCTGACTGAAAACTGGTTTATACTTTTCATTTTCGTTTAGCACTTTTATTATCATTGGGAGTTGTTTTCATATGTTTCTTCTATGTCTTTTCATATGTTTCTTCTACTTTAAAAAGCCAGTTTATTACTTTTCTCTTCTTTGGGTTGTAGATGAGAATGAAATGCTTAGACTTTATTCCATACTATATATCATTGGTCCCTCATTCCTTTCTCGTTAGAGACCTCCCTTTTCACAAGGCTTTTGGAATATTCAAGGCTGCGCTTTAATCTGTAGCAGGGAAGTGGTAGATTCTTATTGAGTGAGACGTTCCCAGACGAGATTGTGATTATTTTCGTTCAGTTGACAATGATATACAGGCTCACCCATGGTAATTTTTCATTCTCGTTGTAACTGTATGTAGGTCACACACACACACACACACACACACACAAAACCATGTTTCCCGCGAGACAAGGTAGTGCCAAGAACAGACAACCTAACCTTAGAAGAAAAGTCCTTCAGTGGCTCCTCCCTCTGTTTCTTCTTCTGGAGATAAATACAGGAGGAGAGGTTTCCCCCTCGCTCCCACTCTTTCAACAGGGCCTGAAATGCTCTAAGTGATTTGAAAAGTCTGAAGCATACCGTGTTGAAAAATTACGTTACCTCGTACGACAGAGCGACTACGAAGTTACCATGCCCGCCTTTCTTTCCAGAACATTAACTCGAGTCTTATTAACTTGTATTACAAATGGTCGATCAAACTATCGATCATACGATTAGATAATGATCGCATAAACTCGTAAAGAAAATGAGAATTATTCAAGAGTTTCGCCGGGATTCGCTAACTGGTTCATGTTCAGATGGTTCATGTTAGGCTTCAGATGGTTCACTTTAGGCTTCAGATGGTTCATTTTGGGCTTCAGATGGTTCATGTTTGGCTTCAGATGGTTCACTTCAGGCTTCAGATGGTTCATTTTGGGCTTCAGATGGTTCATGTTTGGCTTCATATGGGTCATGTTTGGCTTCAGATGGTTCATGTTAGGCTTCAGATGGTTCATTTTGGGCTTCAGATGGTTCATGTTTGGCTTCAGATGGTTCATGTTCGGCTTCAGAGGGTTCGGAGCCACAAGCTTGCTCTGTGCTCTAGCCTCTAACAGGCCATGTAGGCAAACAGGGGAAAGAACAGTTTTATTTCATAACTCCCAGAAGACAGGGAGTCGAGAGATGGGGGTTCAACATGTCGTACTTGTCCTGTCTTAATTAATATCCTATTTCTTTTATTTTGCTCGAGTTGTCCTGTCATGGTTTCTTTATTTTTTTTTTGTTTTCAATTTCGAACCGATATTGCGCAGGAATTGCCTAAAAAATATTTCTCTCTCTCTCTCTCTCTCTCTCTCTCTCTCTCTCTCTCTCTCTCTCTCTCTCTCTCTCTCTCTCTCTCCTTCCTCTATGCCACACGATTCACTCTTCGTGAATCGACTGACGTCGCTGGCGCACGCGCGCTCGCACCCATCATGGACAGCCCTCGGCTCAGTCAGCGAAGCAACTTCATGATGACCACTTCATTTAATTGAGGAGAGGGGCAGGAGGGAAGTGAAGTCCTCTATGCACTTGATTAATTCAGTGGAACAAAGGGAAGGCATATGTGATATTGCAGACAAAACATGAAACTAGTCTTTTTTTTTTTTTTTGTCTCCTTTTGATGCGTTTTTTATTGTTCATACGTTTTTCTAAATGTTGCAGGGATTTTATTGACTATTTTTTTTTTTCTTTTGCGTCAGTTTAATGGAAAGCATACAGAGTAACACTTCATGGACGACGTATATATATATATATATATATATATATATATATATATGGTGTGGGAGGAAAGTTGTTAGAAGCAGTGAAAAGTTTTTATCGAGGATGTAAGGCATGTGTACGTGTAGGAAGAGAGGAAAGTGATTGGTTCTCAGTGAATGTAGGTTTGCGGCAGGGGTGTGTGATGTCTCCATGGATGTTTAATTTGTTTATGGATGGGGTTGTTAGGGAGGTAAATGCAAGAGTTTTGGAAAGAGGGGCAAGTATGAAGTCTGTTGGGGATGAGAGAGCTTGGGAAGTGAGTCAGTTGTTGTTCGCTGATGATACAGCGCTGGTGGCTGATTCATGTGAGAAACTGCAGAAGCTGGTGACTGAGTTTGGTAAAGTATGTGGAAGAAGAAAGTTAAGAGTAAATGTGAATAAGAGCAAGGTTATTAGGTACAGTAGGGTTGAGGGTCAAGTCAATTGGGAGGTGAGTTTGAATGGAGAAAAACTGGAGGAAGTGAAGTGTTTTAGATATCTGGGAGTGGATCTGGCAGCGGATGGAACCATGGAAGCGGAAGTGGATCATAGGGTGGGGGAGGGGGCGAAAATTCTGGGGGCCTTGAAGAATGTTTGGAAGTCGAGAACATTATCTCGGAAAGCAAAAATGGGTATGTTTGAAGGAATGGTGGTTCCAACAATGTTGTATGGTTGCGAGGCGTGGGCTATGGATAGAGTTGTGCGCAGGAGGATGGATGTGCTGGAAATGAGATGTTTGAGGACAATGTGTGGTGTGAGGTGGTTTGATCGAGTGAGTAACGTAAGGGTAAGAGAGATGTGTGGAAATAAAAAGAGCGTGGTTGAGAGAGCAGAAGAGGGTGTTTTGAAGTGGTTTGGGCACATGGAGAGGATGAGTGAGGAAAGATTGACCAAGAGGATATATGTGTCGGAGGTGGAGGGAGCAAGGAGAAGAGGGAGACCAAATTGGAGGTGGAAAGATGGAGTGAAAAAGATTTTGTGTGATCGGGGCCTGAACATGCAGGAGGGTGAAAGGAGGGCAAGGAATAGAGTGAATTGGAGCGATGTGGTATACCGGGGTTGACGTGCTGTCAGTGGATTGAATCAAGGCATTTGAAGCGTCTGGGGTAAACCATGGAAAGCTGTGTAGGTATGTATATTTGCGTGTGTGGACGTATGTACATACATGTGTATGGGGGGGGGTTGGGCCATTTCTTTCGTCTGTTTCCTTGCGCTACCTCGCAAACGCGGGAGACAGCGACAAAGTATAAAAAAAAAAAAAAAATATATATATATATATATATATATATATATATATATATATATATATATATATATATTTCTTTTTCAAACTATTCGCCATTTCCCGCGTTAGCAAGGTAGCGTTAAGAACAGAGGACTGGGCCTCTGAGGGAATATCCTCACCTGGCTCCCTTCTCTGTTCCTTCTTTTGGAAAATTAAAAAAAAAAACGAGAGGGAAGGATTTCCAGCCCCCCCGCTCCCTCCCCTTTTAGTCGCCTTCTACGACACGCAGGGAATACGTGGGAAGTATTCTTTCTCCCCTATCCCCAGGGATAATATATATATATATATATATATATATATATATATATATATATATATATATGTATATATATATATATATATATATATATATATATATATATATATATATATATATTAGAGAGAGAGAGAGAGAGAGAGAGAGAGAGAGAGAGCTGAAGGTGTACGTGGTGCTCGAAGTATACATGACACATCTGAAGAAGGCGTTGAAGAGTTTGCCATTGGTGGACGTAGCTTGACGTAGGTGACCCCAAACGACCCTGGCATTTCAAGGCTTCAAATCCTCCAAAAACAACCAACTAACCTCTTTTTTTTCTTGGAGGAGAAGGTTATTTGTAGAGGAGAATATTGTAGAACCTTGAACCATCAGTGAGTTGAAAATGGATACTGCGAAATTCGGAATATTTGAAATGGAATTCTTTGGAATAATTTTGTTGTTTTGCTTACAACAGAAAAGTTAGAAGTTCGTATGATGGGTAATACCTTAATCGGCTCGAGTGGTAAGAAATACCTTAAAAGTCTGCATGGAAGCTGAGGGGAAGAGTCGGCTAGACAGATGATGATGGAGGCAAAGGATAAGCTGTGCAAATGTAAGTGTTGGAGAGCTGGTGGTGATGATGGTGGTGATTTGTGACATGCAGCATTGAGACAGTGTTGGAGATGGCTGGAGAGATGGTGGGATGGCTGGAGGAGTGTTGGGGATGAATTCTGAGATTATAGGATGGCTAGACAGATGACAGGATGGTTGGAGAGGGGTGTTGAGGATGGCTAGGGGAGATGAAAGGCTGGCTCAAAGGGCGAATAGATAGCTAGCTAGAGAGTTGGGGAGACGACGTAAGGAGTATAGCAGGAGGGGAGAGGAAGTGGTCATCGAAATCAAAAGACTTATGATGGTCGTGAAAGCCTTGGATGTGGGGGACGAGCACTCGGGAGGAAAATGGACTGCAATCGCAACATAGAGAGAGAGAGAGAGAGAGAGAGAGAGAGAGAGAGAGAGAGAGAGAGAGACAGAGAGAGAGAGAGAGAGAGAGAGAGAGAGAGAGTATACCAGCGCGTAGCGCTCACCGCACCTAGGATGAGGAAAGAATCAAAACCCGGGGTGCGGATCGTGCAAGTTATCACAAGAGGTTGGGAGAACACAGAAGAGCCTAGAGTGACGCATTCTAAGTTTTACGCTCGGCAGAAAACTTACGTGCATCCGGGGAAGCGTATCAGGCCTAAGAGCGTCTGCGCAAAGAAGAAATTAAGGCACAGCGTCACCAATATTACCTGGAATGTACTGAAGAGATATGAAGAAGAGTGCACGATGGCCCAAGCGGCGAGCTGCAAGCGACGAACTGACAGGACCCACGGATGAAAAGACCCACCCGAGGAGTGGTCTGTGCTGGGGGTCAGCGTACAGTAAGAATGACGAGTGGTCTGTGCTGGAGGTCAGCATACAGTAAGAATGACGAGTGGTCTGTGCTGGAGGCCAGCGTACAGTAAGAATGACGAGTGGTCTGTGCTGGAGGCCAGCGTACAGTAAGAATGACGAGTGGTCTGTGCTGGGGTCAGCGTACAGTAAGAATGACGAGTGGTCTGTGGTGGAGGTCAGCGTACAGTAAGAATGACGAGTGGTCTGTGCTGGAGGCCAGCGTACAGTAAGAATGACGAGTGGTCTGTGCTGGAGGTCAGCGTACAGTAAGAATGATGCGGGTGTGTTTAATGTATTCAGTGTCCGACCAAGGGACATAACGAAAGATGCGTGGGAAGAGTTTACGCGACCAAGGGACATAACGAAAGATGCGTGGGAAGAGTTTACGCGACCAAGGGACATAACGAAAGATGCGTGGGAAGAGTTTACGCGACCAAGGGGCATAACGAAAGATGCGTGGGAAGAGTTTACGCGACCAAGGGGCATAACGAAAGATGCGTGGGAAGAGTTTACGCGACCAAGGGACATAACGAAAGATGCGTGGGAAGAGTTTACGCGACCAAGGGACATAACGAAAGATGCGTGGGAAGAGTTTATGAGACACATTTGGAAAAAAGAGAGACTGAAACACCTGCTCAAAGAATGTCATTAAGGAAACCGAGATTGGCATTTCAGGTGACGTGGTAAAAGGCAGAGAAAAACACAATTAGAAAACAAACGAGATTTAAGATCAGTGTTACGCGCTGGACCTGGCTATTGAAAAGAAAATCTTAGGTATTCAGGTATTCTTATGGTAGTAATTCTCTCTCTCTCTCTCTCTCTCTCTCTCTCTCTCTCTCTCTCTCTCTCTCTCTCTCTCTCTCTCTCACCAGTGACGGTACAAGCCAGATGATGAACAGTGGGTCAAAATTTGCCTCGCAGCAAAATGATTTCGGACTAGATTATGAAAAGTGTTTTCCATTACCACAACAGCGATCCCAGAATGTGTCGTAGATCAGACCCCATCCCTGGCCCCAGTATGATAACCTCAGTACTGCAGTGAGCCATCGAGACCACCCATTTCATTTCTGTAGAAACCCTAAAGGCACGAACGGCTAAAAGAACGATGTGACACATGACAGAATAAACAACATACGGCTTTTGAGAAAGGGAGATCTTAAAGAGGAATATTGATAAGCAACGCAACACTGAGAGTATAAACAATGAAGAAGAAGCAAAGAAAATCCTAAAAAAAAAAGACGTAAGAAAAAGGTGAAGATGCCATGGAAGATAATGAATTTAAAATGATTCATTGGTTAAAAGTCCTGACCGTGTGGTAGATACTTGAATAACTGCGATCCTTTCGTGAATATTCGTATTAGTATGAAGAGAACTTGATGTAAATCAAATACGAAAAGAAATGCTGCAATCTTCGTAAATTTTGACCCACAGCAGTTTGCCTTGGAGACTTCAACTTTCGTAATATACATCGGGAAAATGAACTGACAAAAGAATATGGATACAAATTCATATTTCGAAAGAGAGCAGTTGAGAAGGATAGATTACTGTCTTCGTGAGATAAACCACACAACAGCAAGAGAAGATAACACGATTGGTCTTTTCATAGGTGTTACAGCCATCTGTACAGATATCATAATGGAAAAAAAAGATATCCCAGATAATGATCATAGTGGAAGTAATTACGATTTTGAGGGCAATGCTGAGGATTAATTTGATGCAGCAATGTAAGACGTTTGCAGATTGAGTTGCGCGAATTTCCATTTGGACGAGCAGAAGGGAACGCGATTAATGATCTCATTAATTGCATCGAGACGGACAGTGCCCTTAAACGACAGGTCATAAATACCAACACACTATAGAATATAGAAAACAGATAAGTCATTAATTCCCCTTTGGAAAAATAAAAGGGTACAAGACTGGAGATGCCAGCAGACAGGAGACGATGGATTACCGAAGAAGGGACTAGAGAAGAAGAAAAGATTAGCAATAAGCTAGAAGATAGAACGACTTGAAGAAAAAAACGAAGAACGATAGAAATGTTGACAGAGAAAAATATAGAACATAGCCCATTAAGATGAAAAAAAAAATCTGTGTCATAGCACGGAACAGAACCAGGAAATATGAATATCATGTTTAGACACACACTAAAGCAGGGAGCTGAAGTCAGGTCATTCATAGAGACAGGAGAGTGTGGGTACGACACCAGGATGATATTCAAGACGTTGATTGATCTATTTAAGTCACTTCTCAAAAGAGATGTAAAGGAAAGACGAATTACTAAGGTAATCAACTTGATTGGTGTCATTACAGATGAAGTAACAGAGGATAAACAGGAAGTGGCATAACTTGAATTGTTGACCAGTTTACAGCGAACTCGTTTACCAAGACTGGAGGGAATCCCAGCTGTTTTATTTTCTATGAAGAAGCAAAAACGACAGTAGCTCAACCGGCTCACGTTATGATGCTCACACAAAAACACAAGAGAGTGTAGTTGAAAGCTGCGACCAGGATTCGAACCCATACATGTTCGTCAGCGACGCCAACAGGTACGCCAAGGAGATCCACAAAATTAGCAGGTATCACATACAAATTTCATGAAGATCTACAACGGGATATTACCTGGGAGTCAAGAGTTTGCAGCGTATGTCAAAAGAGAGCGAGACGCAAGGCGTATGCGAGTCATATGTCGTATGTCGAGAGCTGTGTTGGCCTCTGTCAGCGAGACGCAAGGCGTATGCGAGTCATATGTCGTATGTCGAGAGCTGTGTTGGCCTCTGTCTGCTTCGGATCCTGCTACGTGCGAAGCAAAGACAAGAAAATATTGCATTTCGTATATAACAGACGGTATGAGAGAGACACAGCAGTTCTCTTCATTGAAGCCACAAGGAGATCAAAGTTAGAGGCGAACCATATCAGGAAAAACACTGATAGTTGTATGTTCCAAGTGGAAAAATGTTTTTGGACCCAAGGCTATTGTATTTGCTGCCTGTATGATATACATATTTTCTTCGAGTTCAAGTGGCTAGCCAAATCTGTCGTCAGACGTGAAGCATGTCTGGGGAAACACTGAAAATTGCATATTCAATGGAGAGAAATGTCAAAGACCCCGGATTTGCAATGGGAATACAAACGAATACAAATAGCAACTGATCATTTGGGTCCTTTCTCTGTTTCTTATTTTTCCCAGACCTTTTACTCGCCCTCTAAGACACGCAGGGAATACGTGGGCAGTATTATTTCTCCCCTATCCCGATGGATAATATATATATATATATATATATATATATATATATATATATATATATATATATATATATATATATATATATATATATTATCCCTGGGGATAGGGGATGAAGAATACTTCCCACGTATTTCCTGCGTGTCGTAGAAGGCGACTAAAAGGGGAGGGAGCGGGAGGCTGGAAATCCTCCCCTCTCGTTTTTTTTTTTTTTTCTTTTTTTAATTTTCCAAAAGAAGGAACAGAGGGGGGCCAGGTGAGGATATTCCACAAAGGCCCAGTCCTCTGTTCTTAACGCTACCTCGCTAATGCGGGAAATGGCGGATAGTTTAAAAGAAAGAAAAAAAAAAAAAAATATATATATATATATATATATATATATATATATATATATATATATATATATATATATATATTATACATATATGGTGAAATCGCACTTCAGTAGGTGTTCATACAATTTCATTGAACATGTAATTTTTCTGTACATGTGACACGTTATTTTTCGTGGAGAGAATCCACCTCATCAGGTGCCAGTACTTAACAAAGTTATTCAAATCCCAACATAACACTTGAGTCCCGCCGTCCAGCACCAACCTGTACAGACCAACCACTGTCCGCTTTGTCTGGCAGTAACCGTTGTAAGGTAGAGTGATTAAAGGGGGTCACGTGGCGGGGGTTGACCTGGGTAGCTGAGTGTGTCTTTAATTTCTTTTTTTATGTTTCGTGTTTTGTCAGTTCTTTCATAATGATTTGGTTTTAATGCTACAACTAGCTTTAAAATTGACTGGGAGTGTTTACGCCATCAAATGCAAGGCATGTAACATATTTATATAGCCCACACCGGAAAAACTGTAACGGAGAGGTGTTATTGGCACCGTCATGCAGTACGCAGGGATGACCACAAAAATGCGATCGCTAAACATTGTCATAAAAATGATCACCCTGGCCATAGATCTTGAAAATCCCGTTATTCTATACCCCTCTGCTGATTATGCCACACGTAACGTCAGTTAATTGTTAATACTAAGAACTTTGATTTGTCCCTAGGCGATTTCAAAGCCCATCCAAGTATTAACCAAATCTTTATTAGAGATTCAACAAAACGTGAATATAAAGAAATGTTGAAGACACACCCAGCTACCCAGGTCAACCCCCGCCACGTGACCCCCTTAATCACTCTCCCTTACAATGGTTACTGCCAGACAAAGCAGACAGTGGTTGGTCTGTACAGATTGGTGCTGGACGGCGGGACTCAAGTGTGATGTTGGGATTTAAATAACTTTAAGTTTATTGGCACCTGATGAGGTGGATTGTCTCCACGAAACATGTCGTGCCACATGTAAAGAAAAATTACATGTCAGATAAATTGTGTGAACTGCTACTGAAGTTCGATTTCACCTTCATGGCAATCATCACGGACTAGTGTGATCATCACCATATATCCCTGGGGATAGGGGAAAAAGAATATTTCCCACGTATTCCCTGCGTGTCGTAGAAGGCGACTGAGAGGGAAGGGAGCTGGGGGCTGGAAATCCTCCCCTCTCGTTTTTAGATGTCCAAAAGAAGGAACAGAGAAGGGGGCCAGGTGAGGATATTCTCTCAAAACCTCAGTCTTCTCTTCTTAACAGTACCTCGCTAACGCGGGAAATGGCGAATAGTATATATATATATATATATATATATATATATATATATATATATATATATATATATATATGTGTGTGTGTGTGTGTGTGTTTATATATATATATATTTTCTTTTTCTTTTAAACTATTCGCCATTTCCCGCGTTAGCGAGGTAGCGTTAGGAACAGAGGACTGGGCCTTTTTTGGAATATCCTCACCTGGCCCCCTCTGTTCCTTCTTTTGGAAAATAAAAAAAAAAAAAAAAAACGAGAGGGGAGGATTTCCAGCCCCCCGCTCCCTCCCCTTTTAGTCGCCTTCTACGACACGCAGGGAATACGTGAGAAGTATTCTTAATCCCCTATCCCCAGGGATAATATATATATATATATATATATATATATATATATATATATATATATATATATATATATATATATATATACCCTTATACCCCCTAAAACCGGCAGTGATATCCTAAAGGCAGTATTGTATATGGACGGGACTTGTGTCAAAGCAGTAGCTGAGGTACGTGAATACATGACTTGAGTGGGCCTTCCGCGTGCTCTTAACAGGATTACTATATCAGGACTCGTAGTACAATGGGGGTCTGAGTGGTCGTGTAGCGTCGGTCTGCGAATTTTCATTGATCGTGAAGGAAGAGTGAACAAGAAGAGAAATTAAAGGAGATAGAGAGACAGAGAGCTTTGTAGAGATGGGAAGGGTCAAGAAAAATACCGAGAAAGTGGGATGTGATGTGGTGGGAGGGAAGAAAGGCTGGTCCTTCATGGAAAGGGGAGATGGGGTGGGGGGGAGAAGGATCTGGAGCCCGATCGGTAATGGAGGACGAAGGAGAATTGAATCAGTCTGGAAGAGGACTGAAGGATAGTGGGAGAGAGAGAGAGAGAGAGAGAGAGAGAGAGAGAAGGGCAAAGAAAATGGATCCCTGGATGGAAAGGAAAATAGCAGTGTTAGATGGAATGGCTGTGGTGGGGACCGAAGGGAAATAGGGGGCGTTAGAACAGGAGGGGAAAGAGTACAAGAGACATGATGAATAGGGTTTGGGTAGTTAACGGGGTGGTGGGGCGCGAGACGGCTGTAGAAGTGGAAACTGTAAATAGAGAATATGGTAATGAGAAGTCAGTATGATGGAGAGGAGTGAGGAACTGGCACAGCTGAAGTGGCATTGATGGAGAGGCCAGGAAGAGGGGAAAAGTGGTATTGATGGAGAAGAGGATGAATGTAAAGGTAGTGGAGTGGAGGGGAAAGAATAAAAAGTGTTGGAGAAATGAGGAAATATGTGGGGAAATAAGGTGGGGATAAAGTGATGGTGGAGTGATAGGCAATGATCAAGTGAAGGAGCGGTGATGGAGAAGTGAAGGAGCGGTGATGGAGAGAAAGGGGAATTGGACTGTGTTGGGGTTTGAGGGGAAAGAAGCAAGGAAATATCCTCTAAGGGAAAGGGGAGGAGTCAGTTGTTGGGAAAGGGTAGAGATAAGAGGGGTCGTGGTGGAAAGAGAGGAGGAAGGGGCACTCAGGAAGAGGAGGAAGGGACTGTCGTGATGGGGGAAGAGAGAGAGAGAGAGAGAGAGAGAGAGAGAGAGAGAGAGAGAGAGAGAGAGAGAGATGGGGAACGTGGTCTTGGTTGGGGATAATGGGGGTGGGGGGTTGAAATAAGGACGAAAAAGAAAGAACGACGAGACAGGAGAACAAACACCCCGTACCAGAGCCTTGAAGTTCCACCCGCTATTCCTCGAGACATTTTCTTCGCCTCGGTCAGAGAAAATGTTTTCCGAGGGCTTTGGTTGGAGGGAAGGTATTGGTCCGCCTCACTGTGACCTTTTTACACACAAAAGCAGACACCATCTATACAACGCTTGTTTTTCTTATTCTTCGTTCCAGTAATATTTTTTTTTCTTTTTCTTTCGTATGTTGCCTATGATCTGAGAGTGTTAAATGTCGACATCCAAATTCTTGTTGCTCTGGTAAGCGATTTATCTCCACTGGTATTCAGTTATCCAGTTTATTCCAGCAAATGGCGTTGCAGAAACGAGTCTGTTCCAGGAAATTGTTGGTGTAGTAGCTACTAGTGTGTGTTTTTTTCCCCCCCTAGCAATCGTTGGTATACCAATAACAGGTTTATTCCAACCATTCGAATTTTTATGTTATACTTGAACACATAACGAAACCCGATAGGAATTTTGTTTCCATCAGTTTTCATACCATCGCGCGTATTCATTCCCTCCCGGTGATCTAATTGTCACTTTTCGAAAAATTGACGTTGTACAGAACTGTTTTTTTTTTTCTATATATTTATGTATTCATCTGGATGAAGAAAGTTGTTCCATAACACCCGTTGATGAGGGATTGATTGTCTCCAGCTCACAGTTGAAAACTAAAGACACTACGACAGTGAAGAAAATCTTATGGGTATTATATATATATATATATATATATATATATATATATATATATATATATATATATATATATATATATATCCCTGGGGATAGGGGAGAAAGAATACTTTCCACGTATTCCCTGCGTGTCGTAGAAGGCGACTAAAAGGGGAGGGAGCGGGGGGCTGGAAATCCTCCCCTCTTTTTTTTTTTTTTTAATTTTCCAAAAGAAGGAACAGAGAAGGGGGTCAGGTGAGGATATTCCCTCAAGGCCCAGTCCTCTGTTCTTAACGCTACCTCGCTAACGCGGGAAATGGCGAATAGTAAAAATATATATATATATATATATATATATATATATATATATATATATATATATATATATATATATATATATATATATATAGGCTCCAAGGATTCCTCCTCTAAGAGTTCATACAGTTTTACTACAATCATTTGGGGAGAAGGGATAGACACTCTTGAAGTGAGAAATTTCTTCCGCGAGATTGTAGTAGGAAAATACAGCCTCGCTAAAAGTGACTCGTGATGTAACTACAAGCTGGCGGAGTCGGGCAGTGACACACACACACTCTCTCTCTCTCTCTCTCTCTCTCTCTCTCTCTCTCTCTCTCTCTCTCTCTCTCTCTCTCTCTCTCTCTTTATATGAAAGGAGAAAATTAAGTTGATATAAATAATGAGAAAGTTTCGAAGTTCAGAAGGGGAGAGAAAGAGGTTGGTTGGGGTGCGAATTGGGGTGGAGATAAGCTCGAGGAAGCGGTGTGTTTCAGATACCTGGATTGGATGTGGCAGCGGATGGAACCAGGGAAGCTGAAGTAAGCCATAGGGTGGGTGAGGGGGCTACAGATCCTTGGTGCATTGAGTATATGGCAATATAGGTTACTGTCTCTGAGGGCAAATGTTTGGTATGTTTGCCGGCACAGTTAGCCAGTGGTGTTATATGGATGCGAGTCTTGGGACACAGATCAGAAAGAACGGATCTAGACAAAATACATCATGAGAAGCGTAGATTAAGAAATGTGGTAATGTGGTAGTAAGAAGATGAGAGATGAAAAGGGTATGCTGAAATGGTTTGGACAAATGGAGAGGATGAGCGAAGAGAAGCTGACTAAGAGGGTGTAAGTGTCAGAAGTGGAGGGGACAAGGAGAACTGGGAGACGGATGTTTCGAAGGGTCGAGGCCTCTATATGCAGGAGGGTGTAAGGCATGCACGGGATGAAGTAAATTGGAGCGATGTGTAAACAGGGGGTGACGTGCTGTCAGTGGGCTGATCTATGGCATGTAAAACTCTCAGGAGTGACAACAGAAAGGTTTACGTGGGAAACGGCGAACGTGTGTGAAGTGTAAATGAAAAAAAGAAATATATATATATATATATATATATATATATATATATATATATATATATATATATATATATATATGTGTGTGTGTGTGTGTATATATATATATATATGTTATCCCTGGGATAGGGGATTAAGAATACTTCCCACGTATTCCCTGTGTGTCGTAGAAGGCGACTAAAAGGGGAGGGAGCGGGGGGCTGGAAATCCTCCCCTCTTGTTTTTTTTTTAATTTTCCAAAAGAAGGAACAGAGGGGGGCCAGGTGAGGATATTCCAAAAAAGGCCCATCCTCTGTTCTTAACGCTACCTCGCTAACGCGGGAAATGGCAAATAATTTAAAAAAAAAAATATATATATATATATATATATATATATATATATATATATATATATATATATATATATATATGTGTGTGTGTGTGTGTGTGTGTGTGTAACACAACCCCGGGACCCTCTATCTAAAGGCTCCTGGAACTTCGAAGCTGCGCTACACGCAGTAGCAAGGACAGAATGGATTCTTTGAAATGAGAGATGTTTTGACGAGTCTGTGCTCTCAACAAAGATCTCCTGCATACTTCAGCCCTGTTTCAAAATACACCTCAGTCATGACCGATTGTTTTCTCTAATCATTAATCCCTCTTAATTTGAAGCCTCTTCACATCTACCCTAAGCCAATGCACACTAATTAATAAGGTCTCCATTCTCCCATTTGACACTAGTTAACACCTTGTGAATGAGGCTTTCCTTCGATTATTTTGATATTCAGCTCCTTAATACATGTCCTGTATTAACTACTGTGTATCCTGCAGTAATGTGTCTCCATCGCCATTTATCAGTATTCCTTCTTGGCCTTTTGCATTAGTCCTGCCAAAAACCTTTACTCAATTCTTTACATCAGACTGATCAGCCTGTCTTCACCACTTACCTGACTTCTTCATGGCATTCATTTTGCCTTGAGATTTCTTTGTACTCCTCTTATTGCTCCCCTTCTCTATCACTTCTTTCATTTAAGTCTTTATTTTCTTTATCCCTTATCGTACTTTTACCCTATCCTCACAGGCTACCGTCTGGTAATATGAGCCAGTATACCAGCAGTACTCTCAAGCACTTCAATAACACACCAAGTACGCTGCCAACACTCACCACTACATCAGAAACACCCCAGTATGCTACCAACACCCGCCAGTACATCAGTGACACCCCCAGTACACTAGCAACATTCCCCAACAGCATTCGTAATTGGTCAGCAAGCACTCTGCAACGGTAGCAACATTACAGAACGTAGCAGTAGCACCTAAAGGAACGCTGTTAAAGACACTCTTTTGGTGAGCTGCAGTGCGCTCGCTACTGTGTGTGTGTGTGTGTATGAGCTGAAGGCGGACTGGCTAGCTATTTAGCAGACTCGAGTCTTCCTGATGTTTATCTGGGTAGCGAATCACTTCCTTCCTTCCTCTACAAGTCTGTCTGGCCCTGACTTCTGTACCCTCATCCACCCACCTCCTCTTTGTCCCTCAAGCCATATAACACAGCCGTCACCCGCAGTCTTTACCTTCTACTCCCACCCTCGTCCTAACGCATCGAATTCTCACTCCCTTATACCTTTTCCCTATTAGCCCCTTCCCATCTAACTCCCTCGTTTGTGCATTTACACACTATCTTTTTTTCCCCCTTTCTTTCCCCAGTACCTCATTTTTTTCCCCTTTCTCTCCCTTGGACCTCATTTTTCCCCCTTTCTCTCTCTAGTACCTCATTTTTTCCCTTTCTCTCCTTAGTACCTCATTTTTTCCCCATTCTCTCCTTAGTGCTTCCTCATATTCTGTCTTCATCCATTCCATCGTGATGATCCATATTTTCCCATTCCTCCCCTTTTCCTCGAGAGTACTTCAATATTGCATTCCCCCCCTCGCTCACCAAGACCTTCCACTCTTTGGCTAACCTGGCCTCAATATCCGGCAGGAATATGTGGATAATGAGGTGTATTTTTCAAACCTACCTCTTTTTCTTTAGTAGTTTCCCGGGAAATACGGCTGCATTTAATTAGATTCTGTCTGTGGAAAAAGAAAATAGGAATTACTGGATATCTTTCATTCTGGCTGCGACCGAAATGAAAATTGGGTGTCGACCCTTTATCAGTCATGCTGATACCCGATCTCTCTCTCTCTCTCTCTCTCTCTCTCTCTCTCTCTCTCTCTCTCTCTCTCTCTCTCTCAGTAGCAGAATGAAGTAGCGCAAAGTCCAGCTCGGGAAAATTTACCTGAAGAGAGTGCCAATATAGTTTTTTTTTTCCATTCTAGAATTGTAGTGATTGAAATAATAGCATTTGTGCAGCGATTCAGCGACACGTATTGTGAAAAGAGAAGAAAGGAAAGACAATCAGTCCACAATAAATGAATGAAGGTACATATAACGGTAGTGCCTTTAACGTAAATGAAAAAGATTTCTGATAAAGTATAATTACGTGAAGATTTGGAAATTATAGAAAAATCATTGTACCACACTTCCCTATGAAGGTGTATTATAGATCGAAAAGTGAAGATAGTCGGTTTATAATGAAGATTTACGTAACCAGACTCGAAGAGTAATCGGCTGTGTAAACAGATGAAGAGTTGACGTGGAGACATTTGATAGAGGGATGGAAGCCAGATGATAAATGAAGGACTGAACCAAGGAAATGGCTTTTCTTTACACAATAGTGGAAACTTTTTTTCAATTTCACGACGGAAGGAAAGACAAAAGATATTACAAAATGAAAATGATGACCCGTATAGACGAAGACCATGAATAACAGTCTGCCTGTATAATGAAAATCAGAGAGAGACTGAAAATTAGACGTGAAGGATAAAGTGAATTAATAGCGAGCCCTAAACAGGATGAATATAACCACACAGAAATCCTCATTAACTGAGCTAGAATGATTGATTGACGTACAAACAGAAGAGAAGTGATACGAAATTTAGGGAATAGATACTGAACCAAAAGTTATATGATGGAGGGACATTATTAATAAAGTTGTGTCGACTTGCTGTCAATGGACTGAACCGGGACATGCGAAGCGTTCGGGGTAAACCATGGAAAGGTCTGTGTGGGGCCTGGCTGGATAAGCTTGGTTTCGGTGCGTTACACATCACAGCTAGAGACTGAGTGTGAACGAATGTGGCCTTTTCTCGTCTGTTCCTGGCCCTGCCTTGCTAACGCGGGAAGAGGCGATCAAGTATGAAAGAAGAATGAAAAGATTAATGACAACGATTGGATAAAACAGAGCAGATTAACTTCAGTAAATCTAAATGTAGAATAGCAATTAACGGCCCTGGTAATGAAAGAAAACGGAAGAGAGTCAATAGACTGGAAAGTACAGTCAATTCGAGTCAAATTAAATACCAGTGGGTTATTCTAATGTGCTTGAATTTCTCCTGTTTTCAAATGGCATGGAAATGTTCCCTGACATTTTGTGAGCTTAATAAGATATATTACATGAACGTAATCGCAGCTTGGCATGGGCAGACGACTGAAGATGAATCTGCTACAAGAGAGACTTTGATATTGGTGGATTGGACGACCCGAACTTTTTAATTCGATACGACGGAATGGAATGAGGCTGACGAATTGATTGGAAAGAGATATTGGAATGAGGATTTTTTTTTAATGGTATAAATGCCAACACAGGAGTTTAAAGACACTAACAGATCAGTGAAGGTTTGATACCTTGAGAGAAAGTATAATGAAAAAAGAAAGAAATCAGGAGCCAGAAAACACCAGAATGAATTAGGAAGGAGCGGAGAATGGAATAAGGACTAGCAACAAAGACGAGATGAGAGAGCTTTAAGTAAGAAATAGAAATGGTGATAAAGAATTAATTGATTCACAGAACAAGGACCGAATGAAGAAAAAATATTTGATGGCATGGAAAAGGCTTAAGAAAATACATATTATTCTTTTACGAGAACAAGGAAAAGAACACCCCTAAAATTTTAAGTCAGAGATACTAAACTTATCCTTAAAATATACTTTATGCTTAGCAACAAGTATGCAACCAGTTATCAATCAATATTCAATAAAAAAAAAAAGAAAATTTACTGATAATGAAATTGTATAAGAAATTGAGAATGTCATTATGGATGTTCGAGTAACTGAGAGTGACGGAAGTAAAGCAGTGGACAGCTCGGGGAGAACTTGGCACTGTGGTCAGATACATTATATCTTGGCTCCCTCGCAAGTCGTAGCTACGAATGGACGTGTTCACGGGCCACGGGCGTCGGGAGAGAGTATGTCGTCTTGGAATCATCTTTGATACATGAAGAAGGTGTTTTAAAGGTTTTTCGGTCGGTGGATGTTGTAACTTACGCTGACGGTTTTAATGACCCCCTGGCACTTCATAGGCCAAAAGCCCAGCCAACCAACCAACCATGAACGGACGCGTTGTTCGTCAGCTCCGTCCTTCGCTGGACTACTCCTCCGCCTCAGAGACTCGCCTCTGGCCTAAGGTTGAACACCTTCATTACCCGCAAGTGTTTTATTCGTTCACCATTACCCTCTGCCGTGAGGTGCGCGGACCATGTGTGTTTTAACTGCAGGCGCGGTTGACTGTAGCATTCGTACTGACTTCGGCTTTTATATATCCTGCCGGAGTAGTGTATGGTAGGGGGCTCCTGTTCTGTAGTGGAAGTACGAAAGGATAAAGGTAAAGTTGGAATGCATTTTTTGAAGAAGGGGTCTAGTGCATAGGTTCGAATCATGGTTGCTGCAGTCGGTCCACAGTCAACCCACCTGTTCGTCCATCACTAGGGGCTGTTCGAAAAAGTGGGTACACAACTTTCCATGGTTTACCCCAGACGCTTCACATGCCCTGGTTCAATCCATTGACAGCAAGTCGACCCCGGTATACCACATCGTTCCAATTCATACTATTCCTTGCACGCCTTTCACCCTCCTGTATGTTCAGGCCCCGCTACGTGACCCCCCTTGAACAACTCCTTTTAACGGTTACCGCCGGTCAAGTCAGACGGTGAGTGTCTGTACTGGTAGACGCTAGACGGTGGTACTCCTGTGAGATGTTGAGATTTGAATATCTTTGTTAAATACTGGCACCTACTGAGGTGGATTGTCTCCACGAAACATGTGTCACATTAATAGAAAAATTACATGTTAAACATAATTGTATGAACTTCTACTGAAGTGTGATTTCACCATATATATATATATATATATATATATATATATATATATATATATATATATATATATATATATATATGGCATGTGAAGCTATATATATATGGCATGTGAAGCGTCTGGGGTAAGCCATGGAAAGTTTTGTGGGGCCTGGGTGTGGAAAGGAAGCTGTGGTTTCGGTGCATTATACATGACAGCTAGAGACTGAGTGTGAACGAATGTGGCCTTTGTTTTTTCCTAGCGCTACTTTGCGCACATGCGCGGGGAGGGGGCTGTCATTTCACGTGTGGCGGGGTGGCGACGGGAATGAATAAGGGCAGATAGTATGAATTATGTACATGTGTATATATGTATATGTCTGTGTGTGTATATGTATGTATACGTTGAAATGTATAGGTATGTATATGTGCGTGTGTGGACTTGTATGTATATGCATGTGTATGGGGAGGGGGTTGGGCCATTTCTTTCGTCTGTTTCCTTGCGCTACCTCGCAAACGCGGGAGACAGCGACAAAGTATAATATAATAAATAATAAATATATATATATATATATAAACGTTAATGAGATGACCTTGATTAGGGCCTCTGTTTCCCATGGCGTTTCAGCTAACATAAGAAAATGAACAAGTAGAGACAGTCTCAAGAGGGAAGACCTGCAAGTCACAAAGACGCCTTGATGGCCGACGCCAACTGCCTGTAGACATCACCCGTGAATGCACTGGCTTCAGAACCTAATTTGGTGATAACATGTCATACGAGATCGTTTCAGAGATAACGTTATTCTACAATTGAACAACCCAATGATGCTACGTCCAGTGCTCATCAGACATGACCCTACCGCCGATGAGTCGTGTTTGAGAGCATCAGAGCACGTCAGAACGACCAAGATCACATCAGAGGAGGAGGACGAATGGGCACAAATCATTAGCATATTCAGATCTCTTGAGATCAAACAGTTCAGAAAATCCAATTCGACTCCATGTAGATAGACGAACTAAAGAAGCGTTTCATGAGGCACGGAAATGTGCTTATCTTCTTCATATTATCAGCTAACATATTGAGTCCAGGGAAGTTTAATCCCTTGACAATAGACGACAAATGTTTAATGGCGTCGAGCAGCGCCGTACAAAGATCCCAAGATTTGCTGATTAGAGTTCTGAACCCGACCACATCGTTGGAGCCAGACGTCGTGTGAAGAGTCACATAGGCATGAGTTACTGGGTGTCTCACCCATCCATCGCCATGAGATACAAGACCAGGAAATTAGATTTGAAAACCAAACGAATAAAGTTCGCCTGAGCCTACCTTACGATCGTGATCTGTAACTCCCTGCGCAAGACTAACCACCATCCCAAAAAAAATCCTTAAGAAATGTAGGTGAAAATATCCACCATTGCTGGAGGAGAGAGTTGATCGTAGCACCTATCACCGTGGACTGACCGGCTTAATGAAATAGTATGATTCACCAGGAGACTCATCAGAGTATACCATGATATTCGAGGCTCTGACATAAAAATCGCCCCCAAAATCCTAGAGTCGCTATTGTAACGGTTAACAGAACCCGTTAAGCTGCTTGAGTTGAGGTAGTCGGTCGAATCTGCCTCGCTACACGAAAGGTGATCTGACACATGGCTCGAACCACGACCACGCTGAGAACGAAGGTGTTCCTCTCTCTCTCTCTCTCTCTCTCTCTCTCTCTCTCTCTCTCTCTCTCTCTCTCTCTCTCTCCCTACACACACACACACACACTCCCGGTCGCGGCCTCCAGATGATAATTACAGCTCTGACCTCTTCTTTTACCCACAAGGTTCCCCCACACTAAGCCTGGCTCCCACAAGCGCCCAGCTACCCTCGTCCCAAGGAGAGCAATCACCCAAGTTCTAGAAAAGAAAAAAGATCTGCGACGATGAACACGAGAACACCACTCCTGCTGAACAAATCTATACGAGCATCTCTTTACCCAAGATAGCCAAAATGATTTACCCAAGCCCCAATCAGCAGTGCAGTGCTGAGCAACAGAGCAAAGAGAAACTAATTATACAACCCCCAAGACTCCTTTTAGTGGGGCTCCGGTAGCTTCAAGGCTCTACTTCAAACAGCTGGGGAATGGTGAACTCCTTTGGTGTACGATATTTTCCAACAAAGAACTGTTCTTTTCATCCATTGATGACGACGTAGCCTCGCCGAAGGCGTGACTTTTCACTCGTGGCGTAACCAAAGGCAGGCAGAGTCTAATAACACCAGCAGAAGGAAATTAATCTGAAATAGGAGAAGGGGGAAAAAAAAAAAAATGTTAGTTTAGTGTACTTCATTTTCAGAGGTACGAGACATACAGTGCAACACTGAACAAACAGACACTTCAACGCTGACGTTTGAATAGCCACACATCATGGTATGTGAGCATTGTCTTCAGAACCACCAGACCAACGTACTTCCAGGCTAGGCCACCTATGACAACACATGGGCATTGACATGCAGAAGTTGGTAAAACCATCGGGGAAAAATACCCTACAACACAAAATTTCCCTGTGTCTCCCAAGACTCAGATGACCCTTTCAAGAAAATCAGATACCTCCTGAGAGTCTACAAGTATTTGCAACAACATGCAATTCCCCCATCGCTACAGGAAGCTCATGTTACAAGCCAACCACAAAATCGTATACACGTGAATCTGCTTCTGGTCATCGACTGACTTCTTTCGTAGGCATAAAGGCATGGGTCATTTTCATAACGAAGGCCGTAGGTGGAGAGTGATATAAGATAGTGCAGAACACCATGGGCCGAGCTGGCCAACTTTTATGGGTCACTGACCATCTTATCATCCCTGATAGATCCTGGGAAATGGGAACACTGGCCACATCGCCCAGATCATACCAAGTAGCGGTCGTATACCCCATGGTGGCTACAGTATCAACCGCTCCAGCCCTTCATCCCAGGCGGGCAACTCTCAAAAGGCACACACTGGATCTACGATTAAGAGAGGTGTTACAGCGAAGAGTCTTCTCGATGGAGACCTTGAAATGGAAGAATACTAAAGTAAATAAAGCCTGAGACACATGGTATGAAACCATAGGTGGTGTAGTGTCTCTCTCTCTCTCTCTCTCTCTCTCTCCTGTGGTGGTAGGCAGCCACCGGTACCAGGCGGGTATAATACGGGTACTACGCGTCTGGGATATCGAAGGTGTTAGTAGTGACGGCTGGGGAGTGAGCCGGCACGTAAAAGTGGCTATCGAGTGTCACTCTCTTATCATCACATAACTCACATGACTCGTTTTTCGTAACTATAAATTCTTGTTGTAAGCGGGACGCGGTAGCTCTGCCTTTTGGCGTAATTCTCTCCTTTTCATCATTACTTTAGACTCATACTTCCAATTTCCTTATATTGTTAGAGTTGTCGTTTTTTTTTCTGTTGTCGCTCAAAACCCATATTTCATCAGCCTGTCTTCTCTAATTCTTTTTTTCATGTCTATTCTTACCTGCTTTCCCGTCTGTAGCTTATTCATTTTCTCCCTTGCAGCAATAATCTCTACACTCTTCTCCTTACCCTCTTGTTTTACGCGCTACACTCTCTCTCTCTCTCTCTCTCTCTCTCTCTCTCTCTCTCTCTCTCTCTCTCTCTCTCTCTCTCTCTCTCTCTCCTTTCTCTTCCCCTCCACTCCTACGTCCTCCTTCCCTATGCCTTTCTCCTTCCTTTATATATATACATTGTCGACAATCCACCATAATGAACACCTCCATATCTATTCCTCTCCTTTAGACCTCATTATCATCAATGCTCTACCACTCCATATTCTTTAGTACAATCTTCGTCCTCCTCTTATTTTTACCATTCGCTTCTTGGCCATCCCCACTCCTCACATACACGTTTCTGTTCTCTGGTCATCCCATTTCTTGAAGGACTTCTATCCCGTTTTCTTTCCTCGTATCACAAGGCGGGATTATTTCTGTTACACGATCGAAGAGGCTTTTGATAACTGTAATCCAGACTGTTATAGGACGCTGTAAGAAGTGGAAGATCAGTTAGACACGATGGATATCGTTACTTTGAGCTCTTTCCACGCACACACACACACACACACACACACACACACACACACACACACAAGCTCTGTACGTTCCTTTTTGAGTCTGTTCATCAGAGGTATCTTGCTTCATCAACGTGCCCCTATCTCTCTCCTCTCCTCTCCTCTCCTCTCTCTCTCTCTCTCTCTCTCTCTCTCTCTCTCTCTCTCTCTCTCTCTCTCTCTGCCGGGAATGTTGCTGCTTCTTCACGCTGACAGATACTGCTTCCCGCATCTCCTCTCGGGAATTAACTGCTGGTGTGCCCCGCTGCATTGCTTAGATCACGAAGCTTACCACGATTTATTTTCTTTCCACCCACTGCAGCAGTGTGTGTGTCTTTCCTTCAAGGTGGAGGACCTGTCATCACTCAGGAATTGGTGGTACCCTCCTCTCGTCTTCTTTTTTTTTTCTTCTTTTTCCGTATCTGGCCAGACTTCGATATGGCTACTTCAGCCTCGCCTAAGGTAGCTACAAGCTGGAGGAATATATATATATATATATATATATATATATATATATATATATATATATATATATATATATATATATATATATATATGATTGGGACATTCACTTGTTTACCAAATGGCGTCCTAGCTACGTCTCTTCGTTATATATCAACCGACTTATATTCCTCTATTGTGTCTCCCATGATGATGTGATTATTACACGAAAATACACTTGGGAACTTATCGTGTTTTATTTCCCTGTGGACTCGTAGAAATATATATATATATATATATATATATATATATATATATATGTGTGTGTGTGTGTGTATGTGTGTCAGGGAAGAGTATTATTCATTTTTAGTATATCTTCATCCTTTTCTACTAGTATTTTCTCTATATTTTTCATTTTTGTCGTATCTGATAAAGATGGCAAGTTTTTGAAATAGAAAGGTTTAAACTTCGCAAGGTTAAAATCCTCATCCATGTCCTTAAGAAAAATGGGGACAAGGAGACTTGTACCAATAATGTAACTCAAATTCCTTTTGCTGGATTGCTGGATGTTAAAGTGCTGACGGAGGAGTGGTGGCTACTCACTCACTGTGCTTATTATACGAGTCCCTGGAAGAATTCTCCTATAACTTTTCAGTGTATCCAAACGAACTGGAACATTATGGTGTTGTGTTTCCAGGACCTCATGTTCTGCTTACTTTTTCAGTTCTCTGAAGTGAGCAGAACCCACTCTTGACTTTTCGAAGTGCTTCCTAGACATACCTCTAGCTCAGGAGGAAGCACATGTGTAACTCGGTACCCAACGTGCCTGCTCCTCTTCCAGGTCAAATGATTTTAAACCGTCGGGGCAACACGGCATTTCCATCAGGCCTGAGCTGGGAGTGTCTTTTCATAGGACACTTAGCAGAGGCAGGACTTCCCGAAATGATATCGTTGATCTCGCTGTGCCTGGGTTAAAGGACCATTATTTTATTTTTTTCTAACTCAGTGCATGTCAGCGATGCCCGTCGGCCACTTCTCTGCCGCAGATACACCGGTATTCCGAGTTAGCTTGAGCGGAAAGGTGAAGGAGGTGGGCCAGCGCGCGGACGACTGCCAGCGGAAGACTTGGTAAAAAGTCCTTTTTGTAGCCGGAGAGAGTTGGTCCACACAGCTTGCAGGGGATCCTTTCTTATGCGAGCGTTTATTTGCGTCTTCCTCTGGAAGGGTCTTGGTGTAGCTTTGTTGTTTTCGTGCTCTCCAAGATGGCTTATCACAGCTGCTCTGCCTGTGGGTCCTCGGATAAGCAGGTCTGGCTAAACATCCATAGTTATTTCTTAAAAGGGTCGCAAAGACCCTCATACTCCTTATTGCGCAATTCATTGAGTAATTAGTACGATGGCGACGCCTGAAGCCCCAGCTCCATAAAGTGGTGATTCAGTACAAGCCACTTAACAGCTGAGAGTCGGGAGTTGTCCCGCTTTGTGTGCTGGTTTCAGTAGGACAACAGCTGAAAGGTGGTCTTAGGACTGAACACAGCGGCAGCCTTCATCACCTGACTGCGGTCCTCAGCTTCCTACGGACGACAGTACTGTATAGCTCCGCTTGATTGCCGGCAGTTTACGGCATTAGCTCGCTGGAGGTTGCGCTGGACGACAAGGAAGCTGGAATTGTGATTTGAAAGGCAGTTGGTGCGCCAGTATCATTCATACAGCTTAACGTGAGAGGGTTGTTTGTATCCGCTTTAGTGCTGTCTAGACGGGGGAATATCGAAGTCTTCTCCAATGCAGATGCCAGTGTTGTGTGGAAATTTTCCAGAGTTTATCACTGTTAAAAGATGATGGAGCATCTGATGAAGACGTATCATTTCGGTAAGGTCAGAAACGTCAGATATGAAGGAGAAAAAGAAAGTCGTCATGTGCATCTGTGGCATTGATTACATCATTTGATTCTTTCTTTTTTAAGTATTCCACTTTTCTGTTTGCAGTTCTTCGATGGCCCTGGAACGTTCGGGTGAACCGAGCGGAATGCTGTCTTTCGAGTTGATAGCTGAAGCCCCAGGCAGCTGTTCTCTTGAGTTGAGGTGATGGTCTCTCCTTTGGTCTGGTTAATGGAGAGTCCCCGCGATCCCTCAGACTCTTTCACTAGAGCGAGATTAGCAAACAGAGAATCTGAACTGCCTATCAAGATGCCATCCTTCTTGGACCAGACATTCACCTCAGTAGACACTCCAATATTGCTCAGGATACTCGGGGAGATGGAGAGGTGGATAGCGGGTCACTTCGGACAGCTTCTGACACAATCTCACGTCCTCCAGAAAGTAAAGCCGAAGGTTCATTGTGTCACTGATGAGCAGAAGAGAGAGGGCAGGAAAGTATTCATAAACTTTTTTAATAACAGCCTCTCATCTCAGGAGGTGCAAGGAGTTTTGGGAATCTTATGTGACCATGGCTTTATCACGGTCGAGGTTAGTAGGCTCACATAGTATGAGCTGCTGCTGCTGCTGCTTCATATCCCACTAGGATGCCAAACCACTGTTGCTTTGGATGTGGCGCGGTAGCTGCTTCTCTCCTGACGCCTTTGACAGCCATCCTGGCGACCAGACGGTGAAAGAGGATGGTGATGGTCAGACGGAAGTACCGAGGAAAAGAAACGTGATGGTGGGGGTTGGAATCTTGCTGAAGAGACAACCGTTGACAAATTAAGTTACTTCGCTCAGAACGTTCACGATGCCGTGCTCTTGAAAACCCTCCTGCTAACTTGGGAAGGATGATTCTGTCTTATAAACTGTTGCATTGCCGAAGGCTAATGACCGATGAGGGGAGAAGTCTTCAAGGGAGTCGTAATGTCGCTGGTTGCACGCAGTTTTACGTTTTCCCTTAAGAACTTCAGCTATTGTAGCGTTTCTTGCTGCTGTAGTGTGTCCTCACTAGAGGCCATACTTAATGTGCCGATGGTCTTGCCATTCTTTATCGTAATGCTAACCGGGGTTCTAGTTTTGCGAAGCTTGAGGACCTCTGGTTTTGTGGCCTTCTACTGTGACAGTTTCTTACTCTTGTGGGGGATTCGGTCCGTATATTCACCCTCACTCAATTCATTTAATGCCTTGATGATTGAGGACTCACCAATTTCAAATGTACCTATAAGGATGATGTTCACAGGGGAGAAGACTGTGCTAGTCCTTGATAGTATCATATAACACCTCTATCAACTGTATTTGTTTATCTGTGTGTCTATCTTTCCATCTAGCTAAATATACGTATGTATATCTGTCGTGCTTGTTGAGATCTGAACATGCTCAATTGGGCAACAGGTGGAAGCAGGTGTAAAAGTTGTTTGCCTCATATGTTTAGAAAAAGTTGTGGAAGTGAGCAAGCTTGAAATGGTACCTTTTATGCAGAGATACCAAGCTAAGAATTGTGTGAGATTAAATAAGAAGAAGTGAAAGTGAATTGGAAAATAATCAGGGGAAACAGGGCTTAACATTGCTTTTGAACTTCGTGCCATGCGAAATGTGTGTTTTATACGTATGACAGAGTGAGGAGCGGTGGAATGAGATATCATAATCGATAACGAAAGAAGTAAGGGAGGTGTATAGAAAGCATATGCATGGAAGGAGTGCGTGTCAATGGGAGGAGTACAGGAGAAAGCGGCAGGAAGTCAGGAGAAGGGCACGAGTGACGAAAAAGTGGGCAGTTTAGATGTAGGTAAAAAGACTATGATTGATCATCAGAGTGAACAGGAAACTTTTTTCGAAGGTCACCAATTTGAGGAGAGCAAGAATTCAAGTGATGGCAACAGTCAGAACTAACGTGAAGATGATGAAAAACAAGGATGTGAAAAATGAATGGTGAGTGTTCTGAATGACTGTTGATGCGTTTTATCATAGCCAGGTGGCTGTGAGGTGTTTGGTACAAGGTGACGTGCGGAGTGAGAGAGGCATTGTGAAAAGTATGGTAAAATTAGACAGGATATTGGAAGACTTATCCAAATTGTAGGTTGGTAGAGCATCCTAGAGTGGACTGGACTGCAGTTGACTTGCTCAGGAAAGGGGATGGCAGGGTTGTTGATTATTATTTTTGATCCAGCTGATGAATATCTTATGGTTTAAGGTGGGCTGCCTTGGGATTGGTGGAATGTTTGTATAGCTAGTCACAGAGATCGGGTGAGGCAGCAATAAGAGTAAGTTGAGAGAAGGTATGAACCAAAGTAAGGTAATGAAGGTGCGGTTGGATGGAGAAACAGGATAATTCGTGTCCAAGATTACACAGGGAAGATCTGCAGGAAACAAGAGTGCTTCATGTGTACGTGGGAGTAGACGTGGCCGTGGATAGATAATCTAGGGATGGGTTAAGTCACAGGGAGGAAGAGAGGGGTAGGAAGCCTCGGGTATGAATGGATGAGTGAGTGGGAGGAAGAGGAGGAGGAAGAGGAGGAGGTAGTGTCTGGAAAGGCAAAGATGGATGCGTTTGAAGGTACAGTACTCTCTCTCTCTCTCTCTCTCTCTCTCTCTCTCTCTCTCTCTGTCTATCTATCTATCTATCTATCTTTTTATCTATCTATCTTTCTCCCTGTATATATTATGCTGACAGTAATCTCATTACGTTGTTATTATTATTCAGTAGCTCAGCACAATTCATCGGCTTCTTTTCTTTTCTTTTCTTTTTTTCATTTCCTTTACAGCGCCCACAGGCATACCATTAAGTAATTACTCAAATTTACCATTCCTGAAAAATCCTTCGAGAGCAGCTGTGTTCCAGGGGAGGAGAGAGAAGAGGAGGGAGGGTGGGGGGATGGGAATTAGAATTTCATTAGTGACTAACATGAGTTTTAGGATCTCATTTATTATGAATTAATTCTGAAGCATCATTAATGCTGTGTCTCTCGACATGTTCATATTTCTAGTCAACTCTCTTAATTAAGTAGTTACTTTTCATGTTATCCTGACGTGTTTTAAGTAACTGATAGTGCAAGGCCATATTTCACGTTTCTCTTCACGTTCTTAAGTAATTAATACTGCAAAGCCACTGTCTTATGTTCCATCTTCGTTCGTAAGTAACCGATACTTAAAAGTCAATGTACATGTTCCCCTTACGTTCGTAAGTAAGTGATACTGTAAAGCCATAGTTGATGTTACATTTACGTTCTTAAGTGACTGATACATCCTTCAGTGACGACCTACAGAGTCACTGTTCTTGTTCCCTCAGCATTTTTAAGTAACTGATGTTGCAAAGTTCTCAAGTAACTGATACTACGAAGCCAATGTTCATGTTCTCCCTACCGTCTTAAGTAACATAATGTAAAGTCACTGTTCCCATCACGTTCTTAAGTAACTGATACTGTAAAGTCACATTTCATGTTCTTCCAATATGTCCAGGTTTGCGTAGGCTGACACTGGACTGCCCAGACTAATTGGTTTTATATAAACCCGAATAATTCCATATATTGGTTAACATCGACATGTCTGTGTTTGACTGCTAGGATCACGTATACATGAGTGAAAGTAACCAATGCAAATGTTGCCAGAGTGAAGGTCACGTGTGTATATATATGTGTGTATATATATATATATATATATATATATATATATATATATATATATATATATGTATATATATATGTGTGTGTGTGTGTGTGTGTGTGTGTGTGTGTGACTTGGGTCCTGAAGTCCCTCACTTCTATTCACCCATGGTCCCCCCACACCCATATGTGTGAGGGGACTCACTATGCTTACAGTTCAAAAAGGTGGCATGTTGACCTGGAATATCGACTCCCTTGCCCCAAACGCAGCATTTTCTGTTTCGTATAGGTCCTTCTTTGAATGAAGCCTCTCCATATTTGATAATTGATTAATTACACAACCCCAGGACCCCCCCTTTTTTTTAACATGAGGCTTTTACATCATTGAGGCTGCACTCCATTGAGGAGCAGGGGAATGATGAACTCCTTTGGAGCGTGATGTTGCTCGACGATAACATGTACACGGATCCCGGTAACGCCTCCCGTGTCTACCAAATCACCTTTCCCACCTCAGTGAGGTAGCGTCAGGAACAAACAGACACTGGCCTCACTTCCAAACATGTTTGATGTTGTGTTTAATGCATCAAGACCAGAGCCCACCAATCACAGCAAAGGCATAAAGACTTTCTCATCTGCCATTTTCATTATATTGATAGCACGTCAGCCCCCATATATCATTTCGATCCAATCAGTTTTGTCCTTCCATCTCTCTCTCTGTCGTTCTTCCTTTATTCCTTGCTTCCTCCACTTATGCCACGTATATCCTCCTCGTCAGTCATTCTTCACTCATCCTTTCCCTTAGCAGAACAATTTTATAGGCCCTCTCAATCTGACTGCTCTTAAATTCACATCTCTCTATCTCTCTCTCTTTCTGATGCCGTCACTCCTTTCTTGATGTATCCATTTCACGCCATGCATCTTCCCCAGGCATTTTCCTTCTGGCATATCCACCCTCTTCCTAAGGCCTATGAGCCTCATCCATATAACACTGTCGAGACCATTCTACCTTCAGCCAACCTCCCCAATATTTACCCGTACAGACACTCACCTCAACTTTCACGATGTCTTCTGTGCGCGTAGGACCTTATCCCATCCTTCCAGTCTGTGACTAACTTCAGACTTGATAGTTATGTCCTCTGCCTCGCCCCATTCCAGGTATCTCCAGCAAACCAGATCCTCCCAAGTCTCCTTCCCATTAAACTTACTCTCACCCCATCCCGTCTCTCTCTCTCTCTCTCTCTCTCTCTCTCTCTCTCTCTCTCTCTCTCTCTCTCTCTCTCTCTCCCCGAGCCTCATGCTGCATCTCATTAACCTTATAACTTTTGTTCTCATAAAACTAAACTTCCTCCTTTCAAACACTCTCGTAAACTCCAACACCAACCTCTGGGGTCTCTCTCTCTCTCTCTCTCTCTCTCTCTCTCTCTCTCTCTCTCTCTCTCTCTCTCTCTCTCTCTCTCTCTCTCTCTCTCTCTCTCGTACTACCAGACCCATGTCATATGCAAACTGTAACTGCTTCACTTTCCAAAACCTCTCTACTCCCCGCTAGCGCAGATCTACCCATCGCTCGATGACCCTCCTGAGTTACCTCCCTCACCATCTTGTCCATGTACGGATTAAACAGCCATGGTGCCATCGCACACTTTAGAAGTAGACCAATCCTCACTGAAGACCACGCACCCTTCCCCCGTTTCTTCTCACAACCGCGTCTTCCTACCTTGGTATAAAACTCCTCACCGCATTTAGTAGCTCTCTCCGTTCACCACATGTTTCTGGCAACCTCCCCAAGGCATCTCTGCTAATCCTATCAGGCGCTTTCTCCAAATCAATGAATACCAGGTGCAAAATCGTGTATTTCTCTGATCATTTCTCACAAATTCTTCAAAGCAAACACCTGGTTTACCCCACACCCTCTACCTCTTGTTGTGCGTCTGCCCTAGTCGAATGCGCTGTAAGCATACTACCTCCCTCTCCGTTACCATTCACCCCCACACCTGACCGGGAGTGTTCAACACTTACACCCCAGAGGTTCGAACAGCCATGGTCGGCAATGCTGAAACCAGAGTGGAAACGTGTGATGTGTGTGTGTGTGTGTGTGTGAAATCAGTCAGCTGCTGTTTCTATAAGTCTGTGGAAATGAGACTTAATAGAATGTTCTTCAATGTATTTGTTTTTTAATGTATTTGTTTTTTGATGTGTTTATGTCCGTACCTTGATGTCACTATTGCTTGTGGTGTCATCTGATGTATGTAGTCTGTATTCCTTAACATACGACAGTATTTGTTTGCGTGCGTCATTGCGTTTGTGTATGTGTTTAGGTCTGTATACGCTCACACTGCTTATAACCAGTATTTACATTCAGTACTCAGGGATTCATTGATTTCGCAAGTGAGCAAGTCAAGTTTTTATAGTGAGGTGTCGTCTCATTACTCATATTCTAATTGGGACGAACTATTTATATTTACGTTATTAATTATTCCTGTCATGGGCTATTAGGGTTTCCTTCGCATTATCACTGTATCATACGAACTGTTAAGACAGTTTATCACACTGTTGTATATGAGTTATGAAAGTTTATCTCACTTTCTTATACGGGTTTATGAAACGGTTTATCACACTGTTTCATTCGAGCTGTGAAACAGTTTATCACACTGTTCCATGAGAGCTTTGAAGCAATTTATCACACTGTTTCATACAAAGATGTCAAGCAGTGTATCACACTGTTTCATTCTAGCTGTGAAACAGGGTCCACAGTGCCTTTCCTAGGAATATCTGCTCATCAATCGTGCGTTACATATCACTCCCAGTACAGCCCACGTTTCCGTATCATTCTCTCTCTCTCTCTCTCTCTCTCTCTCTCTCTCTCTCTCTCTCTCTCTCTCTCTCTCTCTCTCTCTCTCTCTCTCTCTCTCTCCTCTTCCTCTACGTTCGCCTGGACTCCAGCTTTAGTTATCTCCTCCCCAGCAACTTCAGGAGGACCTGATTTATATCTCTCTTTCTTTTTTCGAAGAGTAATTCGAGCAGATTTTTTTCTCTCTGGGTAATATTTCGCTTCGGGTGCGTGAGGCTCCTTATCAAACGCCATCTAGGGTATGAAGTAGGCGTTAATAACAACGTCTTGCGTCTGCGAAACATAAGACTCAAATGTTAAGTCCACTCCTGGATGATCAAACGAACGTCATTTGAAATGAAAATCACGAATCGGCTCGATTACTAAGACCTCACGTCAGATATGGACAACCCTCACATTCCAGACGCTTGAGGTGTTCTTAATCGTATTTCTTCAAAAAAAAGATTTGCCAACCGAGATCTGGGCCTCAGGCTGGAGATGCCCTGGGGCTGGGTGGAAGTGAGAGACTTTTCTGAATAAGACCGGACGGACTTGAGGCAATAATCTTGTCTAAGACGCCGGCTAGACTCCTGAGCCTGGTGCTGTGAGGGGATATGAAGGCAGCGAGAGAGAGAGAGAGAGAGAGAGAGAGAGAGAGAGAGAGAGAGAGAGAGAGAGAGAGAGAGGCGGATATGTGTGTATAGATAAGATTTATTTCATTCTTTTGGAAAGATTAGTCACCACTAGGTCAGCTGGTGTGTGTATGTGTGTGTGTGTGTGTGTTTCATCACTCGTGTCCCACGTCCTTCAAGTTTAAGGTCTATGAAGTTTCAGGCCTCTTAAGTTTGTCTTTTCAAAGCCAAGGATGTTCGGATCCCACTCCTTCGATGTTCCGGGTCTTCTGAATATAACAGTACCTCAAGCTGCATGTCGCTTCGAGGTTCTGGGTCCTTTAAAAAAGTCCTGGGCTCTTAAACCCTAGGGTCGTCCGTGTCTCTAGTCCTTCAACTTCCGGGTCTCCCAAGTGCCGGACTCTTCAGGTTAAAGGGGAGCCATCCAGTCCTGGATCGTCCGAGTCCCACTACGTATATGTTCGATCTTCTTCCAGAACGAGACCCATTTTCGACACTCCAAAGCCTGGGGTTCTTTTATACCTCCAGGGCCTTTGAGTTTCAGGTTCTCCAAACACTGATTCTCTCATATCCCATGTTCTTTTACGTGGTGAAGTGAAGCGTTCATATTGCATATAGACTGTGAGAGTCATGATGTGTGTGTGTGTGGTACTTTGCATAAGAGCTTCTCCCAAGGTGGAAGAATAAGGCGAGCCAGTCGACTTAACAGAGCTCTGTGCACACGACGTGTAATAAGGCAGGGAACAAATCAAAAACAAGAAGAAGAAAAAAAGAAACTTGCGAGTTCAAAGAAAAGGTTTAATATCAGCTCTTCGGGCATCTCGAGAGAGAGAGAGAGAGAGAGAGAGAGAGAGAGAGAGAGAGAGAGAGAGAGAGAGAGAGAGAGAGAGAGATTCTCGTATCTATGTTCCGGTTATCTCGTATGCAGTTCGAATCCCTGTACAAAGAGTTGCACGATCTGGTGGCTTGTAGTAGCGGAGTAAGCAGAGCCCCTTCTGGGAACGGTTGCGATCCTTACACAATCCTAGGACTCGATCCCCTTTATTCCCAAGGCGTATTTCAATAAGCGAGTAGCACACTCCCGTCATCCCTGCCTCACTCTGCCTGGGAATAATTTTTTCATTCGTTCTCTCCAGAGAGCTCAGCTGTTGGGCTTTTGATTCTGTCTTAATGACGGCGATTTTCGTCTGTGTTCTGAGTGTTCTTTTCTTTTGGGTATATTTTCACATGGTTTCATCTTCCTAGATGAGAGGGGGGTCAATAAGCTGGTTATGATCTATCATGTTGTGTGTACGTTACCTATATATATATATATATATATATATATATATATATATATATATATATATATATATATATATATCTCGATTAATATGGGTAAAATTGAAAGTTGATGGAGAGAGGTGGGTGATTATTGGTGCATATGCACCTGGGCATGAGAAGAAAGATCATGAGAGGCAAGTGTTTTGGGAGCAGCTAAATGAGTGTGTTAGCGGTTTTGATGCACGAGACCGGGTTATAGTGATGGGTGATTTGAATGCAAAGGTGAGTAATGTGGCAGTTGAGGGAATAATTGGTATGCATGGGGTGTTCAGTGTTGTAAATGGAAATGGTGAAGAGCTTGTAGATTTATGTGCTGAAAAAGGACTGATGATTGGGAATACCTGGTTTAAAAAGCGAGATATACATAAGTATACTTATGTAAGTAGGAGAGATGGCCAGAGAGCGTTATTGGATTACGTGTTAATTGACAGGCGTGCGAAAGAGAGACTTTTGGATGTCAATGTACTGAGAGGTGCAACTGGAGGGATGTCTGATCATTATCTTGTGGAGGCTAAGGTGAAGATTAGTATGGGTTTTCAGAAAAGAAGAGTGAATGTTGGGGTGAAGAAGGTGGTGAGAGTAAGTGAGCTTGGGAAGGAGACCTGTGTGAAGAAGTATCAGGAGAGACTGTGTACAGAATGGAAAAAGGTGAGAACAATGGAAGTAAGGGGAGTGGGGGAGGAATGGGATGTATTTAGGGAATCAGTGATGGATTGCGCAAAAGATGCTTGTGGCATGAGAAGAGTGGGAGGTGGGCTGTTTAGAAAGGGTAGTGAGTGGTGGGATGAAGTAGTAAGAGTATTAGTGAAAGAGAAGAGAGAGGCATTTGGACGATTTTTGCAGGGAAAAAATGCAATTGAGTGGGAGAAGTATAAAAGAAAGAGACAGGAGGTCAAGAGAAAGGTGCAAGAGGTGAAAAAAAGGGCAAATGAGAGTTGGGGTGAGAGACTATCAGTAAATTTTAGGGAGAATAAAAAGATGTTCTGGAAGGAGGTAAATAGGGTGCGTAAGACAAGGGAGCAAATGGGAACTTCAGTGAAGGGCGTAAATGGGGAGGTGATAACAAGTAGTGGTGATGTGAGAAGGAGATGGAATGAGTATTTTGAAGGTTTGTTGAATGTGTCTGATGACAGAGTGGCAGATATAGGATGTTTGGGTCGAGGTGGTGTGCAAAGTGAGAGGGTTAGGGAAAATGATTTGGTAAACAGAGAAGAGGTAGTAAAAGCTTTGCGGAAGATGAAAGCCGGCAAGGCAGCAGGTTTGGATGGTATTGCAGTGGAATTTATTAAAAAAGGGGGTGACTGTATTGTTGACTGGTTGGTAAGGTTATTTATTGTATGTATGACTCATGGTGAGGTGCCTGAGGATTGGCGGAATGCGTGCATAGTGCCATTGTACAAAGGCAAAGGGGATAAGAGTGAGTGCTCAAATTACAGAGGTATAAGTTTGTTGAGTATTCCTGGTAAATTATATGGGAGAGTATTGATTGAGAGGGTGAAGGCATGTACAGAGCATCAGATTGGGGAAGAGCAGTGTGGTTTCAGAAGTGGTAGAGGATGTGTGGATCAGGTGTTTGCTTTGAAGAATGTATGTGAGAAATACTTAGAAAAGCAAATGGATTTGTATGTAACATTTATGGATCTGGAGAAGGCATATGATAGAGTTGATAGAGATGCTCTGTGGAAGGTATTAAGAATATATGGTGTGGGAGGCAAGTTGTTAGAAGCAGTGAAAAGTTTTTATCGAGGATGTAAGGCATGTGTACGTGTAGGAAGTGAGGAAAGTGATTGGTTCTCAGTGAATGTTGGTTTGCGGCAGGGGTGTGTGATGTCTCCATGGTTGTTTAATTTGTTTATGGATGGGGTTGTTAGGGAGGTAAATGCAAGAGTCTTGGAAAGAGGGGCAAGTATGGAGTCTGTTGGGGATGAGAGAGCTTGGGAAGTGAGTCAGTTGTTGTTCGCTGATGATACAGCGCTGGTGGCGGATTCATGTGAGAAACTGCAGAAGCTGGTGACGGAGTTTGGTAAAGTGTGTGGAAGAAGAAAGTTAAGAGTAAATGTGAATAAGAGCAAGGTTATTAGGTACAGTAGGGTTGAGGGTCAAGTCAATTGGGAGGTGAGTTTGAATGGAGAAAAACTGGAGGAAGTGAAGTGTTTTAGATATCTGGGAGTGGATCTGTCAGCGGATGGAACCATGGAAGCGGAAGTGGATCATAGGGTGGGGGAGGGGGCGAAAATTTTGGGAGCCTTGAAAAATGTGTGGAAGTCGAGAACATTATCCCGGAAAGCAAAAATGGGTATGTTTGAAGGAATAGTAGTTCCAACAATGTTGTATGGTTGCGAGGCGTGGGCTATGGATAGAGTTGTGCGCAGGAGGATGGATGTGCTGGAAATGAGATGTTTGAGGACAATGTGTGGTGTGAGGTGGTTTGATCGAGTAAGTAACGTAAGGGTAAGAGAGATGTGTGGAAATAAAAAGAGCGTGGTTGAGAGAGCAGAAGAGGGTGTTTTGAAATGGTTTGGGCACATGGAGAGAATGAGTGAGGAAAGATTGACCAAGAGGATATATGTGTCGGAGGTGGAGGGAACGAGGAGAAGAGGGAGACCAAATTGGAGGTGGAAAGATGGAGTGAAAAGGATTTTGTGTGATCGGGGCCTGAACATGCAGGAGGGTGAAAGGAGGGCAAGGAATAGAGTGAATTGGAGCGATGTGGTATACAGGGGTTGACGTGCTGTCAGTGGATTGAATCAAGGCATGTGAAGCGTCCGGGGTAAACCATGGAAAGCTGTGTAGGTATGTATATTTGCGTGTGTGGACGTGTGTATATACATGTGTAGGGGGTGGGTTGGGCCATTTCTTTCGTCTGTTTCCTTGCGCTACCTCGCAAACGCGGGAGACAGCGACAAAGTATAAAAAAAAAAAAAAAAAAATATATATATATATATATATATATATAAAGCCACGAGGAAAAGTTAGATACTCTAAGTTCCAAAGTGCACTTTCGTGTAATGATCCCATCGTCAAGGAAGATACAAGAATGAGATGGAAGACGTAGAACACTCGGTTGTTATGCAAGGAACAGATGTAGCTAAGACGCCATTGGTAAACAAGCGTTACCGGATGATGATGATCGGGTCTGGCGTCATGCCTCTCATAAAGTTCTTATTATTTGAATTGGAAAGGGAACTGTTTACAAATTTTGCCGACGACAAAGCTATCCAGTTTGTATAGACCTTTACTATGATTTTTACAGTACTTTTTGTAGTTAATGATAGAAAATTCAGTGAAATTTCTTGTGGTAAAGGAGTTAGTTAACTGAATTAGCGTTACTGCAGTCAATACAATGGTCATAATTTTTTACATGATTAAACAAAGCATTTGATTTTTGTCCTGTTCTTATACTATATCTATATTGCTTAAGTTGAATATAAAAATGCTTATCAGTCTGCCCAACATAAAACATAATACAATTTTTACAAGGGATTCTGTAAACACAGCCCACAGAATTCTCTAGTTTTAAAGATATTTTTTCTAGTATTGTTATATATATATATATATATATATATATATATATATATATATATATATATATATATATATATATATATATATGTGAACTGTAAAGTCTCCGGTGTGATGCTGTTAAAGCAAAGGTGCTCGAGTCATAATTACCAAACTTTGTTATTAATACGTATAGTAACATTTTGCAATGTGACCTTGATTGATATAGGTGAGACTTGTACATATGGTGCGAGGAATTGCAGGAAGTAGACTGGACGAAATTATACGTGACCTGTCGTTGCAAATCCCAAAAGTTACGTCAATACTTTTCCAGTGAATGACGCTTAGCCTGTGGTGTAAAATTGAACACGTGATATATGGAAAGTTATGCATTGTCGCGTCTAGCGACGAAAACTGTAAATGGCGGGAATTTGATATGTCTATTTGAGGAATTTCGGCAAATTATATTTCGCGCGTGAAAAATGTATTTAATGCAAATGTTACCGCCACAAAAAAACACATATCTAACATAAAAAAAGATACATGTGTAGATTACGTGGTAATGGAAATATATTTTTTTTATGTTGAGCTAAAGATAATAAATTGCCTGTAGTGAGAACTGGTTCACACATTTCAAACACCTGCTCAGATACATTAAGTCATATGTTAGGTAAACTCCTGTCAATTTTTTTTAAATCTACAGCAATTTAAACTATATATATATATATATATATATATATATATATATATATATATATATATATATATATATATATATATATATGATATGTTATGATATGGTGAAATCATACTTTAGTAGTAGTTCATACAATTCTATTTAACATGTAATCTGTCTATACATGTGGCACGACATGTTTCGTGGAGACAATCCACCTCATCAGGTGCAAGTACTTAACAAAGTTATATAAATCCCTACACCGCACTTGAACCCCGCCGTCCAACACCAGTCTCTCTAGGCCAAGCACTGTCTGCTTTGTCTGGCAGTAACCGTTGTAAGAGTGAGTGATTCAGGGGGGTCACGTGGCGGGGGTTGACCTGGGTAGCTGGGTGTGTCATGTACAACTTCAGTGCCGACTGTTGGGTCCGCCTCCCACGTCCTCTTTCTTTCCTGCCGCTTTTGACAGGCAGAGGAATCCTTCCTGACGATTAGAATCATCGGGAGGGAGTCGTCTTCTGCTTACCTCGAGCGCGGGGAGGACTCGTTGTGACGTTATCGAAGGAGGCGGAGTCATCAAACGGCATCAGCCAATCAGGGGAGTCCCATATAGACACCCGAGATGGTAGAAGTTTGATGATTCTGAAGACAAGTTTATGTTGTCTACTGGTAGACTCCGTGAACAATGATTTTGCGCAGAAACATAAGAGTAAAACTTCTGCTCCATCCTGTTTTTTTTTTTCCTACACCCAACCCATGTGTTCATCCTCTCCTCGAAGCTAGGCGATAAATGGTTACCTGGCGCAGGCTGAGGTGTGTATTCATGTGTCTGCATACACACACAGGAGTAAAGACATGGTACATAAAAGATTACGAGACGCGGGCAATATAGGTGCAGAACTCCCTCCCCAACACACACACACACACACACACACACACACACCATTCAAAATGAGGTTTGAATTAAGAAACCCCTGGACAGAAAAACCTTAAAAACCTACACGCGCGTCGCCCCGAAACAACAGCTCTTATATCGTTCACCACCACTTACACTAGCAAGATATTATATTAATGAGCTCCCACGCAAGACGTCCCGACAACATACCAGATAACACCTCGGTCCACATAGCAGTATCCCAAACACTGACCCACTTAACAACATAAGACATATCCTCAAGCCCTTTGAACCATTCGCCCCTTCCCTTTCCTTCCCTTGCCTCCGACATCCCACTAGAGCCATGAACAACATTCCACTCTCACTCTCACACAAACAAGGCCTCAGACTCTGTCACGTCACTACCACAGTGGACACAGACCTCAAACAACGCATGTTGGATGGCTTTATCCAACCACATCCCCTCGTGCACAGTACTAGTGGTGTAAGATATCAAGAAAGCGTTCGTCATTGTCTTTCTTCACGTCCTCACACTCAAGATACTCAACACCCACCCGTACAATAATGAAAAGAACTTGTTTGCCATCGTCTTAGCTGGCCACCAAGCCAGAAGCATTTACAAAGGCTTCAACCTCAAATTACTCAATATCTTCATTGTAGTTTCCTGAGCTACTTAGCTCTTTCTCCGAACGTCTTGTTCAGTTTCTTCCTGCATGACCTCCTGGTCGCTTCCTGGAGAGTTGTTGTGATGAACCCAAACTCGCTTTACAGCAACCTGACACTACCACAAGCAACAGTGAACACACAGCGCTGCATCACACACATATAGGGAAACTCGCCTAAAACTGAAGGTTTTTTTTTTATCCCTATAGAAGTTCAGCGTTTCCCTCTTAGCCCCTGACATGATCCAACCTTCTCTCCACTGATCACCTCGAGTGGTCGACCATTTCAACCCAACAAAACTCGAACCATATCTGGGTATCGACACAAGACACTTGATGCTCACTCCCAAAACTACAAACTATCAGAGAGGCCAAAACAGAGGGGGGAACGCCCTCTGAACACAGGTACCAGATCTGGACGATGGGAAGATACAAATTCCATTGACATAAAACAAATTAGAGTCGCCTCCTTCACCCACATTGTCAAAAGCAGATTTAACAACGCTGCAGACTTCTCAAAAGAGATCGTTCGGGACGATCATTGGCTGTCTATCCACAAGCGCTAAACGTGAGCACAGTGAAATTACAATAATTACAGTATATTGTCACCAATAAATTCGGTAATTTCTTTCTCTAAAGCGTTACTAACAACCTACACACAAAAAAAGTAGAATTGAAAAAAATTTACTGTTGATGCGTGTAGATCACCCACCTTCCATCCCTTACCTACTAAACACAACACTAATAACACACAATCATTCTAATGTGAGAGGTAAACAACCACCCTACTAACTCCGTCTTCGGAAATGGTCCTCATATAAAAGGCGAGCCATCACTCAGAGCAGTTAACTTCATGGAATGAGAATTAACTTTTCGCGTCTTGCTTTTCAATTATCCGAGTAATGTATAGTTCTCCCCCTCACCCATAGGTGTCAGGCCGAGAGCTGTTCCACATATGAAACCACCTCACACACGGTGACAGCTCAGTAACCCTTCAGACAAGGTTGGGAGAGTGTCTTTGTCACTCATGATCGTGATGCCTCCCCGTCCGCCACCTCGTACACACAAGCGTGATGCCTCGCCCTCCGCCACCTCGTACACACAAGCGTGATGCCTCGCCCTCCGCCACCTCGTACACACAAGCGTGATGCCTCGCCCTCCGCCACCTCGTACGCACAAGCGTGATGCCTCGCCCTCCGCCACCACGTGCACACAAGCGTGATGCCTCGCCCTCCGCCACCTCGTACACACAAGCGTGACGCCTCGCCCTCCGCCACCTCGTACACACAAGCGTGATGCCTCGCCCTCCGCCACCTCGTACACACAAGCGTGATGCCTCGCCCTCCGCCACCTCGTACACACAAGCGTGATGCCTCGCCCTCCGCCACCTCGTACACACAAGCGTGACGCCTCACCTTCGCCACCTCGTACACACAAGCGTGATGCCTCGCCCTCCGCCACCTCGTACACACATGCGTGATGCCTCACCTTCGCCACCTCGTACACACAAGCGTGGGAGGGAGACTTTACGTGACCCGATAATTCGACTATGCACTCATCGTGTGAGGTAACGAAGTGATTGTACACAGTAATAGTGATGGAGGTTGGACTATATCAGTGAAGGAGAGGAGGTAACAGCGAGTGGTGGAATGCAACACAGACCGGTCAACCACGCGGTCGCTTGGATGGTCAAGAGATGGCAACTTTTACTCGTATGTGTACGTATTTGACGCTAGCTCGTTTTGGGCTATCCAGGATTATGGTGTAGACTTAGTGTTGAATTAAGAGTATTTTCAGTTCCACAATGATGGTGAGCTGATGGGTACCACCGTCACAGAAGCAAGCATGTGCCATGTGTTGATATTTCCCAGCGTGTGGAGTCACCTCGCTCCACGGTACGATGAGACACTGGAGGGAAATATGAAATACTTTTGTGACCGACGCTTCTCAGTCCACTCACTGGACTGATTGCAGTTCTTGATGATACCGTTACACTTCAGTGACATTCAGGCAGTGTGCCAGTATTGTTAGAAGGACCAGAGAGTATCGTCTCCTCTTTAATCCCTGGCAGATACGTGTTAAGTGATGAGTCTACGGTAATATTGGCGTTGCGTAAGTATCCAGCAGCGCATCCCATCAAAGCCTCACCGCTTCGGCATAAAGACTAGTCGTGTTGGGAGACTATTATAAAGCAGTGATTCTAATGTGGTGGTGATCTGCTACTCTTCCCAACTGACCCACATTGTTGCTACTCGACTGTCTTCAGTAAAGGAAATGTTCGAAAGTTCTTATTGATCAGGGACTTTAGACTATAGATAATGCCTGGTACTGGCCACTCAGCAACATGGACATCCAACTGGGTCATGAGGCTGGCAGTGACGGGAAAACTGGGCGAAGTATGCCATAATATGGGGATGTGGTAGACATGACTCCTCTCTGTGGTTGAAGAGTGGCTCCATCCATAGTGGCAGAAGGGAAGGACTGATGTAACAGCGAGTGTGTATGTTGGCCACTGTACAGAATGACTCGTAGTGTACTCGGGAAAGTTGATCATGACACATTTGAGAAGATAATGGATGCTGTGCTTAGCTATTTAGAAAACGTATGACTCGTCCATAAAGCGTATGTGCACTAAGGAACTATGGAGTACTGTGGTCCGTTCGGTGAGGTGGTACGAAAAAAAAAAAAGATTATTTTTCGTACATTTGACATAGCAATACTGAGTGTACATCATCTGCGTGACGTGAAAACTGGAAGGAAAAAGTACATATGTGGTATTGAAGCAAGGTTGTGACCATGATGGTGTTGGAAAGATAGGACACGGTTAACGTGTCCATGATGCGGTTAACGTGTCCATGATACGGTTAACGTGTCCATGATGTGGTTAACATGTCCATTCGCGAACGTCATACTAAGTCTTGCCTACAGTCAGGGATTGTATTATCTTCACCTTCCCCAGTGCGCAGTGTTAGGTACAGCTTACGTAATGGTCTGGCCTCTCCATCTATTGTCAGCACCTGAAACTTCCACTAAAAGGTTAGTAAGAATTAATTACTTTATTGTGATCTTTATTTTTATTCTTTATGCGAATATTTCATTCACCATTGACAAGCGTGTGTGTTTTCTCTCTGGTGTGTGCGTGTGTTTCTTTAATGCTTCACCGTAGAGTTAAAAGTTAAATCAGGCCCGTATCTAGGATTTAGGCATGGGAGTGGGGATTATATACTCGGAAAGGTAACGGGTCAGTTAGGAACTTGCCTAGACAACGATGGAAAAGCTCAAAAACAAGAAGAGCATGCAAGGAACATTGTATTTTAGAGAACTTAACTTCAGATGGTTTTGGAGTTATTCGTATGGTGAAGTCAGTAACTAGAATTAGATTGTTGTTGAACACAACTGTTGTACCGAAGTGAGTTTGTTAATGAGAGCGGCGACTCGTAATGATTGAATTACGTGATATTTCATATAATGAAACGACTGTAAACCGCTGACCAGCACGGGGAGGTGATCTCGAAGACCTTCAAGACCGTGTCGTTCCTCTTGCTAGTGTGAGCATTGTGGTCTTCGTTGGAACATCTGCCCCACAAACGAGATGGAAGAGTACAACACTCTCTCGTGTGTCTGAGTCGTGGACGATGAATGGAACGTGAATGGTTCGGTATATACAGTCTGGCCGGGCATTATCCATAGCCAACTGCGATTTCCTCCAGCAAGTTAGACGTTCCAAAGATCAACGTCATAATACGATTGTTTCGTGTTGGGTAAGAGATTGAGCGTTGATGACGACGTGGTCTGAATATTCCTCGACAGTGTGGTCCTCCGTCATGTCCAAATGATGTCAGCGCAGACGATCGCACCCTTGCATGATGAGTTCATGGTCGGGGGAATCTATGCCAGAAAAATTATAGAGAGCCATTCAGAGATTTAGGAGGTGCTTGACTTTGCTTATTGACCGAACAAGTAGCTTGGTCTCTGTAGTTTTCGTCTCGGTAGTTTTTCTTTTTCTACAGACCCGGCTGCCTGGCTGCCAATAACCGTCTACATAAGGATGGGATTGACGTAAGTAAGAGTTGTAGTGCCCGTCGTATCAACGTGAACAGGCTCGTTTAGTCCGACCAGGTCGATGCTGACCATTAAACCCCTCGCGGGTGGAGTGGACGCCTCGGAATAGACCGTACTGACGGTGGTAGTTTGCCTTACGATAAAGGTTTTACGCTGCTCTGTAATCAGGGACAGGAGAGTGATGGACTTCTTTTGAAGTGAGACTTTCCATTTTGTTCGCCGGCGATGTCACAGGACTGACGCGCCCATGAGTCGAACCCAGGCTACAGGAAACGTCAGGTAGACATAGCATACCATTGGACCACTAATGGGACAGGTCTGGTCCAGCGGTACACTTACCGCCTGCAATTCCCTGTTATCCTGGACTCGACTCTCGGGCTCCCAATGGTATAATCGTTGAGATATATCTTCATTTATGATTGGCCCAGGACACCTTCCCAGGGGATGGCGTGATGGAATCGCACAGTAGTAGACAAGGCGTTGGTTGGGAAGTCCTTGGGGATTATTTTAAATGTGGGGTTACTGAAAGTACGACTGAAATTAGGTGATGCGCTTCCAGATATGAATGGATCCTACCAAAACCCTGTTTGACCTTTCATGGCATTCGAGCTCACCCTTATTACTCGGCAGCAGGGGCCGTAATTTATAATTCTATGACTACTCTGGTCTCATCGTTGCATTTAGTTGATGGCTGGTATGTTCGCTGGGTGTGTGTCTGCTTCTCTCCAAAGACAAGTTTAGCAAAGATAATCCACTTTCGAAGGATATTCTTCACCATTTGGACGGCTAGAGGATGTTAAGCGAGATTGCTACACGTTTTGTTGTTTTCTAGGAGTGTTTCACATCCAATTTATGACGTTTAATACCAAATCAGTGCTAACTTTCCCCCCCCAGTGAGATCCTTCTCAAGCGTTAACAATCAAGTCATAAGCTTCTCTTTCTGATCCATAAATCAATACTTTGGTGTCTCTAGGTGAGTAAGACATTACTAAATGATCATTAGAGAACATATTCTTAAACCCTTTTTCTGCCTTTCTAGATGTAGAGTAGCTGTACAGGTTTTCTTAAGTTAGTGAGGCAATGGCTCCGTTTTCTCAGGTTTCCCCACGATGGAGCTGGCGACAGAAAATGGTTTTAGCTTTGGGATGGCTAACTACAACAATATTTCAATGTCCCGAAATGAATTACGTTTATATAACAGACACTTGACAGACATATTCTAAGAAGATGCAGTAATGTATGTGAAAGAACGCACGCGTTTAATGCGTTTATGACATTTGTTTTACTCTTAATGGACTCGTTGCTGCCGGTTTAAAGAATGACATAAGGGGTGTGGGATATTCCATTTTCACCCATGACTTGTCTATCGACATTATTAGATAACGTTACACATAAGATCATGAGGGACAGAGTAAATGGGGTTTAAGTATATTCGATATAATAGTTTATTTGGAATCCAGCTTAGAGCCCATTGCACTGAAGGTACAGACGTGCCGGCCTGCGAGTGTAGTGACATCCCCAGCAGACACACCTGACCTGTGCCAGTAATGGCACACACAAGAATGGGTTGTCATTCATATGACCCCGTGCCAGTCTTACACACACACACACACACACACACACACACACACACACACACACACTGAGCCTTATTGTTTATATTATTACTTTTGAGAAATCTAGAACACGCCAAAATATGCAATTTGGAGTTGAGAACTGTGTGTGTGTGTGTGTGTGTGTGTGTGTGTGTGTGTGTGTGTGTATTCACACTGTCACTTAGTTCCTTAGACACGTATCGATATTCCCGTCGCTGATGGTTGGCGGCATCTGCAATCAGTTAGGTGTAGAGGGAATCGACTTCCATATACGTGGAATCTGGTATCTTTTAGATCGATTTTGATACCTTTACTGATTGCTATTTTGTTCGTGTTGCAAATAAACTCAGTCACTCACTCACAAATTGAGAAACTAAACGTATTCCTGTACGAATTGATGGCACAGTTGTATTGTGAACCTGTTACTTGGGTGAAAACAATGGAGAAATAATGGTTTGGATTTCTATAAGAGAGTGAGCTCTGTTTAAGACCAAAGATAAGCCTGGATGGATTGTCTGTCTCTGCATTTGGACTACCAGAAAGCATTCGACACTGTCCCACCTTGGTAAAGAAGCTGGATCGTCTGACAGGTTTAAGGAGGGAGACTCCTTCGATGGGTAGGTGATAGAAAGGAAGAAAATGGGATAGAGATGTGGGCAAATTTTTCTTTTTCTTTTCGTCTGAAGAGCATCGAAACATTAGCATTAGCCTCTGCCAAAATGTTTTCATGGCAAGGACTATCGTTAAAACACAAATCAACGCTGAGCTAATATTGATACTAATCATAGGTGTATAAGCCTGTTCTAGAACATGAATTATAGTATACACGTATTTCATTCAAGAATGAGAATCATAGTACGCGTATTTCAATCAGGAATGAGAATTATAGTACGCGTATTTCAATCAGGAATGAGAATTATAGTACGCGTATTTCAATCAGGAATGAGAATTATTGTATGCACGTATTTCAATCAAGAACAATAGTTATAGTATGCACGTATTTCAATCAAGAATGAGAATTATAGTATGCACGTATTTCACTCGAGTGAGAATTATAGTGTGCACGTATTTCACTCAAGAATGAGAATTATAGTATGCACGTATTTCAGTCAAGAACGATAATTATAGTATGCACGTATTTCACTCAAGAACGAGAATTATAGTATGCACTTCTTTCAATCAAGAACAACAATTATAGTACGCACGTATTTTACCTTTTTCTGTCTTAATGATTATAAGCTGGAATACTTCCTCCATTGACTTGGTTGCATAGATCAGGTGGTGTTTTTTCCCCTAGTCTTCTTATTCTACAAGACTACCATGTCATTATACTCTTTACTAAATGGGTTTTTAACCAGGCAGCTGGTGTGCCGGTAGTGAAGATGTTATTGCTAGGGAACCTTCTACTTTACTGTCCCCCTCTCCATGTATATAGATGAAGCATTAGGGTTAATGTTATGATCGCTTAGCACGTAGGTTCATGGTAGACTCTTGTGCTTCCATGTGAGCCATCCATTCCCCAACCCCTACATCCTTTCCTCATCGACCATCTCATGTATCTCTTTCATATCTATTATCTCTCCCTCCACTCTCTCTCTCTCTCTCTCTCTCTCTCTCTCTCTCTCTCTCTCTCTCTCTCTCTCTCTCTCTCTCTCTCTCTTTTATCTTCTTCTTTGAACTGTCTCTCACACGCTTCACCCTTCCTTGTATTCTCCACACACCTGCTCCTCATTTCCCCTCACATTTTCAACACTGTTCTCACCTCCTTCGTATCTTTCCCACTTATATCTTGTAATGTCTTTACGCTCCCGTAGCCTTTAACCATCCCCCTTCCCTTCCATTTCCTCTTTCCCCCATTTCCTCCCGCTGTCGCTACCCTTTCCCGCCTTCCTGTGACTTTCTCTACCCTTCTTTCCCGTCTCTACTACTCCTCCCTTCACTCCCCGTTGCCTCTTGTCAAGCCATCCTTCCTTCTCGTTGTATTTATGATTCTTCCTTCGTAGTTCATGAAGTCAGAGTAATCCCAGTTACAGAGACCTACAATTTCTTCAGGAAATGAAGCCTATTTTGGAATTTGAGAAACGTCTGAAAACCATTAATACATCTATGGGTTTTTTTTTTACCTCGCACTCTTGTACAGTGATGACGTAGACTTTCCGAGTATCCCACACTTAACTTCCAAGGATAATCTTCCAGACCATTTCGAGCAAATTATAAGTTTCCCCACACATTTAGACCCTCACACTCCAGGTATACCAAACCCTTCTCAATTTTGATCTTGGGAACGAATATCCTAAACTGCCATTAGTGGATTCTGCTGTGGTCCTAGTCTCTTTTAATTGGAAACTATGTCCTCGTCTTCACTAAAGCCCCACTTAATGTAATGCTCAAGTCCTTTTTTTCATCATTTTAACTCCAAAGTTTGAGTATAGCCTTCTCGAAATCCATTCCAGCACTCTTGTCCTTCGATCACCATAAAGCCTCATTTTCTTCTGGTGTCTAGAAATGTGTTATGGTATTCAATGACTCGTGTTCCAGGACAATCCTAGTATCAGATCCGCTTTCGAGTTCCAGTTAGCTAGTATTCTCGCCATTACAGCAGTCCAGGGACCAAGCTTTTCCGGGTACTGCACTATTTAACAACATTTATCTGGCACTTCTCTCCATTTTGGAACATCGTCCCATAACCATTAATGGTTATAGAGAAGAAACTCATGGAATCTGTGTTATGTTCGTATGTGTTCATATTTCTAAGGAACACTGTACACACAAAACACTGTTCAGATTTCTAAGGAACACTGTACACACAAAACACTATGTACCGAGAGCTGTGCTTGAGCATATGACTAATTTCAAGCCTTAGATGTTGAGCTTGGTGGCTTTAGTCACGACGTCTCGAGGCCTGGGTGTCAGTTGAAATATAGAGAGGTTGACGAACGAGAAAAAAGAAGAGACAATGGAAAGTATTTTAGGAATTGTAGAGGATGTGAAAACCCTGCCCAGGTCATAGTTACAGGGGAAAAAAATGATAGAATAGAGAATTTCCAAAGCTTCGAGGTGTAGAGTAAGAAATAGATGTTTAAGTAGCTTCTGTCTCCTGATTTCTTCCATATACCAGACTTGCTCTTTCTTTCCAGTCAAATGAGCTTCTTTTATTTTCTGATGGAGTGACCCGAGCGTTTTCGCTGGAGTCTCGCGTGTGTGTGGGCTGGTTCAGCACGAATGCGTCAGAGGAAAACCGCATTTGCCGAAAGGCTTAGTCGGTCGGTTGCTAGTGACACTATCAAAGGTTGGCTTTGGAAAGCTCTCTTAACCTAGTTCAGAGGCGGTGTTTGCTTGGCGAAAACTGTGTGTGTGTGTGTGTGTGTGTGTGTGTGTGTGTGTGTGTGTGTGTGTGTGTCTTCTTCGCCGAGCGGTGCGCCATTATCAAATGACCAGATGTATGTGTGTGTGTGTGTGTGTGTGTGTGTGTGTGTGTAGGTGCTTCTTCATCACACACTAGCTCTTGTTGATTCCGTGTGGAGGTAACGTAAACTTGGTCAGTTCATTACCTCCACGACCCCCCCCTTTTTTTTTTTTTTTAGAAAGGGTCCTTGTGCTACACTCTCATCCCAGTGGCTCATTTTGCTGTAAAGCTGCTCTACGCCTCAGTAGCAGGGGCAGGAAGACTCCTCTGCAGTAGAGTTCATTGATAAGACTCTACTCATGATTCTGTTGTACAAAACTCCATCCCAAACCGAATTACTCGAGGAGAGAGCGATCTTGTAACAGAAATCTTTTGTTCTGTATTGCGAAGGTCATCGTACGTTATATTTTGTGATGATGAGGTAAAAAAGAAAATGTAATGCGTGGCTGCTGGTATATTGTTGAATACTGGTACATTTTTCTGCTGTGGGGACTATAGATAAAACTCATTTTTGATCAGGTTTGTGTCATAAAAATCCGTGACAGTGTTATTCATCATCCCCTACTGTATTATTCCATTCCGAAAGGAGCAGGTTAAAGAGCCAAGCGAGGATATTTCGTGTTAAGACTGTTATCTGATCGTTAAAGTTATTTCAAAAGAGGCGGGATATGGCGAAAAATATAGATGATAGACTTGAGATATCACTTTGCATAACCACTGTGACAAGGAACTCTGAACTTATTAGTTTCTGATCCAATCTTACTCGATAGCATTTGTTTTGATGGTGTTTAGATACTTAAAGATGTGGCCAGAAATATTGGTTGGCGTAGATAAAAGATATCTTTTGCTGATTCTAATATTTTCTGGAAGAGAGTAACTCATCCAGGAATAGTTGAAGCTTCATCTGTATCCACTCCTCCGCAAAGATTTAATATCAATGTTATATCTTAAGTGTTTTGAACATGGAACACAGTTGCTGTAGAAAACGGACTTAGGGCGTGAAAGATATATATATATATATATATATATTTTTTTTTTTTCAAACTATTCGCCATTTCCCGCGCTAGCGAGGTAGCGTTAAGAACAGAGGACTGGGCCATTGAGGGAATATCCTCACCTGGCCCCCTTCTCTGTTCCTTCTTTTGGAAAATTAAAAAAAATGAGAGGGGAGGATTTCCAGCCCCCCGCTCCCTCCCCTTTTAGTCGCCTTCTACGACACGCAGGGAATACGTGGGAAGTATTCTTAATCCCCTATCCCCAGGGATAAATCTATATATATATATATATATATATATATATATATATATATATATATATATATATATATATATATATTTTTTTTTTTTTTTTTTTTTTTTTTTTTTTTTTTGCCGCTGTCTCCCGCGTTTGCGAGGTAGCGCAAGGAAACAGACGAAAGAAATGGCCCAACCCACCCCCATACACATGCATATACATACGTCCACACACGCAAATATACATACCTACACAGCTTTCCATGGTTTACCCCAGACGCTTCACATGCCTTGATTCAATCCACTGACAGCACGTCAACCCCGGTATACCACATCGCTCCAATTCACTCTATTCCTTGCCCTCCTTTCACCCTCCTGCATGTTCAGGCCCCGATCACACAAAATCTTTTTCACTCCATCTTTCCACCTCCAATTTGGTCTCCCTCTTCTCCTCGTTCCCTCCACCTCCGACACATATATCCTCTTGGTCAATCTTTCCTCACTCATTCTCTCCATGTGACCAAACCATTTCAAAACACCCTCTTCTGCTCTCTCAACCACGCTCTTTTTATTTCCACACATCTCTCTTACCCTTACGTTACTTACTCGATCAAACCACCTCACACCACACATTGTCTTCAAACATCTCATTTCCAGCACATCCATCCTCCTGCGCACAACTCTATCCATAGTCCACGCCTCCCAACCATACAACATTGTTGGAACCACTATTCCTTCAAACATACCCATTTTTGCTTTCCGAGATAATGTTCCCGACTTCCACACATTCTTCAAGGCTCCCAGAATTTTCGCCCCCTCCCCCACCCTATGATCCACTTCCGCTTCCATGTTTCCATCCGCTGCCAGATCCACTCCCAGATATCTAAAACACTTTACTTCCTCCAGTTTTTCTCCATTCAAACTCACCTCCCAATTGACTCAACCCTACTGTACCTAATAACCTTGCTCTTATTCACATTTACTCTTAACTTTCTTCTTTCACACACTTTACCAAACTCAGTCACCAGCTTCTGCAGTTTCTCACATGAATCAGCCACCAGCGCTGTATCATCAGCGAACAACAACTGACTCACTTCCCAAGCTCTCTCATCCCCAACAGACTTCATACTTGCCCCTCTTTCCAAAACTCTTGCATTCACCTCCCAAACAACCCCATCCATAAACAAATTAAACAACCATGGAGACATCACACACCCCTGCCGCAAACATACATTCACTGAGAACCAATCACTTTCCTCTCTTCCTACACGTACACATGCCTTACATCCTCGATATATATATATATATATTTTTTTTTTTCGCTGTCTCCCGCGTTTGCGAGGTAGCGCAAGGAAACAGACGAAAGAAATGGCCCAACCCACCCCCATACACATGTATATACATACGTCCACACACGCAAATATACATACCTACACAGCTTTCCATGGTTTACCCCAGACGCTTCACATGCCCTGATTCAATCCACTGACAGCACGTCAACCCCGGTATACCACATCGATCCAATTCACTCTATTCCTTGCCCTCCTTTCACCCTTCTGCATGTTCAGGCCCCGATCACACAAAATCTTTTTCACTCCATCTTTCCACCTCCAATTTGGTCTCCCACTTCTCGTTCCCTCCACCTCCGACACATATATCCTCTTGGTCAATCTTTCCTCACTCATTCTCTCCATGTGCCCAAACCATTTCAAAACACTCTCTTCTGCTCTCTCAACCACGCTCTTTTTATTTCCACACATCTCTCTTACCCTTACATTACTTACTCGATCAAACCACCTCACATTGTCCTCAAACATCTCATTTCCAGCACATCCATAGAGGGCGTTTCTGAATAGATGTAAATCTTGTTGAGAAGGTAGGTCAGTAGGATGAACCTCCACCACTGCCTAGGGAACGCGTCCACTTCAACACCACTAGTTGGGGGAACCCAACTGTCTCTTGCCATTGCCCAGGGAAGACCCATCTACCTTCATCAGTGCCTAGGGAATTCGTTTATCTCAACCGCCAACGTTCTAGTGGTTCATCTACGTCCACAAGTGTCCGGTGGGACCCATCTCCCTCCACCATTTCCCAGGGGGGACTCGCTTAACCTCCATCGGAGTCGTTTATCTCACGTACTGCCTCAAGAGACATCTACTGTCACTCTCTATGGGAACTCGTCTACCTCCTGCACTTCAAAGGAGCTCATTTACCCCGCACACGCACTGCCATGAGAGGCTTTTAAACTTGCAGTACTGCCCAGAGAGTCCCATCTCCCTCTATCGTTTCCCAGGGCCAATCATCTACTTCCATTACGACCTAAGTAGACTCATCTACCTCCATCACCGGCACGGGGTAGAACCATTTAACCCCACTAGTGTCACTGTAGTATATGGAATGTTACAAAGAGCATACAACCCGGTGCTATTTTGCAACATCAATGCCTTCGTGAATATAAAGACTCAAAAGGTTAAAATAATTACACACCTTTTCGTCTTTTCCACATTAACACGTCTCCTTTGAGAGCCACCTTTTTTTTTTTTTTTTCTCTCCTTTCGCGTGGTCTGACATCTTTTTTTGCCTCCCACACGACTTTCTCGAAGCAATTACCTCCTCCTTACGAGGCCTGTCATGCAGGGACGAAGAGAGTCTTACGGGTCATGAGCAACCATGACACATTATCCCCAGCTGTTCACGCGTTGCACCGCACGACACCCCTCTTAAAAAAAAACCAGCTCATGAATACCCGAAGTGAAGTAAACGTCAGCTTTATGGAGCGTCAGGAGAAGGTAATTAGATGATTAAAATTGTGGACGGCAGTTTTGCCCAGAAAATTGTAGACGGCCTGGGGATAACGCTGCAGGCGCAGCATTCCAAACTTGAACGGTATATGAATATAGGGAGGAGTATCATTGTGAGGGGGAGGTGGAGGGAGGGAAATGGGCGACACATCAGGGCTAAGGGAGGTGGAGGGAGGGAAATGGGCGACACATCAGGGCTAAGGGAGGTGGACGGAGGGAAATGGGCGACACATCAGGGCTAAGGGAGGCGGAGGGAGGGAAATGGGCGACACATCAGGGCTAAGGGAGGTGGAGGGAGGGAAATGGGCGACACATCAGGGCTAAGGGAGGTGGAGGGAGGGAAATGGGCGACACATCAGGGCTAAGGGAGGCGGAGGGAGGGAAATGGATGGCCAACAGACGATACTCGGATTTGCCTAGCGATGGTGGGAGGTGGATAGAGCTTCTGCTGGCCATGCTGTATGGAGAAGAATAGGTGACTGATGGAAAGTAAGAGACTTGTAGTGATGGAGAATAATCACACGGTTTTAGGTTGTCCCAGTTGTAGACTTGTCCTAGTCTTACCCTGTTTGAGAATGATCCCGCTCTGGTGTTAATCTGGATCATGGTTAGCTTGTCGTAGTATTAGCTTGTCCCAGTGTTAGCTTGTCGTAGTATTAGCTTGTCCCAGTGTTTGCTTGTCGTAGTATTAGCCTGTCCCAGTGTTAGCTTGTCGTAGTATTAGCTTGTCCCAGTGTTAGCCTGTCGTAGTATTAGCGTGTCCCAGTGTTAGCCTGTCGTGGTATTAGCTTGTCCCAGTGTTAGCCTGTCGTAGTATTAGTTTGTCCCAGTGTTAGCTTGTCGTAGTATTAGCTTGTCCCAGTGTTAGCCTGTCGTGGTATTAGCTTGTCCCAGTGTTAGCTTGTCGTAGTATTAGTTTGTCCCAGTGTTAGCTTGTCGTAGTATTAGTTTGTCCCAGTGTTAGCTTGTCGTAGTATTAGCTTGTCCCAGTGTTAGCTTGTCGTAGTATTAGCCTGTCCCAGTGTTAGCTTGTCGTAGTATTAGCTTGTCCCAGTGTTAGCTTGTCGTAGTATTAGCTTGTCCCAGTGTTAGCTTGTCGTAGTATTAGCCTGTCCCAGTGTTAGCTTGTCGTAGTATTAGCTTGTCCCAGTGTTAGCTTGTCGTAGTATTAGCCTGTCCCAGTGTTAGCTTGTCGTAGTATTAGCTTGTCCCAGTGTTAGCTTGTCGTAGTATTAGCTTGTCCCAGTGTTAGCTTGTCGTAGTATTAGCTTGTCTCAGTGTTAGCTTGTCGTAGTATTAGCTTGTCCCGGTGTTAGCCTGTCGTAGTATTAGTTTGTCCCAGTGTTAGCTTGTCGTAGTATTAGCTTGTCCCAGTGTTAGCTTGTCGTAGTATTAGCTTGTCCCAGTGTTAGCCTGTCGTAGTATTAGCTTGTCCCAGTGTTAGCTTGTCGTAGTATTAGCTTGTCTCAGTGTTAGCTTGTCCTATTCATGTCCTGCTTCAGTGTGTGCCTGTTCTAGTGTTAAGTTTTTGAACCTTTTTGAGCCTGTTTCAGTGGTAGCCTGTTCTAGTGTCAACTTGTCCCACTGTTAGTCTGACCCAGTGTCATCTAAAAAAGAATTCTAGTTCATAAAAATCTCTTAATTGCTTCGAACATTGTCCTTCTCGTTTCTCTTCGTTCTGAGTGTTGTCATGCCTCACGCCATCGTGAAGTCCACTTTGATGTAACCTTGTTCTCCAGATCATGAGATCGGCCAATATTAAAGATCATAGTTCATCAGAGCATCGCTCTTGTGTTACGATCACTCTTGTATCCCTTCAGCAGATTCGAAACGCTTCGTTCCATCCGGAGCGGAGACGAGGATATTCCCCAGCGAACATAAACGTTATCATTTCAAAAAAAATCGCTGGGAAAGCTTTAGTTTAGATCCATTTTCCATGTGTTTCGCCTCCACAGTATCGCTATACACAAACCTCGGGTGTCAAGTCACAGAGGGAAGGATTCGAAGCCGTATTGTGCGTTGCTGCCAGCGTCAGGCATAAAGTATGTGGAAGAGATCTGGTGAATGCATGAATAGGAGTCTGTGTGTGTGTGTGTGTGCATGAGAATAATGTAGCAGTATACATAGAAACGACGAAGTGGGGTGTGTGTGTGTGATGGAACAGAAAGAGCAGGCATAGAGAAATACGAGAGCCGGTAAAGGGATGAGCCAGAAAGAAAGGTTGCCAGCGCCTGGGTTCGGGAGGGAACGAATGACCCCGTGGACACCGCGAGAGAAAAGACAACAAAAGATTCAAGAAAGGAAGTAAAGAAAAGGAGACGATGCCAAAGGAAAGCGAATACTTAATAGCTTGTAGACGAAGGGATATATTACACACTGGGTACACGAAAGCGAATGCCATTTAACGTTGTATCACCAATATAGAAACCAGAGGATGAACAGGGAAGAAAAATATATTGACTGAACGGCAAAGATGCAGTGGACACTAGTGTGTGTATGACAGGTGCTAAAAAGGGTATAGACGGAATATTTATGAATACTTGAGCTGAATATTCAAAGGAGGAAAAATGCGGTCAGAGGTATCAGAGGTGATAGGGAACATGCAATATGGTAAGGCTTCTCCAAGAGACCAGCTAGCTGGATGGGCGATTAGGCTTGGGACTTGGGAGCACACGTAATGTTCCGCCAACGGACTGAGGGCGTTATACCAAGGTATATTCCTACAGTGCTTGCATATCCCTTCAGAGGTGTAGCTGTAGGAGCATAACGTGGAAAAAAAAAAAAACCGTGTTTGATGTGAAGGAAGTAAGATAATCTAAATGGTAATTGAAAGGAAGAAAGTGATTAAGGGACGAAAAGTAATTTGATATCTTACTTGACTCTGGTAGATGAGAGTACATGAATAGAATTAAGAATCAATATTGACACCAGTGGGTAGCTGGATGTGCTACTGACACTACTGGAGTTGTTGAAGGTAGCTGGATTTGCTATTTAAGCGTTGGAGTATTTATCTGACACGGAGGGATACAGAACAACTGCTAGGGTATCTGTTGGGGGCTGTAGTGTGTGTTACTAATGTCTTGAGTAGCTGGTGGAGGGAGTGGGATGTGTTTAAACGAGCTGAGGGAAGTATTAGAGGCAGGAGGATGTGGTACGAGCGTTGGCAAACTCGTTGGAGGAAGCGGGTTATGTCACAACTGCTGGCGAGAGCATTGGAGGCAGAAAGATGTGTTACCTCTGTTGAGGAAACTTGAAAGTAAAGAAGTGTTACAGTTATTGGGAAAGGTACCACAGGACGTAGCAGGGTATGTAATACGCGTTGGCAAAAGCCTTGGAGTCCGGGAAAAGGTTTTTTATAAGGAAAACTCTGGGTTGATAATGGGGATAGCACAGGTTGCTGTGTCCTTGTGGGTGTTTCTTGGTAGACGGAGCTGCACGGGACATGAGGACGAAGGAACAAGACTAGAAGACGATGAAAGGAAGCAGGCAGTAGTGATCATGTATTAAGCAGATGTGTGTACTGCTGGATAGAACGCCAGGTGGACACTGGTAGGTGATGTGGAAGACGTGCGAGTGAAAACGGAAGAAGCTGAGAGCGAGTTTTGAAAGAGGCATGATGGTTTTGTTTGAGGAACGGGAGGCACGTGGGTACTGGTGGAGAAAGAGAGAGAGAGAGAGAGGACAGGAGACTCTCAGTGATCTTGGTAATGCTCTCGATGAAGGCGGGAGTCATGGATGCTCGAGGTAAAGTGTAAATGCTGAAAGTTTATTTAGGGCGGGGATGGGGGTCTGGCCGGCACTCAGGTTTGGCTCATGGCGAAGCGAGTTCGTGAAAGTTCCGGCAGAGCTGCAGACTTTGTTGGTGGGAAGGCTGGATATATATATATATATATATATATATATATATATATATATATATATATATATATATATATATATATATATATATATATATATATTTTCTTTCAAACTATTTGCCATTTCCCGCATTAGAGAGGTAGCATTAAGAACAGAGGACTGGGACTTTGAGGGAATATCCTCATCTGGCCCCCTTCTCTGTCCCTTCCTTTGGAAAATTAAAAAAAACGAGAGGGGAGGATTTCCAGCCCCCCGCTCCCTTCCCTTTTAGTCGCCTTCTACGACACGCAGGGAATACGTGGGAAGTATTCTTTCTCCCCTATCCCCAGAGATAATATATATATATATATATATATATATATATATATATATATATATATATATATATATATATATATATATATATATCACGCCACTAGATGAGAGAGTGGAAGAACTTAGATGCATGAATGAAAAAGGGACTGAACCCAAAAACCCAGCATCCATTACAGGGATCCGACACACACACACACACACACACACACACACACACACACACACACACACACACGCCCAGCTCACAGGCTAGAAGCTCTAAGAGAGTGGGAATTGCTTTAAAGTATGAATGTAAAGAGAGAAGAGTAGAGAGTGAGTTGGAGGAAAAGTCTTTTGGGGATAGTTATGGACGGAGTCTCAACGTACAAAGTACAACTGGAATAGATTGATGACAGAGTTATTGTCTATAACCACAACTGTATGGAGATTAGCAGAGAGTGGAAAGATGGAAGTAGATGTGAGTATAAGGGTGAGGTGAGTGTAGGGCAGTGTATATAGTGAGATGTTTAGAGGGGACTGGCTGGATCCTTTCACAAGACTGGGTCTACCAACGTGTGGGGTTGTGTTGTATATGGACATGTGAATGAATCTATAGCAGGGTACACCAGTTCTTGAGCAAGGTCATGTATTAATAACCAGTTTTAGAGTAAGGTCATGTATTAAACCAGTTCTAGAGTAAGGTCATGTAATAAACCAGTTCTAGAGCAAGGTCATACAGTACACCAGCTTAAGAGGTAGGTCATGCAGTGCACTAGTTTTAAAGCAAAGTCATGCAGTACACCGGTTCTAGAGCAAGGTCATACAACACCGGCTCCAGATCAAGGTCATGCAACACCGGTTCCAGAGCAAGGTCATGCAACACCGGTTCTAGAGCAAGGTCATGCAACACCAGTTCTAGAGCAAGGTCATGCAACACCGGTTCTAGAGCAAGGTCATGCAACACCGGTTCCAGAGCAAGGTCATGCAACACCGGTTCTAGAGGAAGGTCATGCAGTACACCGGTTCTAGAGGAAGGTCATGCAGTACACCGCTTCTAGAGCAAGGTCATGCAACACCGGTTCTAGAGCAAGGTCATGCAACACCGCTTCTAGAGTAAGGTCATACAGTACACCAGCTTAAGAGGAAGGTCATGCAGTACACCAGTTCTAGAGCAAGGTCATGCAACACCAGTTCTAGAGCAAGGTCATACAGTACAGCGGCTCCAGAGCAAGGTCATGCAGTACACCGGTTCTAGAGCAAGGTCATGCAGTACACCGGCTCCAGAGCAAGGTCATGTCGTACACCAAATGCGAGTGGTTGGTCATGCAACACCCACATATCGTAATGTTTATCAGTACTCATGAGTTCTAATTAGCACACCATAACACCATTAAGATATGAAACTTACCATCCCGTTATGTCTTCCTGTATTCATTATACTTAACACAAGAGATATGCAAAGTATTATATTTATGTAACGTACTCGGATCAAGACTCAGTGTATATAACATACATATTGAGTCCTGTATAGGATATATCTAGGTAATATGTATCTTCGAAATGTATTACAGGTATATTAGACACCAAGAGAGTGGATAAAGATACGAGTCTGATGAAGATCAAAGCGTTTTTATGAGGAGAAATATATATATCTTTTCTTTCTTTTCAAACTATTCGCCATTTCCCGCGTTAGCGAGGTAGCGTTAAGAACAGAGGACTGGGCGTTTAAGGGAATATTCTCATCCGGCCCCCTTCTCTGTTCCTTCCTTTGGAAAATTAAAAAAAAGAATGAGAGGGGAAGATTTCCAGCCCCCCGCTCCCTCCCCTTTTAGTCGCCTTCTACGACACGCAGGGAATACGTGGGAAGTATTCTTTCTCCCCTATCCCTGGGGATAGGGGAGAAATATATATATATATATATATATATATATATATATATATATATATATATATATATATATATATATATATATATATGTATATATATATACCCCAGCAGACTGGAGGGCTATGTGTATTCGCGTTGCTTCGTTAGAAATCTTGAAGGAGATACACTCAGCTTTGCTAAGCGTTGTTCGTTGTGTACATCGATGGATGACTGGAACCTCCTTGAGTGCTCTGAGGCTTCGAGGGAACCAAGGATGTACCATGTCTCTCCTGTTGTCGAGATGTTGTATTTATCTGTAGCTTGCCTTGAAGTCCCTGCCATACATCCTTTGGGCTGCTCCTCATAGATATGAACCGCCTGGTTCAGTCTGCAATCGTTCGGTCTGTCCTACGGTGTTTTCCACGTTGGGGTATTTCTCATTTGGAGGTGGGAGACGTTGGTAGGGTGAGGTTCACTCCCTCACGTCTCATCTTTGTGAACCAAGGTGCCTAAAAGCACTGTCGTTGGTACACGTGCACCAGCGCGAGTTTCAGAACGGTGAGAGATGCGTAGCGAGACCTCGGGATTGTATAAGTGCATTGTGATTTAGAAAAGAGTTTGTCCACGGAGCTGAAAGGCAATGACCACTCAGGTGTATACTAAAGATTAGTGACACAGGGAGGAAGTCGTGTGAATGAATGAATAGACACACTCATAAAAGAAGCCTAGATGATGTATTCAAAGCACTGAAGATAAAATACACAAATTCTTTATATTATTATTAATGTTATTAAGAACCTAGCCATATTTATTTTGGTAATTTGGAAAGGATACGCTTTTCGTAGTGACTTTAATATTCTTTTAAAACATACATACACACACACACACACACACACACACACACACACACACACATAGGTACACGTACCTGCATTTACCTGTACTCTTGTGCTCGCAGTGGCATGTCTGTTGGCAATTCAATTATTTTCATAATCCCAGAAAATCTTTACTCTCTCACTCAGTAATGAGTTTGTGCTTCATACAAGAGTTTAGAACTCATTTTGTCGTGGGGGGGAAGGACAGTACATTTTTACATGGACGAAGTGAAGTGCAATGGTAAATTGAGCCCAGCGATGTACGAGTTGTGACAGATGCTGCGATAGAAGCTAATTTCATTATTATATGAGAGTGAGTACCTGCAAGTCCGAAACCATTATAAGACATATGTAAGGTTAGCTAAGGTCTCAGACCCAGCAGTGCTGCATCCACAGCCCTCAAGATGGCGTGAGAGATTCACCGCCCGTACTTTTATTAGATCGTTCAAGTGGACGGGTAGTGTTGTATAGTGAGGGGCATGAGTGTTAGACATGATGATTATGCTCGCTTCGGGATAGAGGTAAAACCGCTCGGTTCGTGATAAAGGGATACGTTGCATGTAACCCCGTGCAGCGAGGAGCGGTGCACGGTGTGGCTCAGTCACCGGGTCGGGAGAACTCACATCACTGGTGATCATATGTTGCTAGAAGGGATTGCTTGGCACTGCAAGAATCTCATTGTGTGTTAATATATTGGAGGAACGATGTGGGATAATCTTAAACAACGTTAACTGTAGTTTTAAGAACCATGTGTTTCCCCTCAATTCCATGTTTTTGTCCTTAGATTTCTGATGTTGTGAATTGAGTAGAACATCTGTGTTTATTTATAACAGTTAGACCCTTGTTGACAACTGTAGTAATAGAACAAGTATATATCCCTCTGAGTTTGAACAGGACTAGTGAGCAATGGCACTCCCTTAAGTAAACAATTGAATGAACTCGAGCAACCAAAAGATGTTCATCGACACAAGGAAACGCCCCAGTCGTAGGCCTGACCATGTCTCGGTCAGCTATTGATCTTGGAAGCTTCGAACGATCCGTTTCATAAAAGGCCATCAGAGGTGGATTACAGCCTGTGATTAAGAATTTACGACTTGATTAAAGGCCTTTTGTGGCCTGTCTATCTCCTAAGAATAAGGTTCTTGTTGTAGAATTATGCACCGGCGAATAGACGAGGCTGTGATTTGCATTGGTGTCCACACGAAATAGAAAAATAAACGCGAGGAGAGCACGTACAGGACCCTGAAGAGCAGACTCTTTTTATTCTTTCTTTCTTTTTGAACGTGGAGGCATGAGGAAGTATCGCTTGGTATACCGCAGTCATGAGGGCTGTTGCAGGCCATCAAAACCAGACCAGGGTTTCATTTTTTCCCCTGACATCATGATCATAACTGACTCAGTGGCCAACGTCTTTAAGAATCTTTGCTCCCGGAGTTAGGATTTGGTTTCGTCCGTGCCTAAGCCTGTGTGAATATATAGGCTCAGGTCTATCCTGCCTCTGCAGTTCTGTGGCCGTACCTACGTCATTGCTGAAGGAGGCACGGTCGTACCTTCGTTAGGTTTGTTGATGTAGGTCGTGAAAATTGCCTGATTATATGGAAGTCAGCTGTAAGTGGTGGTAATGTATACTTATTTACTTATTTACCCCTGGATCACTTCCTTAAAGGGTCTTGGTGTTACAGGATCATTTTTCTAGAGGTTTCTGAAGCTTAAAGGCTGCGCTGCACTTACCTGAAGGGGCAAGATGATTCTCTTTGAGGCGAAAAGCTCACTGACGAGACTCCACTTTTTTTTTCAATTGACTGTGGTACAGTGGGGATGACCCCACGTCGTACGTTCCAGCAGGCGAAAGCGTGCAACACAATCGCACATGCACAAGAACTTCTCTCTTCAAAGTAGTCCATCATTCCCCGCTGCTGGAAGTAGCGCAGCCTTCGAACCGTAGTAGCCCATGGGGAGAGGGTTTCTGGAGTAGCTTCGGGAACCTTCCTGGTGCATTTATCCTCTTCGTTAGTCCTTCTTCGCTCATCCTCTCAATATGTTCCAACCATTTCAGCACACAATGTTCAGCTCTCGCTCATGCTCTACGGACGACCACACTTCCTTCTGACACTAGCGTTCCTTACACAATCACTCCTGTCCCTCACACCACGTATGGTCTTCATGCATTTCATTTCCACAACCTTCCTTTCTTTCTTGCAGTCAGGGAACCTCGACTCGCACCCGTATTGCATTGTTGTGAATGTCGTACCATCAAACTTCCTCGTCTTTGCTCGCACATACAGTAACCTATTCGTACACATACTCCTCAGTGCACCTACGTCCTTTGCCCGCTTCATCCACCCTGTGGGTCACTTCAGTTCCCATAATTTCATCTGCTGCTGCTGCTGCCGCATGACTGTACGTACAACTGGTATTCGACTTAGGGCAAGAAAAGGATAACTGGCTTCCCAGATCATAATGTAACAGCTTTGAGCAAGGCCTTTCCGGGGCTCGGGGGATAAAGGAAGACCGGAGGCCGATTGCCTTTCAGTCATCGTATAATCACAAGGTAATCTTGGAATGGTACAAGACTAAAGGCTCTTCAAATCATCTTATAATCATAATCCTGGGCTGGTACAAATTATCTTCATCTTATACGTTTTTGTCACATAAGGAATGCACGCACTTTTTGGGGGGGCAGGTTTTACATTATTAGAAAAAAAGAAAATCTCCTCATCTGGCCATTGCTTTTTGTTTAAGGTATCGCCGATAGTCACTTGCATGGTATGGACTCTTGCATAACCTTGAGCATTTGATGGCTTACGAAATCCAACAACGCTCCTACAGAAGGGGGAGTCGATCTGTTGATATGTATAGACGAGTTGGTGTGCTAGTAGTATTCGAGGCAAATCTCTTTAGACTATAATCGAGTTCCGTTTAGATCTTGTTTTTCTTGAAATCTAATTTGAAAAATACGCTTGATGTAGAATAGCATAGAGTTACTTCGATCTGTGTAGCTATGTGGTGGGGCGTTGGTGTTGTCATTGTCGTGTGCTATGGTACATGAAGCTGGGAAGGTAATCTTTTGGAATGGCCTGTGGATGGTTAGCGCTGCTCTGGGTACGTAGGATTACAAGGGGATGCATAAGACAATAGATCGCAGGGACTTGTCGAGGCTGTTTTGGCTGGTGGTAGAGATTAGAAGCTTGGGAGAATAATGCAGTGGGAGTCGAAAAGCAAACAAATGACATAAGGAGAAATACCTCTAAGAAGGTGCAAGTAATGTCACTCGTGGACCTGAGGCGAAATATTTCTCAAGTCTGTCCTTAAAAGTATCCATGGTGTTGCTTTCAACTGCCCTGACAGGTGAATTATCCCCCGTGTTAACTGTCCTGTTGAAGAAAAAGTACTTTCCGAAGGAAATCATATCCTGTGTTGACAATCCTGTTGAAGAAAAAGTACTTTTCGAGGTTTGTACCCGAGTTTATATCCAATATACGAGAGAAATCAGATGATTTAAGCCTTCTGTGTGTTCTTAGATGGAGATTATCAGTGCCTGTTATGATTTTAGATTCTTTGATCACATCATATCTAAACCTTTCTCTTTTCTAAGTTTTAAGTCATCTCTTTTTCTCATGTGATTTTTTTCCTAGTCTATGAATCATCTTGGTAGTTCGCCGCTTTGATATTTCATTTTTATTTTCTAAAGATGAGCAAAACTGAATACAGTTTGCAAGGTGGAGACTTGCCAAACAATTGTAAAGCGTGTAGGTCAGTTTCTTAGATCTAGATTCGATTATCCTACCTTTGTATCCAAATTTCTCTTGTTTTTCTAGAGTCTGCTACTAGAGCCATATCATCTGCATACAGAAGCTACTCATCTCCTAAGCCCCCCGCACTTTCATCATATTGTGCCCGGCCCCTGTCTTCAAGACCAATGAATTTACTTCCATCATCATCCCAGTTGTGAGCAGATTAAACGGCCATGGTGATATCACACTCTCCCACCACAGACACACCATAATTAGAACCTTTCCTTATCTTTCCTTCGAACTCGTACACAAACCTTACCCTCTTGATAAAACCTTTACTGCATTATGTCTCTCTCCTCCCACACCATATATGCGTAACTCCTTCCCACAAGGCATTTCTGTATAATTTTTCCAGGTCCATAAATGCTACATACAAATCTTTTTCTTTCTTCAACTAGTTCTCACACTCCTGAAGCCACGTTTTTCCATCCTAATCTCATGCTCTTTTCACACCATCACCATGTTAATCACCACCCACAGATAATGTACAAGGAGTACCCAATAGACTCGTAGACATGTAATTCTAATTCGGGAATTCATCTTGATCACCCTTGCCTTTATATAATGACACTATACAAGCATTCTGCCAATCCTCAGGCAGCTCTTCTTATGCCATACATGCACAGAAAATCCTAAGTAAACCATCTAATTATACTGTCACCCGCTTTGTTTAGAAATTTAACTGCAGTTCCATCCAATCCAGCCGCTTGCCACACTTCACCTTATGCAAGGTTTTCACCTCTTCCTCTTATTTCACCAAACCATTTGCTGTGACGCTCTTGTTCCAGACACCTGGTATCTGCCACCACATCGTCTTAAAAATTTCATCAGTACCTTCAAGGTTTGATCTGAGAGTAGTCCTGAAATGGGAGTATCGTCTTTTATTTTCTTGTGCGATGAACCACAATAAAGATGATTCTTCGCTGCCGATTCTGTTATCAACTGACTTGGAAACTAAATTCTGAAACGGGCAGGATATTTCCAGTTGTGTTGTTCGGTTTGGTCTGATCGGTGTAAATTTTTTTTTTTGTCAGAAATCCATTGCCATCATGGTTTTTTGGCACGTAACGAAGGCAAGCGTTGTACATTCTCCGATAACATAATTGTCCATGATCTTCTGCGATGTGGTTCATGGATAAATGCAGTCACCAAGTTCGTCTTAATTATTAGCGACTTGTGCCACCGCATCACCTGAATACTTTAGCAGTTCAATTACAGTGTGAAAGTCTTTGGCTTATATACACCAGTTCTCATTCATTCACCTCTTACAGAAATGATGCAAGTCCATATATTCTCAAGAAACAAAAGGTTTTCTATTTAAGTCTCTGCATAAGACGCAATAATGTTTTTCTCCCTGTCTCTCAAGTCTCTTGATTTACAGGTGTAAAAGACGCAGTGTTCTTTTTCTCCCCGTCTCTCTGTCTCTTTCTTCCGTTGCTTTGGTCATTAGATAAATTCAGTTGTCCACATTGTTCATCTTGCGCTGGAAGATATGTTGCCGTTCATTTTGTTCATCTCTGGGCCTGGGTCGTATTGTTCTTGTCATGTAGTGAGCTGGACAGTATAGAAAAAAAAAAAAGGTTTTCATTTAGCAGCTTCCAGGCTCTAGCTATCGGAGAGAGAGAGAGAGAGAGAGAGAGAGAGAGAGAGAGAGAGAGAGAGAGGAAAGCAGAGCTCGGACGATGTCTAAGATTTACTTTTTAAGTCATAGGCAGCATTGTGACGATGACTGAATTAACGAATGTACGAGAAAGAACCTCACAGTAAAGAAAAAAAGAGATGTATCACAGGCGAGCGTTTCCTCTCTCTCTCTCTCTCTCTCTCTCTCTCTCTCTCTCTCTCTCTCTCTCTCTCTCTCTCTCTCTCTCTCTGTATATATATGTGTGTGTGTGTGTGTGTGCGTGTGCGTGTGTTAGTTTTTTTCCCCCGCCAAATGAGAGACGTCAGTGCCACAGCAGAGATATCAAATGCAGCAAAGAATATGTTTTGCCTTCGCTGAAGATCTGGTTACTTGGCCTCGGCGAACAAGCAACCCATTACTGAAGGGTATTGAAAGTATAACACAACACAGCCAAACTCACTCTCTCTCTCTCTCTCTCTCTCTCTCTCTCTCTCTCTCTCTCTCTCTCTCTCTCATTCCAAAGGCTGGCGCCACAGCTTCTCATTTCCTTCGTATTCTTACAGCTTTTGTCCTCTTCTTCCACCTTTTTTTTTTTTCCCCCTTCTTATTGCTATTCGTCTATTACCTACAGTTTACCCCACCAGCCAAGCTCGTCCTGCATCTTCAGAAAACATCATTCCCTTCTCAGTGTTGCCTTATAGAACATCCTGGGAATCACAAGGTAACATCATTCCTTCCTCAGTGTTGCCTTATAGAACATCCTGGGAATCAAATAAGTTCCAAGGCATATAATATTTTTTTTCCTAGTATTTTATCAGCCGTTATGATCTAGGGGTCTATAGCTCACATGGCCGACATAATTCGCACCTCTTGTCAAATAACCTGAAGGGAAATAGAGCAGTAAATCCTCTCCCTCAGTCCACGAGCTGGATTCACAAGGTAGAAAAAAAAAAAGGAAAAATGAAATATGAGGTATGACCCGCATAATTTTTCTAAATATATCATTAAAAAGCACAAACTTATTTGTCACCGTAAGAAGAAAAGAGGAAAAGAAATCGGATTCTGCAAAGCATGTCTCGCCTCAGCCATACTTTATCTTCATGGTTCTGGTGTCAGTAGGGAGAGGAAGGTGAAAAACGAGAGGGAGGATTGCGTCAATCATTAACCTTATCATTTTCTTGCTCTTTTTAGCGGGTCTCCATCCGCTGAGCTGCGACGCTGAGCATCTCATTATGCCGTCTTTTCCCGGTATATACATATATACATATATACATATATGGATTGAATCAGGGCATGTGTAGAGTAAATTGGAGCGATGTGGTATACCGGGGTTGACGTGCTGTCAGTGGATTGAATCAGTGCATATGAAGCGTCTGGGGTAAACCATGGAAAGCTGTGTAGGTATGTATATTTGCGTGTGTGGACGTATGTATATACATGCGTATGGGGGGTGGGTTGGGCCATTTCTTTCGTCTGTTTCCTTGCGCTACCTCGCAAACGCGGGAGACAGCGACAAAGCAAAAAAAAAAGAAAAATATATATATATATATATATATATATATATATATATATATATATATATATATATATATACACCCCAGGCTCAAGAGGGAGGGAGAAGCAGTTGTTTCAAGTGGTCGTTGTCAAGTGGAGACTATTGCCCTTTGCATCGAGACGCAAATGCTGTATTTCGTTCGCTGTGTTGTCATCATTCCGATTCTCTAATTTTCCTCGGGAGTTGTTCAATTGGTGGGCATCACGTTGGCTACAGACTAGTGTGAAGTGTATTTCGTTCCATAGCCGTGAAGACCTCGAGTTGTTAGCCTTGACGCATTCAAGGGCCGCCCGGGGTCGAGCAAATGGGTTCTAATCCTAGTTTTGCGGTAGTCGGTCCACAGTTAGTCCAGCTGTTCATCTTCCTCTAAGCCCGGGTTGGTTGCTAAGTTAGGGGAAATGGCTTATCCTATATACAGAGAGAGAGTGAATGAGATGGCCTTTTATTAGGGTAATCAGTTACCTCTGCCTTTTCAGCCAAGACGAAAAAAGAAAACTGGGAACATCCCATCATTCCCTAACCAACTTCTTCCTTCCCCTTGAACTTTGTGTCACTCAGAGACAGAACATCCAGGTTCCTCGCCTCAAACACACTACCTGCCTTTCCCTTGTTCTTATCTTGTTTACATCTACGTATATTCAGGTACCTCATTGTGTTTGCCATGGAGGAAGAGGAGGACTCCATGCTTGGCTCCATCTGTTTCAAGATTAAGAAATTAAGATACAAGAAGGGAAGGGTTGCCAGCTGTCCACTTCCGTTCGTTCCAGTCGCATTCTGAGACGACCGGGGGTTTGTTTGTCTCAACGGTGGAAAGGTTTAGATAAAAGAAACAAGGTTCTTTTTCTTGCTAAAGTTCGTTTGTTCAGGTCTAAATAAATTCATTTGTTCACATTGTTCATATTCTGGGTCTGTGTCATGTTTATAATGAGCTGGACAGCCAAAGTATCTCTCTCTCTCTCTCTCTCTCTCTCTCTCTCTCTCTCTCTCTCTCTCTCTCTCTCTCTCTCTCTCTCTCTCTCTCTCTCTCTCTCTCTCAACCATTTTGGTCACCCTGACCTTTCCTGTGTCAAAGAATTTTCCATCATTGACGAGTTCGGCTTGAAAGGTCACCGGCTATTGTATATTTGGCTGGAACTAACATCAGAATTCACAGTCGACATTTTCTACATAGTTCACCTCTTAACGTTTTCTTTGTAAAATCACATAGGAAAATGGGCTCGTTTTCCATTGTTGTCGGCACTTTTCATCTCGGACTAATTTATCCTCTTTGCATTTTACGTGCATAGGAGAGCGAGTGTAAGTCTCCGAGAGTTTAGCCTGCCATTTAGAAATGAACTTCGTTTTCTGTCCTATTGTGTCGTCCGAATGGCAGTAATAATATACCTTCGTTTGCCATTGTGATCATCACAGTCTTGTTTCTATCTGTTTTTGTAGTATGTATGTGAGTAATTACTCTTAAAGGTGACTTTTTCGTTGTGTTTTACGCCGAGGGAGTGTTGCCTCGTCTTCTAACCTTGTGTATGTTTGTACTATGTCTTTATTCTTATGACACACACACACACATACACACACACACACACAGGCACACACACATATTTACGTAATCACTTACATTTGATGATTTGCATCTTATCATTTTGAAGATGTCTCGAGATGAGATGAATTTCTCAGTGTAACGCGGGGAATATTCCTTTCACTGTCCTTCACTGTGTAGCTAAAAGCTTGCATGTTGCAGAAACCTTTTGATACAACGTTATTTCCCAAGCGTTATGATAATAAGGCTATTTGCATAGGTGGGGCCGGTGGAGCGCAGAGTTGGAAACGGGTCGACAGGGTTCTCGGGTCAGTTGCTCGGTCACTTGGGGAGAGTATTTCCTGGTGGAGGATCCCGGGTCATATGGTTGACCCATTTGACCAGAGGGTCTGTCTGGTCGGGCGATGGAGGTCAAGTTAGAGGTTTTCGTGAATAAGAATCTTGAGTTTTTTGGGTTTTTTTTTCAAAGTCGATGAAAGTTTTTATGGGCAGGGACAAGTCAAGGTTGAGATAGGGCAATTTTCTCTTTTCATTGACTTAGTTGAGCTTTGTGTTTCTAATAATGTTTTCCAAGATGACGAAGGTAATCTTTATAGATAGAAATTTGGTCTTTGCCATGGGACACCCTCTTGATCTGATTCTTAGTAACTTATTTATCGAATGATTAGAAGATGAAATTTTTAACTTCAATCAATGATCATCCGAAAGTCTGGTTTAGGTAGGTGGATGATGTGTGGTTTAGGTAGGTGGATGATGTGTGGTTTAGGTAGGTGGATGATGTGTGGTCCTTGTGGCCATCCTCCCAAGATTGTAATGTTTTCTTTATTGAATTGAATAACATCCTCCCCACTAGCAAATACAAGATGGAATGGGGAAAAAAGAAGGCAAACTGTCCTTTCTAGATGTGATGATAAATAGAGAATTTGATCATTTGTTCTTTAAAATCTACAGAAAGCCCACCAACTCTTGAGAATTGTATTCATTATTTCTCGGCATATGATCCTTGTAGTTATGTCTTATGTTTTTAAGAGCACTACGGATATGTGATCCCATAGGCCTGGTAGATGAATCTACGTAGTCATATAAGACGTATCTTTAGACAATTATATTATCCCAATTGATTTTGAAACAAAGCTTACTGGAAAGCTAGGAAGACAATGTATGTTTCTTGTAACAAAAATATGACAAGGGTAAGTCTAAATGTTTAGTGTTGCCCTATTCTCCCAACTTAGCTAATCTAAGACATGCTCTAAAAAGCAGTGCTTGTAATGTTGCTTTCCAGTACAAATATATCATCAGTATGACCTTAATAAATAGTAGGCCAAATCATGCAACAATTGGGAGTGTTTACGCCGTCAAATGTAATGCATGTAAATGTATTAATATAGGCCAGACCGGAAAAACTGGAACGGAGAAGTGTTATTGGCACCGTCTTTCAGTACGCAGTGATGACCACAAAAATGCAATCGCTAAACATGGTCATGAAAATCCCGTTATTCTATACCCCTCTGCTGATTATGCCACACGCAACGTAATTGAATCTGTCTTAATTGCTAATACTAAGAACTTTAATCTGTCCCCAGGCAATTTCAAAGCCCATCCTAGCATTAACCAAATCATTATGAGAGAATTGGCAAGACACGAAAACATAAAAAAAAAGTTGTTCAAGACACGCCCAGCTACCCAGGTCAACCCCCGCCACGTGACCTCACTTAATCACTCTCCCTTACAACGGTTACTGCCAGACAAAGCGGACAGTGGTTGGTCTGTACAGGTTGGTGCTGGACGGCGGGACTCAAGTGTGATGTTGGGATTTGAATAACTTTGTTAAGTACTGGCACCTGATGAGGTGGATTGTCTCCACGAAACATATCGTGCCACATGTATAGAAAAATTACATGTCAAATACAATAGTATGAACTTCTACTGATGTGCGATTTCACCTTCATGCTATCATCACGGACTAGTGTGATCATATATATATATATATATATATATATATATATATATATATATATATATATATATATATATATATATATCCAAAGCCAGGTATCCAATTTATCTATCAACCCCGTTGGAAGGATGAACAGCTTGGTAAACTGCGTGCTTACTGTCGCGCCCACGATTCGAACCCGTGTACTTGGCCTGAACCTGGTCGGGCCAGTACATGCGTCATGGTCGGTAAGGCTAGCCACTGCACCACCACCACTACCCTTTATGGAAAGGTGTCATTTTTTATTGGAACATCAAAAACTTCTAAAAAAAAAATGAAAAACAATTTGGATCAGAAATAGTCATTTTTGTTTAATGGAAAAATTTATTCTTTAATTGAATTTTTGCATTAACATTGTGCATGTTTTTCTTTTTTTAATTTTTATTAATATATTTGCATTGACGTAGTTTTGGAAACTTTTCTGAAAATATTCCGGTCAACTGCTTGTTGGGTCATGGGTCACGGGGTCAAGCGCGTTGCCACGGGTCAGATGTTTGACGGGTCGCGGGTCAAGGCTTATGACCCGTTTCCACACACACACACACACACGCACCAAAATAGAAGAAAAAAAAAAGGTTTAATTTCTGTTTTCAAGAGCATTTCACTTTGCTAAGGATTACGAGTGACATAGCAAATGGCATTACGACTTTCTGAATGCAACATGGAGGCCATCAGAGTCTGTGATAACTTTAGCTTCGAAATGTTCCATCCCATTTATATCAGGTGTGCTTGACACACACACACACTCACAGGTTCAAGACGAACTGTTGAACATGTCATGTATTTTGTAGTAGGTTGCAAGGCTTTAGCGTTGGGTTCGATCCCTTAGAACTTAGAACTCTGTAAGTGTAGTGTTGACCAGAAGTCATCTCCGTTCTGATTTAGAGGCGGTGTGTCTGCGTTACGTGTAGGGTGGCTTGATTGTGATGCTAACTGACCTTGTAGTAAACCTTAAAATACTTTACTAGTATCTCCTTACACACCCGTAGTATGACTTTATTCAGGCAGAGGTGAAATGATCTTGTGGTTCAAATGAACTTTTAGAAAGTTCAAATGAACTTTTTAGCTGATGAACATTACTTTAGGTTGACCTTTACTGAAGAGTTCGATTTTTTTTAATACAGTGTTATTAAGTGTGGATAGTAATGCATTCTATCCCTTGTTCGTTGAACGAGTAATTATAATGGGAGCCATCTCGTCACTACACTGACTTATTTAGGTCACACATAGGGTTAACAGAGTGTTGACAATCAGTTCATAAATCTCAGGTTACGGTGGGGGATCGTAAAGGGCGAAGGGTATGCAAAGAAGGAATGAGATAGAATCATATATTTATGATAGTGTTGGGCTTGAAGTGGCGAAGATTAACTGTACAAAAATATGGCTGATAAAGCTAAAGAAAGAACCTCCTTACATGGCGGTCAATATTAGTCGCACGTCGTTTTCTGTTGACTGAATATCTCCACTGCAGGGACGGTACCTTAAAAGGGTAGACTTACTAATAGTGAAACATGTTTAGAACCCTCTCATAGAACCAAGCAGACAACGTTTTAGTCATATGCACACGCCTTCATCTCGCTGTGGTGTGACTTAAAGCCAAAAATAAAATAAATCACCGTTGGCTCCAGGTTTCCAAGGAATTGTTCCCAAAGAAGTCTTAGAGTCCATCATAGTATGAAGCTACTATTCAGGTGTAGGTGTTGAGGAACTAAGAGATGGCACACCGATTTTTTTATTCTATTTTCGAGAGTCATACAGAGACGACCTTTCCAAACTCGTATTGTTCGTACTCTTGTTTGAATGATTTCTACCATTTCCATATGTACATCGTCTTACATTTAAGAATGTGATGTACTTCCTCTTTTGCATACTTTCTAGGCAAATCTCGTCTCTGTGCCATCGTGGATTGATGAATATATTTAAGAGACGAGGCTCCAGCCTTGGGCCAGCTTCAGGAATACTACCACCGGCTGACGCCTCCACACAGCTCCTCCAGGACCCATGTGAGGGTAGGCTGCTGTAGCCTCGAGGCTGTACACACCAGGAGAGGAACACGGACACGATGGACTCCTCCTAGGTGCGAGGAGTTGTTCCTCGACGAGACTGTTACATCCCCTTCATCCCCTGACGAAGGTGACTTGTCTGTGGCACTGTAGCCATTTCCAGTCGGATCCAGTAACACAGACACTCTCTCTCTCTCTCTCTCTCTCTCTCTCTCTCTCTCTCTCTCTCTCTCTCTCTCTCTTACTCAAACCCTGTTCTCTCCTTCCCCCCCACTCACTCGCTCTTCTCACCTTTCGCTGGGCGCCACAGAACAAACGACTCCACGTCGAGGCAGGAATAGTAAATGGCGGGGCAGCGATTGCGGTGTGTTGACTTTCCAGCTTTCCAGTCCTTTTGCGGTTCATATCATCCATTCAGAAGTCCTCAAGTTACTGAGTTACAACCGCATCAGGATCCTCCTCTTCCGTGTTTGCTGTGGTATATCAGTGCTGGAGTGTGTGTGTGTGTGTGTGGGAGGATATTCTTCAGCTGTGTCTAACGTGACTCACGCGGGTGACGTTAACGCCCTGAGTTCGCCTCTTTCGTCTGCGTCAGCGACTGCTGTCTTGTCCCGCCTTCACTGTAAACGAGTCTCCCGGTTTTGTCAAATTGCCTTCATTCGCCTCTAATGACCTCACTGGCTGGGCTTGAGGAGACGTTATTATCCGTGTAAAACGAGGCCAACGCTCTTATCTTTCCAGTCTTCATAAGAGAGAACTCGGGAGTCTTTATGTTTTGAAGGCCAACCCCACTCAAAATCCATATTGATTCTTCCCATCTTTACTTGGTCTGGCGACAAGCGAGAGAGCTCATGTGTGTATATACGTTTGTATTTTTAAGGGTGGGACGTATTTATGATCCTGGGATAAACGAGCAGATGTGATGAATTGGTTAACAATCAAAGCAGCATTTTTTTTTTTTTCGTAATGTTGAAAGCTCTAGCCACGGTCAAAGGTCTCCAGTATTGCCAAGCCTCGACTGTAATAGATCAGACTGATAGAGAAGTATGGGGTCTTTGAGGAGGAACAGGAAAGCCTGTAATTTGCTGTAAGGAAAGGACCCGAGATGGTAAAGAAGAGACCCCCCTGAATTTAGTGGTGTAGGGAAAGAAATGGAAGTGACACCTGCCCACCCTTGAGTTGCTCACGGAAACATAGTAATTTATGTGTGGCATTGTCTTGCCTAGTGTCGCTGGGGTCTGATGCACGGTGGTGACACACTGGCAGTCAGTAACAGGGTGCAGGAACCGGAGTATTATATCTGTAGGAGAGGGATGGAGAACCGAGGCTGCAGGGTGGGCCAGTAACAGGGGTATGACGAATCCTTTGGAGTGAGGAGTTCATAGACGTGATGTTAACGATACATCCTCACCAAAGGGTGATATTTCTAACGGGATGTGATCTCCTGCAGATGAAGCACGATGATGACAACCTACCCATACATACACATACACAAACACCCACCTTCCCCTCTTACCATCACCTTGCTTTGATATGCGAGACCCCACGTCACACCACGTCACCTAGTGGGTCAAAGGTCACTGAACTGCACATAGACCCCCGAGATCTCTCAAAATCAACGCGAATGGTACATTAATAACGTGTGAATCTCGTATATCACTTCATCTGTGAGTGTCTAGGGGTCGAACCAGGAACATTTGGACGACAGCCAGCGAGTGCATCCACTGGGCCACTGTAGGACAAAAGTCTCCCACGCTAATTTTCCATGACCTCTGCGTCCCAGCTCGATATTACGTGACCTACGAGGTCAAAGGTCACCAGTCTGCACCATCGTCTATACACAAGGGTGACGCCTGTGTCTTAAAAGCTTCTTAACACACGTCATCCGGTACAGTAAACTACACCACCTGTGTGTAAACTACTACACCACCTGTGTGTAAACCACTACACCCATGTGTAAACCACCACTTGTGTGTAAACCACTACCCCCGTGTGTAAACTACACCACCTGTGTGTAAACCACTACATCCTTGTGTAAACCACCACCTGTGTGTAAACCACTACCCCCGTGTGTAGACTACACCACCTGTGTGTAAACCACTACCCCCGTGTGTAGACTACACCACGTGTGTGTGTGTGTGTGCCTTAGAGTCACACCCATGTTACTGTATATATATTATTGGATGTGGTACTCGAGTTATTGATCACAGTACTTGAGGGATTAATGAGCGTAATACGCTCGAAAATGAGCTGCATCCTCCCTCCCGACCAGCCCCCAGTCATCTCGGGTGGTTTACTTCGACAGGAAAAAGGAAAAAGAAAAAGAAGAAAAAAAAGGGATTACCCCATCAGTCCTGAAATCGTGTCATAAATATGACTGGGAATGGTGATAAGCTGTGGCGTGGAGCTGGATTAGACCCGGCCTTGAATATATTGGTTAGGTATTTGTATAATGTATTACATGGGAGGGATGGAGAGCGAGGGGGGGACGAGCGCCACAAGGGAGTGAGGGGGAAGAGGAGGGTTTGGGAGGAAGCAAATGGAGATGGAGTGTGAGGGGTCAACGGGAGGGAGGGAAGGAAGGAAGGAAGGAAAGAAAGAAAAAAAAGGTAAGGTGAATGAGGGGGAGAGGGGAAAAGTAAGAGGGGTGGAGAGTGTGGAAAGGGTAACAAATGGGGAGGGGAGGAAGTGAGAGAGAACTAGGGGAGTGGACGATAGAGAGAGAGAGAGAGAGAGAGAGAGAGAGAGAGAGAGAGAGAGAGAGAGAGAGAGAGAGAGAGAGAGGTACTAACACATGAGGTGGCCTGACAGCGGGATCAGGCTTGGGCGCTGACAATGAAAACGGACGTGTGGGGACTGACTCACGAACTTTAAATGCCACCGTTTTTATTTTGGTCTTGTAAAGGGGGGTAAAGAAAAAAAAATGCCTTCTCAATAAAACTCCAGTACCGTCAGATCAACACTACTTAGAGAAACCGCGTCCTATGCATTGAAAATATGAATTGGACACACACACACACACACACACACACACACACATATGTATACACAAACACACACACATACATACACACACACATATACACACATACACACGTAAACACACACACACACACATGCACACACATAAACACATACATACGTAAACACACACACACACACACACACACACACACACACACACACACACACACACACATATACACACAAACACACACATGTACACACATACACACGTAAACACACACACACACATATAAAACACATACACACACACATATACACACAAACACACACATGTACACACATACACACGTAAACACACACACACATATAAAACACATACACACACACATGCACACGTAAACACACACACACACACACACACACACACACACACACACACACACATATAATACACACTCATCTGTTGTATTCATCATATCAGACCACTTTCATCAGTTCGTGGAGACGTGGTCTGGAATCCTCAGCTTCACAAAAAGATCAAAAGAAGTCTCACGATATCGTCCCTTGGTACGAAAGATTTCGTCCGGATTGAAATAGAAGACACAAGATCTGCTCCTAACACTGGAAGTCACTCCCAGACCTTAATTTTCTGACCCCCTCAGACGCAAGAGAAGACCTCAGGGTCTTCCCCCATAAGTCTGGTGTTTATTCTGAACCGGATGAGATGATTTCACGAATGACGAACCATCTCTTTCGTTCTTTGATGTATAAGATGGATCACAGATTCTGTGTCCCGACCTCCTCTGTGGGGTAGAGGCTGGCTTCTGTAGCTCTGACCCCCTTCCCTCTGTGGTGGGTAGGGGTTTGCGTTGCTGACTTTGACGCAGTCACGGGCTGGCTAGGGTATAGCAAACGTAGAATCGAAATCGTGGTCGCAGCAGTTGCCCCAGGTGTTCATCTTGCCCTACGTGGGGCTGGTCTATATTTTGTTTGTATGTAATATATATATATTATGTTTTGGCCACCCAAAACCCCCAACCCAAAAATAAAAAAAAAAAAAAATAAAAAATATAAAATAAATTTAAAAAAAAAAAAATAAAAAAAATTTTTTTAAAAAAATTTTTAAAACCCCCCCCAACACCCAAAACCCCACCCCCAAAAAAAAAACTACCTAATAAACCAACCCCCCTTTTCCCCTTCAAAAATAAAAAAAAGGGGGGGGGTTTCCACCCCCCCCCCCCCTTTTATTTTTTAACACCCCAAAAAAAATACCCCCCAACCCCCAAAAAAAAAAAAAAAAAATAATAAATATTTTATTTATAAAAAATTATATTTAAATGTTTTTTCCTCAACTTAAAAGACAATTTTTCTTTTTCCCTAATCTCCGGATTGAAAAAAAAAAAACCCCCCCCCAAATTTAACCAAACTAATGGCTCACCAACTAAAAATTTTTCTAATTGGTGAAATTTGAACCATTTTCAGAACCCCTTTTTTTTTTGGATGAAAGAGACAAAAAAACAAAAATCCCCTTTTTTTAAAAAAGTGAAAATTTGGGTAGCTTGACCCCCCCCTTGTTTAAAAATTTGTGTTTTTGGAGCTTTTTTTGGGCTTTAAATAAACACTGGAGAAAGTCCGTTAACCCTGCCCTTGGGTGTTATAAATAAAAATATATTATTTTTTAAATTATTTTATTTAAAAAAAAAAAAATTAATTATACCCCTTTTAAAAAATTTAAAAATTTTATTATAATTTTTAAATTAAAATTTATTTTAAAAATAATAAAATATTAAAAATCCCCCTTATTTAAAAATTAATTATTTTTAAAATTTTTACCCATTAATTATTTTTTTTTAAAATTAATTTTTTATTAATATTAAAATTTTTTTTTATTTATATATCTTTTTATTTATTATAAAATATTTTAAATTAATTTAATTAAAATTTCAAATTAATAAAAATAATTTCATTAATTTTTTTTAATTTCCCCCTTTTAAATTTAATTATTACAAATTAAAATTCTTTTTTTTAAAAAAATATATATTTTTTTAAATTTATTTTTTTTTATTAATTTTTTAAAAAAATAAAAATTTTTTTAAATAAATAAAATTTTATATTTTTAATCTTAATTTTTTTTTAAATTTTTTAAATTTAATTTCTTTTATATTCTTAAATTTAATTTTTTTATAATCATTTTAAATTTTAATTTTTTTAAAATTTTTAAAAAAACTTTTAATATTTTTTTTAAAATTTAAAAAATAAAATAACCCCATATTTTTTTAAAATTTTTAAAATAAATTTTTCCCCAAAATAAAAACAATTTTAAATTAAATTTTTCATTTTATTTTTTTAAAATATTTTTATAAAAATAAAAATTAATATAATATTAATATATATATATTATTTTTATATTATATAAAATTTATATATATAATATATAAATATAAATTTTAAAATTGTTGGTGTATGTGTTTATAAAATTGGACTCCACTTACTCAAGGTTATACTGCGATTGAAAAGTCGCCTTTAGCAAGGCTGTATCGTTGGAAGTCTGGTCTCGGCAAAAACTTCTCATTCGAAAGGAGTCTGTATCTCCCTGCTACTGAAAATAACGCAGCCTTAGGCGGCAGTAGCCTTTCGAAAGGTCCTGGGTGACAAAAGGACTCAATTATAGAAATTGGCCCAGGGTTTGTTATTATGGTATATGTGCCCATTACATACCAGCGTGGCTCTCCTCCGGTGAATGTTGCGCAGCGTCGTGGCTTTGCTCCTGTGAACAGTGTATAGCAGCAGGCTTTGTACCTGTAAAAAGTAAACGTTTCATAGTTGCATGGCTTTGCTTCTTTTGCACATGTAAACGTTGCATAGCGCGATGGCTCTGCTCCTGCAAGCGTGTACAGCTGCGTGGCTTTGCCCCTGTAAACGTTGTGCGACGACATAACTTTGCTCCTGTAAACGTTGTATAGCGAAGTGGCTTTGCTCCTGTAAACGTTGCATAGAGAAGTGGCTTTGCTCCTGTAAACGTTACATAATGACGTACCTTTGTTCCTTCAAACGTTGCATGACGGCGTGGTTTTGCTCCTGTAAACGTTGTAAAACGATGTGGCTCGACTCCTGAGCTGCAGGGGTCGTTCATTGATTTTCCGAAAGGGGGAAAAAAAAAAATGGGTAACCCCTTTCATCTCGTACCCTCCTTCCTATGCTCCACGTACCCTCTTCCTGTACCGTCCTATCTCAATGTCAATAACACTGTGTTGCTTGGGAGTGTGATGCGCCTCAAGCAACGTGTGTCTGACCATTCTTGTGTTATCTGTCGTGATAAATGATTGAAAGACTAAATGAACATAGTACATATACATCCCCTGTGTTTGAATGTTAATGACAATGGACGCCTCCTTGTGTGTGTGTGTGTGTGTGTGTGTGGAAATGGGGGAGGGTGGGGGGATATTAGATGGTCTCTTTCATGTCATGTTCTTACAGGGCTCATGTCAGTCACTGGAGGCCCCATCACTGAGAGCCGTCTCCTGTCAGATTTGAGAAATGGATTATTTTCCTTATCACACAAGTTCTTGTTCGTCTGGGAAATTGAGAAAGACAGCAAGTTTTTAAATCCTTTTTTTTTTAGTCTTTTTTTTCTGTCTTTTGGATGTGGGTGGTTATTGAGCGTCCTACTTGTTAAATTTTGGCTTATGTTATTCAGAGTAGAATATATATTTTTGAGGAGGGATCGTTCACTGCCTCACTTGTTAGTTAAGTGGTTCAGTTGCATAATATTTACCTGTAGTGAGTAATCCTGTTGTTCACTATCTTGTCAATCGTGAAATACAAGCTTGTATGGTGATGGTCAGTGTAGCAGGAGGTCGAGACATCGAGAACCCAATGGAATTTTTTTTTTTTTTTACCATTCGCTCTTTTCATGTGATGAGGTACTGGTAAACTGAAACTGATAAAGAAGGAAAATATTAAAGTGATTTTCGAGTGAAATAATAAAAAAAGACAAAAAAATGACCCATTTACGACGTATAATCGTAAAATGACGTATTGGTAACCGCCATAGATTCAAATAACCCTGCGTCGCCGCTGGTTCTTCGGCACTAAGGCGTCGTATCCCAAGCTGGGGTAAAAAGATGATGATATATGCAATGGTCCAAGACCATCCCTCGATATTGGCCACATTTTTACAGGCGTGTAACGTTGTTGGCCAGACCCTGCAAAACATTCCGGGGGGGTGAGGGGCGGGAGCAGAGAGGAGGAGGTCGCAGCTGCGGCAGTTTTAAGTCGTTTGAAAGTCGGGCGAAAAGTAACTTCGTCTCTCCTAAATGTCCCCATTTCTTATCTAGGTCTTTATACGCGCTGTCTAGCGTGGGCTTCTTGGCCCTCCTTTATAACCTCTTTATTTATCTTCAGTCTTTAAAGACTTCCTTCTTTCATGAGCCTTATATATATATATATATATATATATATATATATATATATATATATATATATATATATATATATATATTTTTTTTTTTTTTTTTTTTATACTTTGTCGCTGTCTCCCGCGTTTGCGAGGTAGCGATATATATATATATATATATATATATATATATATATATATATATATATAGATAGATAGATAGATAGATATACACGACCCTCAGTACTGCAGCATGAGAAATGCTCAGGGAATAAGACATTGTAGGGAAGGTCTCCCTTAACACATCACACAGACCAACACACATCGTCTATCATAAGATAAAGGAGGAGGAGGATCAATACTCTCTCTCTCTCTTCTCTCTCTCTCTCTCTCTCTCTCTCTCTCTCTCTCCGTTCATGACTTTCAGGAAAGTTTTACATGCCTCGCTGAACACACACACACACACACACTTTACAAATTGCAGAAAAGTGATGCTTTTAATCGGTAGCGAACATTTGGTAATCTTTTTGATAAGGGAAGTTTTGTAAAATGGTCAGGTATGAAATCTTTTGCTATGGGAACTCGAGTACTTCATAAATCTAAACTTTGAAAATGACAGCTTAAGTTTTCCTTGAAGTTGAATACAAAAGAGGAGACCTACTCTCGTCAGAGTCTTAATTAAGATCACAACAGTCTCGTGAATCTGTCTTGGTAATGACCTAAGGAAATCCTTCCTTTACCTCTAGATATCATTAAGTTTAAAATACGTGTTCATTTAGGATTTATATTAAGCTCATGTCACCCAGAAGACCTCATTACATACTGTTTTCCAGTCTCAGTACTCACTTGCCGTACATAAGGTAAAGTATGTATTCTCCGTCTTGGTGCTTTTTCTCGTTTTAGCGAGGTAGCGCCAGGACTAGACAGATAATGACCTCATTGGCAGACCTTCAGTCTCTGGTTGTCTTTACAATAAGCCGTAAACAGAGTACCATCCAGTCCTAATCCACAGATTAGGCCTCGTATTTACCTCGATCGCTTCATATGCCCTGGTTTAGTCCATTCACAGCACGTCGCCCCCCATCCAGCACCTCGCTCCAATACATCCTGTCCACTGTATATATCTTGGCCACTAGGAATGTTAAGTCTTCGATATCCCAGTGCTTTCATTACTCCATCCTTACAGCTCCTCAATCTCTCATACGCAGGCCTTTATCATTATCTTTGTTTATTCTTCCCATACGTCCTTACCCTATCAGCACACTGTGGCCTGCGCCCTTGGTCACAGCACTGTCACTGCCACACAACTCTCTCACAGTGTCATCCTTAATACGATCAACCCGCCTCGCGCAACATATCGTTACTGAACAACTTGTATCCAGTACATCCGAACTCTTTCCCTCTTTTGCCTCTTTGTCCCACACCGCATACAACACCTTTTCCCTCCCACGTTCCTTAGCCTCCTTTTCCACTCCCAGGTACATCAGACACTCTACTTCCTTAAGGTTCTGCCTGTTTATACTCGTATTAACCTTCTTGTTTCACACCCATGTTGCACATCATTACCTTACTTGTTTTCTCTGTTACTTTCACCCAACCATTGTCTCCTCCTGACCTTCCTGGAGACTGAGACCAGAGTCGTTTCATCTGCAAGAAGCATCTGGTTCCTCTCTCATGGCCCCCAACTCACTGTTTACTGCAGACCTGCTACTTACTCCAAAACCGTGTTTAGCCTTCCTCAACAATCGTCAACAAACAGATTCAACAAACTTGGTGACATCACACATCCTTCACCAATCTTTACTTTAAAAAACCACTCACCCTTCTCCTTTCCTACTCGTATGCCTGCCTTACTGCAAATAGGAACTTTCCATTTCTTCCATACATTCATTGAACCTTCCATAACGTATCTCTGATCAACTCAATCGTACGTGTTCTCCAGATCCACAAATACCACAGACAGTCCACACACTCTCTTTCTCCAAGTACTTCTCACACATATTCTTCAAGGCAAACGCTTGTTCCACACGTCCTCAAACATCTCCTCATAGAAGATGTCTTCCTCTTCAGTCAGCTACCCTGTGCATGAAACCTGATCCTCTTGATGAATTTATAGCTATGTAGATTCGAGCATTGCTTTCCGTTCCTCTGTTGCTCGTGTAAGGGTAATATACATGCAGTCCACCAGGTCGGAGGCACCTCAGCTTGGGCCATACGGACTTCGAAGAGCCTAGCAAATCAGACAGCATTACCGTCATCCAGTTCTTTTAGATGATTGAACTGCATATTCATCCACTCCTGACGCTTTCCCCACTGTGGATCTTGCGTTAGGCTTTCACTCCCGCTTTTCACCATCCCACTGACCATAAGTCTCCCACCCCACGTGTCACCTCTCCTCTCTACACACCACATCTGCCTCCACACCATTTAACAAATACATCATACGCAGCCCATCTCTTTTTCGTATCTTTGGATATCACCACTTTGCTCATCCAATTTCTTTGTAGCTCCCATTTCGTTCTCTCGTCTTCCTCACGCTCTCTTTCAGAACGTTGTCAGAAAGTGATAATACCAAGGGATGCTAAAGGCAACAGACCTCTTAAGTGTGTGATGGCCGAAGAGCTTGGAAAAGTAAAGCATCGTCTTGGAAGAGTTGAGAAGCAATCAGATGACTTTAAGAGAAATGCCTGTAATCTACATATTTTTAACATTGATATACATATGTTTGAAATGTATACCTCTGGTAGCCTTCTGAATCCTGGTAATCATCATATACCTCCCCCTTCTCCACACACACACACACACACGCACACACACACACACACACACACACACACATTCACACACTCACTGAACTTGCGAGTATTAAGGAGAAAAAAGAAGAAAGATATATAGCTGATCAGGAGCATCAGCTGTGGAGTGTGGTAAACGTATTGGACGCCCTCAATCTACGGAGGCGCAAATAATGTGAAGTCGTTTGAAGCGAAGTATTCGTCGAGTCTCTTTCTAAACGCCCAAATGGTTGGGCCTTCAACTACTCTCACTGGTGAAGCTATTCCAAAAGATATTTTGACAATCATGTAGAAGATAAAGAAGTATTGTGGGTCATTAGGAGTAAAACGTTGGCTCTCGATTTTTTTTTTAATCCATTACTACGAGTCTATAATGGCTGCCTATACTGAACGCGTCTGAACCTTCGATGTG